>NC_079190.1:232633372-232975247 GCF_029499605.1 Hyla sarda | reverse complement strand
AAAACAGGGTTCAAAGACGGGCAACCAGAGTTATACGGGGAATGGGAGGACTACAGTACCCAGAAAGATTATCAGAATTAGGCTAGTTGCTAGGGACACTGTTTTTTTTAACCTGGAAAGCAGTTCGCAAAGCATTTGGTCTTCCCTTTCTGCTATCTGGGCACCTTGACCTCGGTGGTCATCCTGAATTCCTACATGGACGTGAAAGTAGGCATTTGAGAGTTGGTGCCTGAAAGGGATCAGAGTGGCGAAACAGCTTATACATGTAGAGAAACGCTGGTTTCATCTACAGTAATTAACAAACTTCTCTTTACCACCCTCTCATTTCCTTCAAGTATCTCAACTTCTCTCCTTCTGCAAGTCGTGCCTTCGCAATCCCTCCTCTGAGGTGTCCCCCTCTCCCTTTGAAGATGTCATAGGCCCTCAGCCCCGAAAGGTGACACTGTCGTACCTCTATAGTTGTTTTAGCGGCTATTTCCTTAAAGGGGTACTCCGGTGAAAGCCTTTTTTCTTTTAAATCAACAGGTGGCAGAAAGTTAAACATATTTGTAAATTACTTCTATTAAAAAATCTTAATCCTTCCTGTACTTATATGCTGTTGAATACTACAGAGGAGAATGCTCTCTGATGACATCACGAGCACAGTTCTCTCTGCTGACGTTATTATAATAATAATAACGCTTTATTTATTGTTGTCCTTAGTGGGATTTGAACTCAAGTCCTCAGCACTGCAAGGCAGCAGTGCTAACCACTGAGCCACCATGCTGCCCTTAGCATGCATCTGCTATGCATGGTTGCTAAAATGGACAGAGATGTCAGCAGAGAGCACTGTGCTCGTGATGTCATCAGTATTCCAAAAAGAATGGAATTTCCTCTGTAGCATTCAGCAGCTAATAAGTACTGGAAGGATTAAGATTTTTTAATAGAAGTAATTTACAAATATGTTTAACTTTCTGCCACCAGTTGATTTAAAAGAAAAAAGGTTTTCACCGGAGTACCCCTTTAACCCCTTAAGGACGCAGGACGTAAATGTACGTCCTGGTGCTGTGATACTTAACACACCAGGACGTACATTTACGTCCTAAGCATAACCGCGGGGATCGGAGCGATGCCCGTGTCATGCGCGGCTGATCCCGGCGGCTGATCGCAGCCAGGGACCTGCCGGCAATGGCCGACGCCCGCGATCTCGCGGGCGTCCGCCATTAACCCCTCAGGTGCCGGGATCAATACAGATCCCGGCATCTGCGGCAGTGCGCGATTTGAATGAATGATCGGATCGCCCGCAGCGCTGCTGCGGGGATCCGATCATTCAGAATGCCGCACGGAGGTCCCCTCTCCTTCCTCCGTCCGGCTCCCGGCGTCTCCTGCTCTGGTCTGAGATCGAGCAGGCCAGAGCAGAAGATCGCCGATAACACTGATCTGTTCTATGTCCTATACATAGAATAGATCAGTATTAGCAATCATGGTATTGCTATGAATAGTCCCCTATGGGGACTATTCAAGTGTAAAAAAAAATGTAAAAGTAAAAAAAAAAGTGAAAAATCCCCTCCCCCAATAAAAAAGTAAAACGTCCGTTTTTTCCTATTTTACCCCCAAAAAGCGTAAAAAATAAATTTTATAGACATATTTGGTATCACCGCGTGCGTAAATGTCCGAACTATTAAAATAAAATGTTAATGATCCCGTACGGTGAACGGCATGCACGAAAAAAAAAAAAGTCCAAAATTGCTACTTTTTTAATACATTTTATAAAAAAAAAAATATTAAAAATGTATTAAAAGTTTTTTATATGCAAATGTGGTATCAAAAAAAAGTACAGATCATGGCGCAAAAAATGAGCCCCCATACCGCCGCTTATACGGAAAAATAAAAAAGTTAGAGGTCATCAAAATAAAGGGATTATAAACATACTAATTTGGTTAAAAAGTTTGTGATTTTTTTTAAAGCACAACAAGAATAGAAAAGTATGTAATAATGGGTATCATTTTAATCGTATTGACCCTCAGAATAAAGAACACACGTCATTTTTACCATAAATTGTACGGCGTGAAAACGAAACCTTCCAAAATTAGCAAAATTGCGTTTTTCTTTTTAATTTCCCCACAAAAATAGTGTTTTTTGGTTGCGCCATACATTTTATGATATAATGAGTTATGTCACTACAAAGGACAACTGGTCGCGCAAAAAACAAGCCCTCATACTAGTCTGTGGATGAAAATATAAAAGAGTTATGATTATTAGAAGGCGAGGAGGAAAAAATGAAAACGTTAAAATTAAATTGTCTGAGTCCTTAAGGCCAAAATGGGCTGAATCCTTAAGGGGTTAAAGGGGTATTCCAGGAAAACTTTTCTTTTTATATCAATTGGCTCCAGAAAGTTAAACAGATTTGTAAATTACATCTATTAAAAAATCTAAATCCTTCCAATAATCAGCTGCTGAAGTTGAGTTGTTCTTTTCTGTCTGGCAACAGTGCTCTCTGCTGACATCTCTGCTTGTCTCGGGAACTGCACAGAGTAGAAGAGGTTTGCTATGGCGATTTGCTTCTACTCTGGACAGTTCCCGAGACACGTGTCATCAGAGAGCACTTAGACAGAAAAGAACAACTCAAATTCAGCAGCTCATAAGTACTGAAAGGATTAATATTTTTTAATAGAAGTAATTTACAAATCTGTTAAACTTTATGGAGCCAGTTTATATATATATATATATATATATATATATATATATATAAAAGTTTTTTCCTGTATAACCCCTTTAAGGTATCTACTGCCTATATAGATACCTAGGGAATCTATTTTACAGGATGGGGAAGCTCGTGACAAGATCTTGGACGGTTGGGCTAAGGTTCGAGCCAATGTTATCAGTGAACGCTGGAGGGAAACCTTTTTCAAACATGCATTTTGGCTATCTGGGATTCAATCTCCCAGCCTCACCAGCGTTTCCTGATAGAATTACATCCTGCCCGAAGTGTTATAGTCCTGGCACGGATTTCTTTTACAGGATATGGGGATGCCCAAGAACTCAGATGTTTTGGGGGGTATAGACGCTTATATTGCTAGGTACTGGAAAGTGCGGGTTCCTATGACCCCTCAGGCTCTTCTCTTCCAGTGTGTCGACCCTGAGGTAGCTGTGGCAGTCGGACTGCATGGTGTTCCTCGCTGTCACATGTCATCCTTCTTAGAGACTGGATCCAACCCTCCAGTACTGGCTTACGTGATTGAGAAGTTGAAATCCTTCTTGGAGGTCGACAGACTGGACACAGAGGCATAGGGAGAGAAATGCGAGGAAATTCTTTGCCAAATGGCAGACGTTTATGGTTGCGTACTATGATGCGTCCCAAATTGAAGCTTTTGTTTTACCATTTAGAGATACTGAATGGTACTGTCGAGCGTCCCTTAGCAATACCTTAGGACCCTTACGCCTTTCAGATGGTGTGGGATGAAGTGGATACACCGCTCTGTAACATGGCAGAGGAACTTCAACGAGGTTGAGTATCCTTTTCTAGAGTTTTTCATGTCTTTAGTCCTATTTCTTTTTGTGTTTCCTTTCTCCATGTTAGTTTATCTTCCTCTTATTTATGTACTGTTTACGTATGGATGGGTGTGTGTGTGTTTGTGTGGCCCGGGGGATTGGGAGTTGAACTACACTGTTGACTTTATTGTTTTTCTTGTGTATTGGTTCGAGGCACCTTGGGTATTGCGTTACCCACCTCTGCCTATGCTGTTTGCGGCATTTTGATATGCTTAAAGTTTTGTAATTTCCTATTATACAATTGTGAAAAATGTAATAAACAAAGTAAAAAAAAAATCTCAAACTTTTTATTTTTTTTTAAACAAAATTTTAACCTTTAAACCTGCCCTATTTTGATCACCTCTAACTTTCTTATTTTTCCGTATTCAGGGATGTGAGTGGGCTCATTTTTTGCGTCATGATCTGTAGTTTGTTTTAGTACCACCTTTGTGTATATGTGACTTTTTAATCACTTTTTTTTTTTTTGCAGTTTTATGTGACAAAATAGTTAAAGTATTTATAGCACTCATTAGATTGCTATGCATAGGGCATAGCACTGATCAGTATTATCGGCGATCTTCTGCTCTGCTGATCAGTGCAGAAGATCCTGGGAGACGAACTGAGGCAGGTGAGGGGACCTTCGCTGTTTTGGCTGATCTGATCCCAACGGGAGTGCCGCGGGTGATCAGATCAGCCATTTTAAGTGCCACACTGCCGTAGATGCCGTGATCTGTATTGATCACTGCATCTGAGGGGTAAATGGCTGACATCAGCGCGATCGATGTCCGCCATTACCTGTGGGTCCGCAGCTGCTGGCACCTGCCGTGAATGTACGGCACGTGTCTTTAAGGGGTTAAAGAGATATTCCAGGATGTTTTTTTTTTTTTATTTGACTATACTACAGGGGCTGTACAGTAAGTGTAGTTCATAATATAGAGTCTGTACCTGTGTGTGACGGTGGTCTCGCAATTCTTCTGTGATTTTTGTCCCAATATTTATTTTTAACAGCATACAAAATTACTCGTGTCTCGGGATCTCCCAGGTTGGAGTGCGTCGAGACCTGACATCACTAGTCAGGTGATCAGAGGGATCCTGTCCTCCTTCAATGGGTTGAGCGACTGCTGGGTGGGAGAGAGTTCATTTTGCAACAGCTGTAGGCACCCTGTTTAGAAAATACTGATGTATGGCACTGAAGGTGTGGTGTCCTGTACCATCTCTAGGTCTCCTCCGGAAGAGTCCCTGCAGTCCATAGGGCTCTCCTGCAGGGTTCACCCCTTGCTCACCTTCTGTTAATGCATTGTAAATGTGTTGTCTACATATTATTCATTATACATAAAGTTGTACAAATGTATAGAGGTTAGTCATGTGAACCACTGTCACGTGACACTACCCAGAGTGCCATGGGCACAGGAACCACAGGCTTAGCAACCAATGGGCTTTAGTCCAGCCCCCCTAGTATATAAGGGGCTGTAGTCTCTAAATTCACTCTCTTCTCTCCTGGATTTCAGCCAAGCACAATACCTGTACTATCTAAATTCATCTCAGCTATGCCAAAGCCTAAAGAACCTGCAGCCATTTCAAAATGTGAGTTATCAAGCTCTATCTACAATTCTAGTGACTAATACTCAGCTCAAGAATAATATTGGTAGCACAGTGGCCTGTATAAATCATCTCAATACTACAAGTCCCAGCAAACCTGTGAGGTATCCTGCATCCTGGTTGCCTCTAGAGAAACTGCATGTTTGTAAAAACTGTTTAATAAGAATTCCAAGTAAAACTTCCAGTTATTTTCACAATATTCCTGCTGTGGACATTCCTTTATTGCCTGCCTTTTCTTGGTTGGTTGTCGACAGGGCCTTATACCGAAACAACCACATCCTGGCGTCACGACTAATCAGGGGTTAATAACCCCTTACCCCACAGGGTTAATACCACCAGACCCTGCTAGACCATTGTAACACCCCGGCACCACAAAGGGATCACCGATGTGTTTCAATGGGTGGTGTGGCTGATGTGTGGGAGGGAGGAAAGTGACCTCATATTTACAAACTATGGAACTATGGGATGTGTAATTTATAGAACGAAATTCAACAGGAAATACCCAGTTCTGGCAGGTACGTACCACTAACATCAGATTATTGTGGATAACCCCTTAAATGCAGTATGATAGCAGCCTAACCTACAGCCCCCTCTAAGGCTATGTTCACAACATGGATTTTCTGTGCGTAATTCTGCATTAGAATTCTGCACGGACATTCTATGGGACTTCAGTGGGATTCTGCAGATGTTTCTGCTGGAGAAAATGCTGAATCTGGAGCCCACAGAAAGAATAGACATGTCTATTCTTTCTGCGGAAACTGCAGAAAATGCATTGCTGTCTATGAGGTGGCGCATTTCTGTGCAGTCCTAGTGCCAACATGTTCTGCCAGAGCACTGCTGTTTTTCCTAGTGGACATTCCACCATCTGAACATAGCCTAAGAGGTGGAATCCAAGTAACCAGTAGAACTACAGAGGGAGACCAACAGTTAATGCACCTGCAAAGTGACCCATGGTCAGGCTTGCAGTAAGTACATCCCTAAACCTTAGAGAAAGGGGGGCCTCCCTTCCCACAGTCGCTTATAGGGAGCTGTTTTATACAAATTCAGGAAAATAAATGACAAACAACATTTTAGCTTGTTAATATGATGTTTTTGTCTTTCAGATAGAGGGCTTAAGCATTATAACTACCGTATTTTTCGCCGTATAAGACGCACTTTTTCTTCCCCAAAACTGGGGGGGAAAAGTTGGTGCGTCTTATACGGCGAATACACCCCTATCGCGGCGGTCCCTGCGGCCATCAACGGCCGGGACCCGCGGCTAATACAGGACATCACCGATCGCGGTGATGCCCTGTATTAACCCTTCAGACGCGGCGATCAAAGCTGACCGCCGCGTCTGAAGGGAAAGTAACACTAACCCGGCTGTTCAGTCAGGCTGTTCGGGACCGCCGCGATTTCACCGCGGCGGTCCCGAACAGCCTGACTGAATAGCTGGGTTAGTGCTTACAGGACACCGGGGGGGACCTTACCTGCCTCCTCGGTGTCTTCTCCGTTCAGGGATCCGCTGTATGGCCGGCGCTCTCCTTCCTCGTCATCACGTCGTCGCGTACGTGCGTCGGCATGCGTAACGACGTGCGTAACGACGTGATGGCGGCGACGGAGAGCGCGGATACCCGGCCGGCAGCAGAGACGTTCCGGAGTGACGGGGACACGGCGACAGCGATGGAGCAACATCCAGGGCAGGGGTGACGGGTCCGGAGCGGCGGGGACACGTGAGTATTACCATCTCCTGCAGTGGTCTTCAATCTGCGGACCTCCAGATGTTGCAAAACTACAACTCCCAGCATGCCCGGACAGCCAACGGCTGTCCGGGCATGCTGGGAGTTGTAGTTTTGCAACATTTGGAGGTCCGCAGGTTGAAGACCACTATTGGGTTCAAAATCTTTATTTTTTTAGATTTTGCCCCTAAAAATTGGGTGCGTCTTATACGCCGGTGCGTCCTATAGGGCGAAAAAGACGGTAATTATTATTATTTATTATTATCATTACTACTATTATTATCAATATTATAATACAAAAAGTATGGCAAACATTTAAAATAACCATTTGGGGAGCTTAGATATTTCTAGATTTTTTTTTCTTTCTTTTTTAATGCCATAATGCTATATTTTCTCCTGTGATTGGAAATGTCAGCTATAATAATGTGACATCTGTCACAGTCTGGATTATAGGTTCCCAGAAGAAAAGCCTTTATTTTGAAAGCACAGCTAACCTCTGTTTCATTTTTTTTAAATTCAGAATCAGATGTAATAGCAACATAAATTAGGAGTTGAAATAAATGCAGTAAGACTCTCTGAACTTCCTCTTGTCTGCAGTAATAGGAAGCATGACAACAGTAAATGAAGTCACGAGTCTTGCTGTATTTACTTCCCGTTCCAGGCTGAGTATAGCACAAAGATTTTATTTGTGGCGTGAAATGAAAAAAAAATGCAATTTTGCAACTTTTTAGGGCTTCCATTTCTACTAAGTGCACTTTTTGATAAAAAATGACACATTATCTTTATTCTGTAGGTCCATACGGTTATAGTGATACACAATTTTATGTAGGTTTTATTTATTTTAATACTTTAAAAAAAAAAATTATAACTACATGCACCAAAATTAGTATGTTTAAAATTGTTATCTTCTGACCCCTATAACTTTTTTATTTTTCTGCGTATGGGGCAATATGAGGACTTATTTTTTGAACCGTGGTCTGTAGTTTTTATCGGTACCATTTTTGTTTTGATGGGACTTTTTGATCGCTTTTTATTAATAATTTTATGGTATATGAAGTGACCAAAAATTCACAATTATGGATTTCGATATTTTTAAGTGTACGCCATCGATCGTGCGGTTTAGCTAACCGCATATTATAATTTTTTTCCTATTAAATTATTTTATTTAAAAAATAGGAAAAGGGGGGTGATTAAAATTTTTATTAGGGGGGCTTATTCACAGGCAGGTGAGGACCCTCCCGTCGTTCAGAAAGATGATCGGGACATTCCGATTCTGTCGCCATAGTCCCGATCAGCTCCGCTGAGCTGCCAGGATAGTTTTACTTTCAGTTTAGATGCCGCAATCAACTTTGATCGCGGCGTCTAAAGGGTTAATGCTGGGCATCAGCCCGATCGGCGGTGCCTGGCATTAGCCGTGGGTCCTGGCTGCCAGTAGCATCCGGGACCCACAGGGTTTAACCTGTTCTCCATTCATGATGTTATATATTGCTCAGTATGTCATCCTGATCATTTTCATGTACTTTTTTTATGTGTCTATGACCTACATTTCTCTCAGAATTAGCTTTATTTCTGAAATACCTTAATTTTGTCTACCAGAAGCAGGGGGGCGGGTACTCACTGTGATAACCACTCCCCCTCCTCCCCCTCCTCATTCCAGTGCTTCCCAACCAGGGTGCCTCCAGCTGTTGCAAAACTACAGCTCCCAGCATGCCCACACATCATTTGGCTGTGCAGGCATGCGGGAGTTTTAGTTTTACAGCTGGAGGATATGATTGTAGTCCCCCTTTATTACACACACACACACACACACACACACACACACACTGGCTTTATATATTCTTATGTGGTGTCCCGGTACCGCATCGTATACGGTACCTATGTATGTGTGGGTCCCCATAGCGAGAGTCCATAGGACGTAGGGATCCCTGCGATGTAGTCTGCCCCTTGTCGCCTCTATTCTAGCTCATAGACCAGTAAATTATGTAAGGGTTAATGTAAATATGGTAATATATCTGTAAATAAATAGTTAATTACCAGTTCCATATTGTTGCAGGACCTGCGGGTCACGTGACTAGGTAAACTCTATGGTATTAAGCTTAAGGACCTTTGGAGGCCATGTGACATAAGCAATCCCATTACTCTCGGTAATGGTGTGACAGATGTTCGGACCAATCGGATTCACCCCGCCCCCTGCCCATATAAGGGAGTGGCGGCCATCTTCTCTCTCTCTTGTTCCTGGGCAAGCAAGACCTGTACAGCAACTAACGCAGTGAGTTAGGCCCGAGCCTTGCGGCAACAGCTGAATCATTCAAAATATAGAGTGTATCAATTCCCAGACACTCTGCAGCATCACCGGACCTAATAATACCCTTAAATCCGTACGGATCTGCAAATATCTACCCTAAATTCAGAGACTGTTTAAATAGCAAGGTCCGCAACAACTGTCAGTCACTAAGCAACCTAAGGACTGTTTATATGAGACTGTTACTGTGCCTTGGATGTATCAAAGCACTTAAGTAAAGTTGTTCAAGTTCACGTTCAATCTCCTTGTGGACCTTCAGTCATTTCATGCACCTATCGTTACTGGGAAGGACGGCGATAGGCCGGAGCATTGACTCAGCATACCAGCCCTCAGCCTGGCGTCACGAACTATAGGGTTAACATTAACCCCTCATATACCGATACCATACCACCACTACCAAGGGCTACAACACTTACACATTGATATACACACATACACTAATATACACACACACATACATGCAGGGACACTTACTTTTTCATCTGCAATGCAATGTTTCTGCCTCTCTCACTGATGTCTGCTGTGTGAGAGCCGGCAGCAGTCTTCCTGCCCCTCCCCCTCCTCTACGCTTCACATGAGTCTCTGCAGTGTGTACAGCCCCCCCCCCCCCCTCTAAACGTCCTGGAGTCCAGGACGAAGCAGTGTAGACAGAAGTACTGAATGCATCCCAGGAGGTAGGGACGGGCAGATATTTGACTGGCTTTTTCAGTATGAAATACTAAAAATTTTCTAATGAAAGCCATTGCAAAACCTATTGGTTTTGCATGCTTTACAACATATCAAAAGTTTTTATATCTGACAGTGCCTATTTAAGGACTTGGAAACGGGGGCGTACCCATACACCCTGCGTTAAGGAGTTAAAACAGCAGTTTCCAACCAGTATGCCCCCAGAGGTTGCAAAACTACAACTCCCAGCATGCCTGGACAGTCAAAGGCGCACATTGTGTGCGATTTCTGCACCTTCTGCAGAAATTTAAGCCCCACTGACTTTAATAGGATTTCTTTGCGGAATTCAGCTAAATTTTTGCAAAATGCTGAATTTCAGAAATTGTGCTGTGTGAATGGGACAGCGGAATCCCATTAAAGTGAATGGACAATTAATTTCTGCAAAATAGACTGTGGAATTTCACACGGAAATTTGAACATAACGGAATGTTCATACTGTGGAATGTCCATGCAGAACTCTGACGGAATATTCCGCACAGATATTCTTCTGCAGCATCAATCTCAATGGAATTCTGCTGCACTGTTCACATGGTAGAATTTCCGTGGCCGATGTTTCTGGCACGGAAATCCTGATTAGACCTGTGTTTTTGGGTGGACATTCAGCACAGTTTTCTAACACTAAGATTATGTTCACACAGAGGAATTTCCGCACAAATTTGGTACAGCAATGCTGACTGAACGGAATTGTGGAGGAATTTGTGTTCTGAATTGGACTGCAGAATACCATAAAAATTTATGGGCAGTAAATTTCAGTGAAGTTTCCTCAACGGAATTCAGCTGTAGGCAGCCCAGAGTATTTTTGGGGGGAGATTAATGAAAACCTGTGTAGAGGAAGAATGGTGCAATTGTCCATAGCAACAAATCAGATTGCTGTGCATTTATTTATTTTTTTAAAAGACTCAATTTGACTGATCTACCTGCTGCTCTTAAAAGGAGTATTCTGGTTTCAACAGATAAATGGGATAAAGAAGCGTATCCAGAGAAGACCCCCCTGCTTGGCAGAAAGGGTGGCACTGGTTTGACTGAATACTATAAGGCTATAAGGTTTTATATCAGGTTTTTTTCCCCCCAAAAACAGGGAAACAAAAAATGACAAAACCGTATATGGTTTTTATATCTATGAAAAAGTAATTTGACAGCTGCCCAGAGGGTACTACTACTCCCATCATGGAACAGAATTGTTTTCAAGATGGGAGGAGTAGTTTCCCCGGCTGCCGGAGTCTGCGAGTGGCTGCGGTGACTACAGTAGCACTTGTACTACTACTACACCCATCATGGAACGGAGTCTGTTCCATGTTGGGGGTAGTAGTACAGGGGCTGAGGGATTGATCGCATCAGGTCTCAATGATCCTCTGTGTTTAATTTTAAAAACCCTGCCAAGAGCTGTGACTGGCCAGTCAGTGCCGGACACTCAGGGCTCCTAGCGGGGGATATGCATACCTCCCAACCGTCTCAGATCCGGCAGGACATTCCTGCTTTTGCGGTGATGTCCTGCCGTCCCAGAATGGCCACCACATGTCCCGCATTTAACTGTATATGCCTCTTATGAGGCATCTATAAATGAATGCAACGCTCGGTGGGAAGATTGACAGGGTGAAGAGCCATTGACTCCTTAGCCTGTCAATCACTCTTGTGCCCGCTGGCTACATTTAGCCAGCAGACACAAGACACCGGGCCGAGCTCTTCCTCTGCGCTCCTGGGGCTCAGACACACGTGCGACATCAGATCCCGCAGCACAGAGAAAGGAAGAGGACGTGCTGAGAGAGTAAGACAGAAGAGAAGACCTGCGGGAGATTAGTATACATGCGGGCGTGGGGGGCGCTTGCAGAGGACACTGCTGCCCCAATGTGGGGGACACTGACGCCTACTATGGTGGTACTGGCACCCACTATGGGGGGGAATCTGCCGTCTACTAAGAGGGGAGATCTGCTGCCTACCTAATTTGGGGGACATCTGCTGCTACTCACTCTATTAAGGGGGGCATTATTACAGTTTGGGGCATTATAGTTATTGGAAAAGTGTGGAGCCTAATTTTTTTTTCCTGCCATGTGCTCCAGAGGTGAGTTGCAGCCGGAAGAAATCATCATGGCGTCTGAGCTGAAGAAGAAAAAGGAAAGTGAACAACTCCGATCAGAGAAGACATCACCTGATATAACTGCGTGTAGTCTCTTATATGGTCTGTAGTGTTAATGATGGGGGTTGTTGTCAATTGCTGTTAATTGTGTATTCACACGTACAATATTCTGCGCAGATTTGATGCACAGGATTCTCTACTACAGATTTCATTGTAAATTAAATGACTGAATTCAGCTTCAAATCCTGCGCAGTACGTGTGAATAGACCCTAAAGAGAGATTCCCATTCTGTAGCTGTAGGCGTGGTTAGGGTGTGGCTGAGGGTGTGGTTAGGGGTGTGGCTAGGAGTATGGCTTGTCCCTCTGCTCTTAGCAAAAGTTGGGAGGTATGGGTATGAATATCATGTTCTGAAATATACATCGCTGGGGAGCAATGGATTACAAGTTATGATCGCAGCAGGTCTCAGAAATGCGACCCTGTGCGATCAATCCCTCAGCCCCTGTACTACTACCTCAACATGGAACAGACTCTGTTCCATGATGGGAGTAGTAGTACAAACGCTACTGTAGTCACAACAGCTGCCTGCAGCTGGGGGAACTACTACTCTGTTCCATGATGGGAGTGGTAGTAGTACAACAGCACCGCAGGAGTCCCGGGTGGCTGCAGAGTAAACAGTACTGAACCAAGTACAAATAACGTACAAAACCGTACACATCTAGTGGTGTAAGTTTTTGTATGGTAGGTCAATGTATCCGGTTTTCTATACAATTGCAAGCAGTTTTCAAATAGAAAATGTGGATGGCAACCGTATAGCAAAAACATGATGTAAATGCACCCTCAGAGATTCAGTGAAAGATAGCAGAGCCCTTGTTCAGCTTTATCCTTGCTTAAAGAAATATATAGAGAAAACTATCCTCACAGCAGGACTGGAACAGGGTTCAGGAATTACTTAAAGGGGTATTCTGGTCAAATAAATCTTATTCCCTATCCAAAGGATAGGGAATAAAATGTCTGATCACGTGCAGCAATCTCCGTGCAGCACGTGTATTCTATGCGGGGCTGCTGCTCCAGTCTTGGGAACCTCTGCGTTTCAGGGACTGGAGACGTGACATCGCGCCACGCCCCTTCCTGACATCACACCCCTCCATTCATGTCTAGGCATGGCATCACATCAAGAGGGGGCATGGAGTGACGTCATGTCTCCAGTCCCGGAGATAAATGTCCCCCACTGTGAACCAATTATGTATCCTGTACAGGGGATTAGATTGCATATTATATATATATATACAGTGTGGTTGATTTATCAAAACTTGTGCAGCTGTCAATTGCAACCAATCAGATTGCTTCTTTCATTTTTAAAAAGGTCTCTGAAAAATGAAAGTAGCAACCTAATTGGTTGCTATGGGCAACTAGTCAACTTTTCATCTGCACAAGTTTTGATAAATCTCCCCCAGTGTGACAGCACCAGCTGAATAGTCAGTGCAGCTCTGGATTATAAGGGTATGTTCACACATACAGGATCTGCTGCATATTTTCTGCAGCTGATTTTGCTACCCATTAAAGGAGAACTGCGGTGAAGCATTTTTCATTTCCCCTGTGCCCGGGCTGCACAAAATAAAAAAAACTTTAGCTCACCTCCATACGTTCCCCCGTTGCGCTGATATCGGCATCTCGGTGCTCCGGTACTGGTCTTCTTCCTTGTTCCTGGGCTCGGTGACTCAAACTGCGCTCAGCGTATCGCTGGCTGCAGCGATGTCCCGACTCGGCCGGTGATAGGCTGAGCGCACTGTCATGTGAGGAGCCTGGGCCCTGCCTTCTCCCTGCTGCCTGGGCTCCTTACAGTGCGCTCAGCCTATCACCCGCCGAGGTGGGACATCGCTGCGGCCGGTGATACGCTGAGCGCAGTATGAGTCACCGAGCCCAGGAAGAAGACCAGCACCGGAGCACTGGGACGCCAATATCGGCACAACAGTGGAACGTAGAACCATGAGTTAAAGTTGTTTTGTTTTTTGCAGCCCAGGCACAGGGGAAATGAATTTTTTTTGCCACAGTTCTTCTTTAATTTCAGTGGGTAGCAAAATCAGCTGCAGAAAATATGCAGCAGATACTGTAAGGCTAGGTTCAGACTACAGAATTTCTGCCTGAACATCTGCTTTGAAATTGCAGGCAGAAATTCTGCTTACTAAAATGTATATGCTAGTGATTGGGTTTTCCGTACACCAATTCACACTTTTTGAAGCGGAATTTGTGAACGGAAAATTTGCTTTAAAATTTCCGCCTGAAGAATGCCGGTGCTCATTCTTCAGGCGGGTCTACTCGTGGAACACATTGCAGTCTATTGGGGTCTGCAATGTCTGCGTGGTCCGAGCGCCTACTGATTCAGTTAGCGCTGGCCGCACTCGGAATCTCTACATGGAAATTTTCCATCTGGAGATTCTGTAGTCTGAACCTAGCCTAACCCTCAGGCTATGTTCACATGGCAGAATTTCTGCATGAAATTCTGCAGTAAATTCAGCAGAAATGATTGCTCATTCACTTCAATAGAATTCTTGCAGTGGAAATTCTGCTGTGTGACTGGGACAGCGGAATCCCATTCATGTGAATTGAGTATACAGTCATGCAGAAATTCATTCAGAAATTCTGGCGTGTGAACATAGCCTAAGGTCATGTTCACATGCCTGGCATGTCCACATGGAAAATTTCCATGCGTGCGCCGGCATAACATGCCATCGCTAAGACCGCACGGGAATGCGCTGTCTCATAGAGGGCTATGCATTCCATGTTAAGTCCGCAGAAAGAGTGGACAGGTTCATTTTTTTCCTGCAGACATGAAAATAGGAATTTCCCTGCCAGAAACAACTGGTGCAGGAATTCTGCCGTGTGCTCAGCGCAGCAGAATCCCATTGAATCTCTGGTGAAATTCTGCACGGAAATTCCGGATGTGTGAACGTGGCCTAATACTTCACAATCTCTCACCGAGCTCCCTCACCAGCTTTCTTGTCAGCAACGTGGTACAGCTGCGCTCTCTGCTGCTTAGTTCTGGCAGCGCCGTGAGGGGCGTAGCTACCTGAGTAGACATGCCTAAACTCCACTAGAGCGGGCATTGGCCAGTTAATTCTGGGCACAATAAGTCACACTGCCACACAATCACTGGCGGGACATTGCTGCGACCAGGGATTATCTGAGCTGCTGTGTGTATGTATTGGGCCCGGGAAGCAGGAAGAGGATCGCTCTGTGGACAGTGGCATGACACTGGAGACACTGTAGGAGGTTTATTTTTATGTATTGCAGAATAGGCATAGTTCACAAAAAAAAACCTCCAGCCAGATAATCACTTCAAGGGTGTATTCACAAGTACAGTATCCTGAGCAGAATTTGAAGCTACAGATTTGAAGCTGTGTTCAACCATTAAAGGGGTTATACAGGAAAAAAAAATTTTATATGTCAACTGGCACTAGAAAGTTACACATATTTGTAAATTACTTCTATAAAAAAATCCTTAAAGGGGTACTCCGGTGAAAACCTTTTTTCTTTTAACTCAACTGGCTCCGGAAAGTTAAACAGATTTTTACAAAGTTCTATAAAAAAATCTTAATCCTTCCACTGATCGCGGTGCCGCGCGCTATTAACCCTTTTGATGCGGCATTCAAAGTTGAACGCCACGTCTAAAGTGAAAGTAAAACCATGCCAGTTAGCTCAGGGAGCTGTTCGGGATCGCCGCGGCATCCCGAACAGCTTACAAGACAGCCGGAGGATCCCTACCTGCCTCCTCGCTGTCCGATCGCCGAATGACTGCTCAGTGCCTGAGATCCAGGCATGAGCAGTCAAGTGGCAGAATCATCGATGGGAGCCCCTATGGGAGCTATAACACTGCAAAAAAAAAGGTGAATAAAGATCATTTAACCTCTTCCCTAATAAAAGTTTGAATCACCCCCATTTTCCCATAAAAAAAAAAAACTGTGTAAATAAAAATAAACATGTCGTATTGACGCGTGTGGAAATGTCTGATTTATAAAAATATATCATTAATTAAACCGCACGGTCAATGGCGTGCGCGCAAAAAAATTCCAAAGTCCGAAATAGCGTATTTTTGGTCACTTTTTATATCATGAAAAAATGAATAAAAAGCGATCAATAAGTCCTATCAATGCAAAAATGGTACCGTTAAAAACTTCAGATCACGGCGCAAAAAATGAGTCCTCATACCGCCCCGTACGCAGAAAAATAAAAAAGTTATAGGGGTCAGAAGATGACAATTTTAAATGTATACATTTTCCTGCATGTAGTTATGATTTTTTCCAGAAGTGCGACAAAATCAAACCTATATAAGTAGGGTATCATTTTAATCATATGGACCTACAGAAGAAAGAGAAGGTGTCATTTTTACAGAAAAATTTACGGCGCAGAAACGAAAGCCCCAAAAGTTACAAAATGGCGTTTTGTTTTTTTCAATTTTGTCTCACAATGATTTTTTTCCCGTTTCGCCGAAAGATTTTGGGTACAATTACGTAATTACAAAGAAGAATTGGTGGCACAAAAAATAAGCCATCATATGGATTTTTAGGTGCAAAATTGAAAGAGTTATGATTTTTTAAAGGTAAGGAGGAAAAAATTTAAGTGCAAAAACTGAAAAAAACCCAGTCCTTAAAGGGGTGCTCCGGTGAAAAACTTTTTTTTAAATCAACGGGTGCCAGAAAGTTAAACAGATTTGTAAATTACTTGTATTAAAAAATCTTAATCCTTCCTGTACTTATTGGCTGCTGAATACTGCAGTGGAAATTCTTTTTCGTTTGAAACACAGAGCTGTCTGCTGACATCTCTGTCCATTTTAGGAACTGTCCAGTGTAAAAGGAAATCCCCATAGCAAACAAATGCTGGTCAAGGCAGTTCCTAAAATGGACAGAGATGTCAGCAGAGAGCACTGTGCTCGTGATATCAGCAGACAGCTCTGTTTCAAAAAGAAAATAATTTCCGCTGTAGTATTCAGCAGCTAATAAGTACAGGAAGGATTAAGATTTTTTAATAGAAGTAATTTACAAATCTGTTTAACTTTCTGGCACCAGTTCATTTAAAAAAAAAAAAAAAAAAAAAGGTTTTCACCGGAGTACCCCTTTAAGGGGTTAAGTTTACATTGAAATCTGCAGCTTCAAATCCTGCCCATCAAGTATATTGTGCATGTAACAGCAACTTGTCACATGTTCGGCCCATTTTCCAAAGCTGTTCTTTCCTGTCAAACAAAAAGAAATCACAAAATAGGCCAAACTTTTCCTGTCAGTTTCCCTTGGGGTTTGGACAAACATAACTGTGAAGCAACCATAGAGAATGGAGAGACTAGCGGCAGTGAGGAGGTACACTTCTAAGGGGCGTGTCTACACCTGTCTGCTCCTCCCCTAAATAAGCATGCAACACATTTTTATTGGTGGTGTGAGGTGGTTTTTTGCGCCCCCATAGATCCATGCGTCCGCTCCTCCCCCAGCTTTCCGAACATTTCCAAAGGTAGAACTGGGGAGAGCAAGGGGAGAGAAAAGGTACACGCCCCCTCCCTCATCTCCCCTCCCTGAGCTCGGCTGGACGCAGATCTCTACGGCCACGCCCCCTCCCTGAGGACATAGATCGCTACGGCAGGTCCCTCCCTCCCTCATCTCCCCGAGCTGAGGACGTAAATCTCCACGGCAGGTCCCCTCCCTCATCTCCCCCAGCAGATCTCCAAAGGGGGACAAAGGAGGACATACTGTACGGGCTCAAAGGGGGACATACTGCACGGGCTACAGACTAAAGGGGGACAAAGGAGGACATACTGCACAAGCTAAAGGGGGACATACTGAGCTCTATGTGTAAAGGGGGACATTTAGCCCATACAGTATGTCCCCCTTTACACATAGAGCTCATTGGGAGCACTGCTCTACGTCCTCAGCTCGGGGAGATGAGGAAGGGGCCTGCCGTGGAGATTTACGTCCTCAGCTCGGGGAGATGAGGGAGGGACCTGCCGTGGAGATCTATGTCCTCAGGGAGGGGGCGGGCCATAGAGATCTGCGTCCAGCCGAGCACCCGAGCTCAGGGAGATGAGGGAGGGGGCGTGAACTTTCTCCTTCCCCTTGCTCTGCCCTCCCCCAGTTCTAGCTTTGGAAATGTTCGGAGAGCTGGGGGAGGAGCGGACGCATGGATCTACGGGGGCGCAAAAAAACACCTCACAGTGGCTGTCCGAAACGGCAAACCTGAAGGGGGCGTGGTCTCTGTAGCCCCACTCACGGGGAGGCAGGCATAGCCTCTGGGGGCGGGGAGTGTACGGTGTAGCAAGCCTCTTCCGCACTCCTGACTGGAGAACCAGTGTTGTTATCATGGCTGCTGCCCGTCCTCTGGCCGGGCTCCTCTTGTGCCTTGCAGCTCTCCACAGCGAGGCCTCCACCCGATATACCCCTGACTGGGACTCGCTAGATAAGCGCCCTCTGCCGCCCTGGTATGACGAGGCCAAGTTCGGCATCTTCCTGCACTGGGGGGTGTTCTCGGTACCGTCGTTCGGCAGTGAGTGGTTCTGGTGGAACTGGCAGCACGACAAGAACCCCGCGTATGAGCAGTTCATGAGCAAGAACTACGCGCCAGGCTTCTCCTATGCCGACTTCGCCCCGCACTTCACCGCAGAGTTCTACGACCCCGATTCCTGGGCCGAGCTGTTTGAGGCTGCCGGGGCTCGGTAAGTGCAGGAGGTGTGTGTATGGGGGCTGCCAGCAGGGGTCTATGAGTGGGGGGTGTAGACCACCTGCTCCTGCCCTTGGAGGAGGATAGGCAGGTGCTGGTGACTTGGATTGTTCCCTGTCAGGTGATCTGTCTCCATCACATGACTGCAGGTAAACTTGTCACATCTTTCTATTGTTCTTCAACAAAAATAACAAGTCATGCGAGACCAGGCTGAACTGTAGGGAAGGGCAGCTTTATTAACTCCATCACTGCCTGCCGCACCAGTGGGGTGGGGGCTACCTTTTATAATTTCTCATAATGGTTTGTGAGTGTGTGTGCGCAAATGTCCTTTATGGGGAATAGGGCTCCCCTGTTCTTATGATAGAACCCCTAATCATCAGACATTGTGAAGAGTAGGGCTCCCCTGTTCTTATGATAGGACCCCCCAATCATCAGACATTGTGAGGAGTAGGGCTCCCCTGTTCTTATGATAGGACCCCCCAATCATCAGACATTGTGAGGAGTAGGGCTCCCCTGTTCTTATGATAGGACCCCCCAATCATCAGACATTGTGAGGAGTAGGGCTCCCCTGTTCTTATGATAGGACCCCCCAATCATCAGACATTGTGAGGAGTAGGGCTCCCCTGTTCTTATGATAGGACCCCCCAATCATCAGACATTGTGAGGAGTAGGGCTCCCCTGTTCTTATGATAGGACCCCCCAATCATCAGACATTGTGAGGAGTAGGGCTCCCCTGTTCTTATGATAGGACCCCCCAATCATCAGACATTGTGAGGAGTAGGGCTCCCCTGTTCTTATGATAGGACCCCCCAATCATCAGACATTGTGAGGAGTAGGGCTCCCCTGTTCTTATGATAGGACCCCCCAATCATCAGACATTGTGAGGAGTAGGGCTCCCCTGTTCTTATGATAGGACCCCCCAATCATCAGACATTGTGAGGAGTAGGGCTCCCCTGTTCTTATGATGGGATCCCCACAGATCAGACACTGAGGAATAGGGCTCCCCTGTTCTTTCAAGAGGACCCCCATGCATCAGATATTAATGTTATATTACCTCAGTAGGATTTTAATACATTTCATAGGAAACACTTTATGAAGTTCTTCAGAACCAAATAATGCTGCAAATGGATTGGACTCCCAAGGCTGCAGAAACTTTATGGTGCATAAAAATCAACCCATAACAAATCACTGTGGCAAATCCACCAAAGCCCTTTTGCACTTTTATATTAGGAGGTTCTACGCCAAGAATATGCAGGAACAAAGGTTCTGTTTGTAACCCAAGGGGAGATTCTTTTTGTTGAGCTTCTGTCTACCATACTCCACTTTTGTCTGACAGATCCGGTATGTGACTGTGAAAAGGGAGAGGTCATCCCTTGGCTGTTACCTCTATTCATGGGGCTGATACTGGAGCAGGAAGTTTGTTACAAAAATAAAATATCATTATGAAAACACTACTGAATTTTCACTACATAAAGAAAATATTAGAGTGAATTGGTTTCCCCTTCACCCATTCACACTGTGGAATTTCCGCTGCAGTAAAACCCCATTGCGGAAATTCTGCATTTCCGTCAGAGGTGACAGCGCAGGTCTGTGCCGGTCCCATTCACATGAACAATACTTCTCTCAATTTAAAAAGACAGTTTTTTTTTCTTTGTGCCTGTAAGCGTCTTGATCTGACCATAAACCAGCCTTTACATACGGTCTTCTCTTTAATAGGTATGTTGTCTTAACTACAAAACACCATGAAGGATTCACTAACTGGGGTTCCCCAGTATCTTGGAACTGGAATGCTGTGGACACCGGACCTCATCGGGACCTTGTGGGAGATCTTGGGACTGCACTAAAAAAAAGGTTTGTGTGTGTGATGTCCGCACGTCTCTAATGTCCATCCACCTATAAACTTCTAACGTATGTTTTGGAACTAATAGAGATTTGATGCAGTAATGTGAGAACAACTACTATTGTCCTTGTGTAATGTTATTTTTTTCCCTTTTTTTCTCCAGAAAGATGCGCTATGGGTTGTATCATTCATTATTGGAGTGGTTTCATCCTCTTTACTTGGCTGACAAAAAGAACGGCTTCAAAACTCAGTATTTTGTGCTTGCAAAGACAATGCCAGAACTGTATGATCTGGTAATGAGGTAACGCTGATGCTGGACATTATGTAAAGGAATGTTTTTTTAGTTTGTTGTTATAAAGAACATTGGCCATGAATGTGGGTGCCTGCACATGCTAAAAAAATATATTCACTTCCTTATATAAAGACTAGCAGGGGAATGGGGAACTGCATTATGAACACTGTGGATCTAGATCAGGAAGAGGGCAGCTAGGTCACTCCTTCTCTTCATGTGGTCAGAAACAGAAAAAACCTGTGCTGCTTACACTATAGGAAAATGTTTTTTTTAAAAGTGTAGATGTTTAAAAGCCAGTCATAGGGCACGCAGTTCCTATGTTATGAACACACGCATGGTGAAAGGTCAAGGATACTAGACAATAACCCTACAACACAAATACATCTGCAATACATAATGGTGCCAGCGCATACTAGTATGTCAGTGACAGCACAATAAGGGAGAAGAGAAATAATGTAAATGTAAGAATGAGTTATCCCAGTAGACAATACAGATAAACTATAAAACATATCTAAATAATAAAGCTACCCCTCCAAATTTAAAGGGGTATGCTGCTGCTCAGTGTTTGGAACAAACTGTTCCAAACGCTGTAGCCGGAAGCTTGTGATATCATAGCCCCGCCCCCTCATGACGACATGTCCCGCCCCTCAATGCAAGTCTATGGGAGGGGGCGTGACGGCTGTCACGCCCCCGTCCATAGACTTGCATTGAGGGGGAGGGGCATGACATCATGAGGGGGCGGGGCTATAACTTCACGAGCCCCTCAGCTACAGCGTTCGGAACAGTTTGTTCCAAATGCTGAGCAGCGTAGTAAAGTATAGGCTTTATAAAAATAAAAATTGATGTGCCGCAAAAAAGTGCTCATGCAATACTAAAGGGAAAAATGAAATGTTAGGTCTATTAAAGCGGTGGAATGCTATATATTTTATAGAGACACAATTCTATTTGACACAATGGTCCACACCTGTCAGATTTATCAGCTTTTGTTTCTCAAAATGAGCTGTGATTTGGATTCTCTGTCTGAGACCAAAATTAGACACATTTCTATCTCAGACAGATGGAATAATATATGAGGCTATGAGCATAATTAATGTGTAGGAACAAACATTAGTATGAAATGCATAGGCGTGCGCAGGGGGTGTGCCGGGTGCACAGGCACACCCTAATCACCGCGGCCCGCTGCTGCAGGACTTTTTTTCTTTTTCTCACTACTAAACCCCAGCCCCACGGACATCCCCGACATCACCAGGCCGAAATCCCCCCCCCCCTGTCACAGCAAATCTAGCTTGACAACATACACTCCCTCCCCTCAGCCTCGTCTTGCTGGAGGAGCTGCAAGACCACAACACCCCCCTGCCCCACCCCTCATGTTGCTGGAGAAGCACTGTGAGATCCAGTACACCCCCCCCCCCCCCCAACCACATTGCGGCTGCTTTTTTGCTTACTTCATCCTGACGAGGAGCGCTGCTTCCTCCCCCGAAGAGCCTCTCTCTGCCTCAGCTGACAGTGTCTCCAAATCAGTGTGAAAAGGTCACAAATATCGTCCATTCCTGTCCTCAGAGACAAGGAAGAGACACTGACCTGGTGAGGCTCCTTTCATGTGTGATCTATCTGCTAAAATGTGTATCTAATCCCCCAGTGTGTGATCTGTCTGCTAAAATGTGTATCTAATCCTCCAGTGTGTGATCTGTCTAATGAGCTGTGTATCTAAACTCCCCATGTGTGATACTGTTTGAGCAGTGTATCGAATCCCCCATGTGTGATCTGTCTGCTAAAATGTGTATCTAATCCCCCAGTGTGTGATCTGTCTAATGAGCTGTGTATCTAATCCCCCCCATGTGTGATCTGTCTGCTAAAATGTGTATCTAATCCCCCATGTGTGATCTGTCTGATAAAATATGTATCTAATCCTCCAGTGTGTGATCTGTCTAATGAGCTGTGTATCTAAACCCCCCATGTGTGATACTGTTTGCTGAGCTGTGTATCTAAACCCCCCCATAAGTGATACTGTTTGAGCTGTGTATCTAATCCCCCTTGTGGGATCTGTCTGATGAGCTGTGTATCTAATCCTCCCATGTGTGATACTGTTTGTTGAGCCCCTATATCTAATTCCCCCATGTGTGATCTGTCTGATGAGCTGTGTATCTAATCCTCCCAGGTGTGATCTGTCTGATGAGCAGTGTATCTAATCCTCCCATGTGTGATACTGTTTGCTGAGCCCCTGTATCTAATCCCCATGTGTGATTTGAGCTGTGTATTTAATCCCTTTATGTTTGATATTGTCTGCTGAGCTGTGTATCTAATCCCCCTATATCTGATACCGGTTGCTGAGCCCCTGTATCTAATCCTATAATGTGTGATACTGTCTCTATCTAATACTGTTACACTGTCTGCTAAACAGTGTGTCACCCCAGTAGTAAGGAGATTACATGAGGAGGAGGTTTGTTACAGTGTGTTTCCCCAGTAGTAAGGAGATTACATGAGGAGGAGGTTTGTTACAGTGTGTCACCCCAGTATTAAAGGAGTAGTCCAGTGGTGACTCAGTGGTGAGCAACTTATCCCCTATCCTAAAGATAGGGGATAAGTTGCAGATCGCGGGGGGTCCGACCGCTGGGGCCCCCTGCGATCTCCTGTAGGGAGACCCGACAGCCCGCGGGAAGGGGGCGTGTCGACCTCCGCACGAGGCGGCGGTCGACACGCCCCCTCAATAC
Source organism: Hyla sarda (assembly GCF_029499605.1). Lineage (NCBI taxonomy): Eukaryota > Metazoa > Chordata > Amphibia > Anura > Hylidae > Hyla > Hyla sarda. Next base: position 232,951,779 of record NC_079190.1, on the reverse strand, counting down.
AACTCTATGGCAGAGCCGAAGCGCTGCCTTCAGCAATCTCCGGCTCTGCCATTGAGATGTATTGAGGGGGCGTGTCGGCTGCCGCTTCGTGCGGGGGTCGACACCCGCTATCTGGGCCGAGAGCCGGGGCCCCGTACAGAGAGATCGCAGGGGGCCCCAGCGGTGGGACCCCCCCCCCCCCCCCCCCCCCCCCCCGACCTCAAACTTTTCCTCTATCCTTAGGATAGGGGATAAGTTTTTCACCACTGGACTACCCCTTTAAGGTGATTACATGAGGAGGAGGTTTGTTACAGTGTGTCACCCCAGTAGTAAGGTGATTACATGAGGATGAGGTTTGTTACAGTATGTCACCCCAGTAGTAAGGAGATTACATGAGGAGGGGGTTTGTTACAGTGTGTCACCCCAGTAGTAAGGAGATTACATGAGGAGAAGGTTTGTTACAGTGTGTCACCCAGTAGTAAGGTGATTACATGAGGAGGAGGTTTGTTACAATGTGTCACCCCAGTAGTAAGGAAATTACATGAGGATGAGGTTTGTTACAGTGTGTCACCCCAGTAGTAAGGTGATTACATGAGGATGAGGTTTGTTACAGTGTGTCACCCCAGTAGTAAGGGGATTACATGAGGAGGAGGTTTGTTGCAGTGTGTCACCCCAGTAGTAAGATTACATGAGTAGGAGGTTTGTTACAGTGTGTCACCCCAGTAGTAAGGAGATTACATGAGTAGGAGGTTTGTTACAGTGTGTCACCCCTGTAGTATGGAGATTACATGAGGAGGGGGTTTGCTACAGTGTGTCACCCCAGTAGTAAGGTTGGGCTTGTCAAAGGGCAGAGCCAATGTGTGGGGTCAAGGGGGCAGCAAAATTAGCTTTCGCCTAGGGTGCCAAAAGTCCTTGCACCAGCCCTGATCATGTATGATTGTGACTGTCTATTATATGTAGGCTCACAGCTAAGGACTACATCCCCATCATGTGTGATTGTCTATTATATATAGGCTACATATAATAGACAGTCACAATCATACATGATGGGAATGTAGTCCTGAGTTGTGAGCCTACATATAATAGACAGTCACAATCATACATGGCAAACCTAGTTTTGACAACCCTTTGGCTCTGCCCATTGAACCCCTTGGCAAATATAAGATCAGGGGTAGAATTAGTCCCGTAAGCCTCGTGGTAAATTCTAGACTTGTCCTCCTCCCTACAATTATAACTATACTGCACCTAATATGGGGGAACTGTACTGCACCTAATATGGGGGAACTGTACTGCACCTAATGTGGGGGAACTATACTCCACCTAATGTGGGGAACTATACTGCACCTAATGTGGGGGTACTATATTGCACCTAATGTGAGGGAACTATACTGCACCTAATGTGGGGGAACTATACTACTAACCTAATGTGGAGGAACTGTACTACTAACCTAATGTGGGGGAACTATACTGCCAACCTAATGTGGGGGAACTATACTGCACCTATTGGGGAGGAACTGTACTACTAACCTAATGTGGGGAAACTATACTGCCAACCTAATGTGGGGGAACTATACTACTAACCTAATGTGGGGGAACTATACTGCACCTAATGTGGGGGAACTGTACTGCCAACCTAATGTGGGGGAACTGTACTGCCAACCTAATGTGGGAGAACTGTACTGCCAACCTAATGTGGGAGAACTGTACTGCCAACCTAATGTGGGGGAACTGTACTGCCAACCTAATGTGGGGGAACTGTACTGCCAACCTAATGTGGGGGAACTGTACTGCCAACCTAATGTGGGGGAACTGTACTGCCAACCTAATGTGGGGGAACTGTACTGCACCTAATGTGGGGGAACTGTACTGCACCTAATGTGGGGGAACTGTACTGCACCTAATGTGGGGGAACTGTACTGCACCTAATGTGGGGGAACTATACTGCACCTAATGTGGGGGAACTATACTGCCAACCTAATGTGGGGGAAATATATTTCCATCCTAATGGTGGAGATTTATACTGCCAACTTAATGTGGGGGAACTATGCTGCCAACTTAATGTGGGGGAACTATGCTGCCAACTTAATGTGGGGGAACTATACTACTAACCTAATGTGGGGGAAATATATTTCCATCCTAATGTGGGAGATTTATACTGCCAACCTAATGTGGGGGAACTATGCTGCCAACCAAATGTGAATACAAAAATATAAAATTGTACTACTCTGATCCCTATAGCACTTTTATTTTTCTGTATATGGGGATGTATGAGGGTCATTTTTAGCGCTGTGATTTGTAGTTTTTATCAGTACCATTTTTTCTTGCTTTTTAGAAATTTTTTATGGTATTTGAAGTGACCGAAAATGTGATAATCTGATTAGTGCACTATTACGACTTTTGGGACCCCACTTCTGATTTTGCCCAGGGCCATGCTAAGCCTAAAACTGGCCCTGGATGCAATCCTCCTATACTATGCAAGCAGGAGTGTGTGTGTGTGTGTGTCTATGTATGTATGTATGTGTGTGTGTGTGTGTGTGTATATATATATATATGTATGTGTATGTGTATGTGTATATATATATATATATATATATATATATATATATATATATATATATATATTAGATATTATATATAATATATATATACACACATACACACATACATACACACACACACACACACACACGTGCGCGGAGTGCGTTTGTGCTTTAGGGTGCACACCCTAATGCAATAGGCTGCGCACGCCTATGATGAAATGATACTTAGAATTAGATATCCTTTCCAAATATACCACAAATATTAGCCGATCTTATGGTGGAATAAGTAAGCATGACTAATAGAGATGAGCGAACTTACAGTAAATTTGATTCGTCACGAACTTCTCGGCTCGGCGGTTGCTGACTTTTCCTGCATAAATTAGTTCAGCTTTCCGGTGCTCCGGTGGGCTGGAAAAGGTGGATACAGTCCTTGGAAAGAGTCTCCTAGGACTGTATCCACCTTTTCCAGCCCACGGGAGCACCTAAAAGCTGAACTAATTTATGCAGGATAAGCCATCAACTGCCGAGCCGAGAAGTTCGTGACGAATCGAATTTACTGTAAGTTCGCTCATCTCTAATGACTAACATAAGAGTAGTATTAGAGTGTACAGCTCTAAAATGACCTAACTTAATATAAGCCTAAGGGATCAACTTGCTTTAATAAAGAAAGAAAATTGCCCAATAAAAAGTTAATGTCAGCGTGTGGCAGACTTCCACTGGTGTTGATATTGTTTTTGATTGAATCTCAGGTTGTGATCTTCTTCAACTTGAGTTGTTCCTCTTGCAAATAGTAAAGTGTAACCTATTTACGTTACAAAGTTCACTGCATGCAACATATTCTGCTGTTTAAAGCTGACAGATCACCAAGTAGAGGTGAACTAGAGACTTTACTTACTACTTCTTTCCTGGTGTCTAAACTGGAAGGACATGTGACAGGAATTATTGCCTAACTGTAAAAGTTGCTGGGCCACTCCACCCTTGTGTTAAAGACTACCAACACAAAAGGTGGGGAAAAAAAAGATTGGGCGAGGTCAAAATCCTGTACTGCTGCTTAGACTTCAGGAAAGTAGAATAGTACAGTAAAGTCACTCTTTCCTGGTAGTTTTGAGCAGCTGCACAGAAACAAAGGAGATATAGCAGGATTAAAGGGGTATTCCGGGCAAAAATATTTTATCCCCTATCAAAAGTGTAGGGGATTAGATGTCTGATCGCGGGGGGGCCTTCTGCTGAGCAGTCACGCCCCCTCCCATAGACATGAATGGAGGGGGCGTAGCGTGACGTCAAGTCCCCGGTCCCGTAAACCAGGAGGTTTCCGAAACTAGAGACGCAGCTCCTGCATAGAATGCGGGTGCTGCAGGGAGATCACGGGGGTCTCAGCAGCGGGCCCCCCGCGATCAGACATCTTATCCCCTATACTTTGGATAGGGGATAAAATGTTTTTGCCCAGAATACCCCTTTAAATGGGAGGGAAGAAGGAAGATTTACAACTATATTTTTGTAATTCTGCTGAAAAGGGTTGCCATGGCCTTTCTTACATGTGCTTTTACTCCCTCGGGAGGAGGAGTCTTTGCAAGTCTGTAAGGGTTTATAGTCCTGGGCAGACAGCACAATTGTACTGCATTCTAGTCGATCAGCGCTCATTGAAAGAATCTTCAGGCAGGGCGGGATTGGGTGTGAATGGCGGCAGGAATAATTACTGGATCGTTTGTATGGCCGTTAACTTCAATCATTAGATTTATAGGGTGGCACATTTGCTTTGTCAACATCTGATCAATGTGCCTATTTCCTTTTTATTATATTATAATATAGACCTAGGGATTCCTCCTGACTGAGGTGATCAAGCTTAAATTCAGATAAGATAACATATCAAGAATATTTCAGTCTTGCGACCTTTCTCAGCCGATATGGATCACATGTGTAACGAGAGAACTAAAAGGAGAATTCCTGCAAACATTCATATCATAAGAAAGCCTAGCCCTCATCTCTCTAAGATATAATAAAAGGAAACAGAGCCACCAGAATATATATAATTCTGCTTCAATAAAAGAATGTGTAAACAAATCTAGAAGTGCTGTTGAATTCTTCATAAATAGGTGACTACTGTGAGGAGCGTGACTGAGCATGTGTGTCCACCGGCACCGGCTCGTGAGGTGGAAGTGCACATTTCTATACACTGTTTACATATGTACTATATAAGTAAATGTCATAACTTCACTGGACTGTTATAGTAGCATGTAAACAGCAAATATTTTTCATATTTGTACACAGAAATTGATATATTCAATGATAAGATGTCCCCTTTATTTGCACATTTATCCTTACTATGAGCACATACATTTATTAGCCCTGGCCCTCTGGTTCTGTTTTACACTAATCTAAATATTGTGTATGCATTCTCTGTTTTTCAGGTATGAGCCAGATATTCTTTGGTCTGATGGGGACTGGGAATCGCCTGATACTTACTGGAAGTCCCTTGATTTTCTGGCATGGGTGTACAATGACAGTCCTATTAAGGTACACTTGGAATGTTGGTTCGCTATTATACGCTAACGGATATAGTTGTTTGTTCTGCGTGAACGAAATGAGTCTAATAGTCTCTTAGAAAGTGTTGATAAAATTTAAACCAATGAGCTGTCATAATGTAAAATGTATTTCTCCTAATAATAATATTGGTGCACACAGGTTCCACAGTACATTCATAATGATCATTAACAGTCATGCTAGAGCTTTACCTAATCCCAGATGCTTTCTTTTTGAGTTATTTTAATACCTTAATGTCTAATCCACACTGATCTATGCTATGGCATAACAGCTTATGTAATCGAATGATTGCATGGTATAGCCCCCTATGGGGACTAAAAAAATATATAAAGTAAAAAAAAATAAAAAAAGTAAAAAAAAAAAAAAATCTAATAAGTGAATTAAAGGAAAACGGTCACCCATTAACCCGCACTAGACCCAATACACTAGGTTATAGTGCAGGTGAACAGGAGACTGATGCGGGGTCTTTGACTAAAATATATACCTTCAGTCTGGCGCCCGATCCCTCTGAAGATCGGCTTCTATCTGTGCTGAATTGCTCACTGGAGGCAGGCCCGCCGGCTGGATTTGAATATTCATGGTCGCTGGTCACGTGAGCGCTTGTGCCTACTGAGCGCTCACGTGACTAGCGACCATGAATAATCATCCAGCCGGCGGGCCTGCCTCCAGTGCGCAATTCAGCACAGATAGAAGCCGATCTTCAGAGGGACCTGGCGCCCGACTGAAGGTATATATATTAGTCAAAGACCCTGCATCGGTCTCCTGTTTACCCGCACTATAACCTGGTGCATTGAGTTTAGAATGGGGGACTATTTTCCTTTTAACCTGTTAAGGACCCAGGGCGTACCTGTACGTCCGGAGTCTGCTCCCGTTCTATAACGCGGGGCCACGGCGTAGCGGGTCGGGCCTGGCCTCGCCTCTAACAACATCCGGGACCCGTGGCTAATAGCGCCCGGCATTGATCGCAGTCCCGTGCGCTATTAACCCTTTAGATGCGATGTTCAAAGTTGAACACCGTGTCTAAAGTGAAACTAAATCACTGCCGGTTAGCTCAGGGAGCTGTTCGGAATCGCCGCGGCGAAATCACGGCATCCGGAACAGCTTACAAGACAGCCGGAGGATCCCTACCTGCCTCCATGCTGTCTGATCACCGAATGACTGCTCAGTGCCTGAAATCCAGGCATGAACAGTCAAGCGGCAGAATCATCGATCAGTGCTTTCTTATGAGAAACCACTGATCAATGTAAAAGATCAGTGTGTGCAGTTTTATAGCCCCCTATGGGAGCTATAACATTGCAAAAAAAAAAGTGAATAAAGATCATTTAACCCCTTCCCTAATAAGAGTTTGAATCACCCCCCCCCCCCCTTTTCCCATTTAAAAAAAAATTAAAAAACACAGTGTAAATAAGAATAAACATGTGGTATCGCCGCGTGCGGAAATGTCCGAATTATAAAAATATATCTTTCATTAAACCGCACGGTCAATGCATCAATAAGTCCTATCAATGCAAAATTGGTACCGCTATAAACTTCAGATCACGGCGCAAAAAATGAGCCCTCATACCGCTCCATATGCGTAATAATAAAAAAGTTATAGGGGTCAGAAGATGACCATTTTAAACGTATACATTTTCTTGCATGTAGTCATGATTTTTTCCAGAAGTGCAACAAAATCAAACCTACATAAGTAGGGTATCATTTTAACCGTATGGACCTACAGAGTAAAGATAAGGTGTCATTTTTACCGAAAAATTTACTGTGTAGAAACGGAAGCCCGTAAAAGTTACAAAATGGCGTATTTTTTTCAATTTTGTCGCACAATGATTATTTTTTTTTTTTACAGTTTCGCCGAAGATTTTTGGGTAAAATGACTGATGTCATTACAAAGTAGAATTGGTGGCGCTAAAAATAAGCCATTATATGGATTTTTAGGTGCAAAATTGATTATGATTTTTTAAATGTAAGGAGGAAAAAAACGAAAATGCAAAAACGGAAAAACCCCGGGTTCTTAAGGGGTTATCCAGGGAAAAAAAAAATATATAATATATCAATCAATCAACTGGCTCCAGAAAGTTAAACAGATTACTTCTATTGAAAAATCTTAATCCTTTCAGTACTTATGAGCCTCTGAAATTGAGTTGTTCTTTTCTGTCTAAATGCTCTCTGATGACACGAGTCTCGGGAACTGTCCAGAGTAAAAGCAAATCCCCATAGCAAACCTCTTCTACTCTGTGTAGTTCCCGAGACAAGCAGAGATGTCAGCAGAGAGCACTGTTGCCGGACAGAAAACAACTCAACTTCAGCAGCTGATATATATAAATATTGGAAGGATTAAGAATTTTTTAATAAAGTAATTTACAAATCTGTTTAACTTTCTGGAGCCAGTTGATACATTAAAAAAAAATAATAATAATTTAACACCTTCCTAATAAAAGTTTGAACCTCCCCCCACCCCCGCCCTTTCCCATTTTTTTTTTTTTACTAAAATAATGTAATAAAAAATATGTGGTACCACCACAATGTAAGGGTAGTTAAACCGCATGGTCTATGGCGTACGCGTAAAAAAAATTTCATGGATAGGGAATACATTTTAGAGCACTGGGGCCCCCCATGATCTCCTGAACGGAGCCCTGGTGCGCTAGCACAGGAGTGCGTCACGACCCCCGCCCAAAGTGGAGGACGCCATGCCCCTCCATGTAGGTCTAGGGAGAACCATTCGGCAATCTTCGGCTCTCCCATAGAGCTATATGGAGGGGGCGTGGCAGGGGTAGTGACACGTTCCGGTGCTAGCGCACCGGGGCTCCAAACAGGAGATGGCGGGGGGCCTCAGCACTCGGGCCTCCTCGTGATCTAAAACTTATCCCTTATCCATGAGACTTGTCCTTTTAATAAAAGCGATCAAAAAGTTCCATAAAATAGAAATGGTACCCAAAATAGAAATCGGCCCCATAGGCCAAAAAATTAAAGTTATAAGGGTCAGAAGATGACAATTTTAAACATTATTAATTTTGGTGCATGTGTATGTATGTATGTGTGTATGTGTGTGTATGTATATATGTATTGTTAGTCCAATAAAAAAGGTATTACAAGATACTGCAACTACCGATGATTTTGGTTTTTATATATATATATATATATATATATATATATATATATATATATATATATATATATATATATATATTATAATTTTTTTTTAAAGTAGTTAAATAAAATAAAACCTGCGTGTACTTTGTAGACTCCCCCAAAAGTTAAAAAGTTAAGGGGTTAAGAAGTATAAATGCAGCTGGATTACAACTGTGTAAAACAGTAATGTGCATATTCTATGCCATTGGGATAATCTGGAGGAGAAGTCCTGGAAGGCCATTTGTTGTAATAAATTCTTATTTATGCAAAAAGAAGCCCCAATAAACAGAAACTTCTTGACCATGTGTGTATACAGTGGGTGCCATGTTTTCTGTAACAGTAGGTGCCCTTGTGGTCTGACCCACAGCAGTCTAGACACTTTATTGCATATTGATTAGATATATGGTAGGTTCACTAATAGAAATAAACTTTCCTGTTTTGTGTGTGTGAGTTTTGTTACATATTTATTTAAATTTACTTTTAGGACAAAGTCGTGGTTAATGACCGCTGGGGAAGTAACTGTTCTTGCCATCACGGAGGCTTCTATAACTGTGCTGATAAATACACTCCATCTACGCTACCAGACCACAAGTGGGAGAAATGTACTTCCGTAGACCACTACTCCTGGGGCTATAGACGCAACATGCAAGTGAATCAGATGATGGATGAAGGAAGCATAATCTCAGTAAGTGATGTTGGCCACACATGATCCTGTCCAGCGCAGTAGAGGTTTGCCATGGGGATTTGCTCTTGCTCTGGACAGTTCCTGACATGGACAGAGGTGTCAGCAGAGAGCACAATATCTGACTGGGAAGACTACACAACCTTCTTCAGGGCATACAGAAGCTGATAAGTACTGGAAGGCTTAAGATTTTTTAATGGATGTAATTTAACTTTCTGACACCAGTTAATTTAGAATAGTTTTTTTTCTCTGGAGTACCCCTTTATGGTTCAAAATATTTTATTCAGGATACAGCATAGGTAATGTATAAACAAATCAAACATGCCTTAACTTGTGTATGCTGTACATGTGATGTGAAAAAAAAAAAAAATGGGTACTTGTTAAGTGAGAGAAAAAAATAAATAAAAATAAAACCTGACGTGCAGGGTAGCGTAATCAGGAGTACATGTGCACAATGGGAGAGAAACAGGAAAGTTTACTCCCACGGTCGCCCCATCAGCCTAGAATACACGACCTGTCCTAAGTGACACAGCAACGTGCAGTACATAGACAGGTATAAGTAATAAAAGAAACGTCTCACAATTGTAATGTTAAGTAAGACAACCAGTAAATAACCAACAAACCTAAGTAACTAAGGTGGAAAATGGGAAAACAGACTGTCTAAGGATTATAAGGATGACATAGTAAGGTACTACCAAAAGAGAAGATAAGAGGGATTCCGGGGGTTCCCGGGTTACCATGTGCAGTATGAAATGGAGAAAACACAAAGGGAAGGAGGTAAAGGGAAGAAAGCGAGAGAGGAAGAAGGATATGGGAAGTGGGGAGATAAAGAGAAGATGAAGGCCTGAAAGGCACCATAGGATGCCCAGGAAGGCATGTATTCAACTCTATTATACAATCATATCACGGAGTGGATAGGTAATGAGGCGGTGGATCTAGTTCCATCCCAATATTTCTTCCAACCGGTCCACATGTCACGGAATCGTTGATGCCGGCCTTGGCCTATCGCCCAGATCTCTTCCAGGACATAGGCATGGTTAATAACTGTACACAACTCATTTAGGGATGGGCTGGTGGAAGTTTTCCAATATCTAGTGAGAACCAATTTGGCTGGAGTACCCCTTTAAGACAGATATATAATTTTATAGAAAAGGACCAGTACTGAGCATCATATCCTCTGTTTAGGAAGCTGGTTGACCATCCAAATGCATCACAATCACATGTTAGTGTGGCCCCTTTTATTATGTCTTACTTTTTAAAGGTGATCCTTCAGTTTTGGAATTTGAATCCCTTCATTTTCTCAGGGCTGATGTTTCCATTACACATGACAAGTAGCTGGTGGGCTTTTAGTAGGCAGCCATAACTGTTCCAGAATATGGCTAAGCAGTCCAATATTGTTTTATATAACTTAGTCATGAACACAGAATAGGAGAATAACATTTCTGAACAATCCTTGTTTCTGGATCTATTACAGTATATTCAGCATGTCTGTGCAGCAAATACCTATGAGGGCCCAGCGTTTTATCTATAAATGGCTTTATTTGCCTTTAATCAATTTCCATAGCTTTAGTGCCATGAATATATCAATAAGCTTAAAAGCAGTACTTTCACCTTTTGTTTGGGAGTTTGTCGTCCTGACATTATATAAAACATGACTGTAAGTGAAGGTCTCATAGCCTTTCCTCTACATGTTTACAGTACTTACATTGCTAATGTAAGCTATAATATCCTTTTAGGAATTGGTGCAGACTGTGTGCTACGGAGGAAATTATCTGTTGAATGTGGGGCCCAGCAAGGAGGGCATGATCATGCCAATCTTCCAAGAGAGACTACGAAATGTTGGCAAATGGCTGAGCATTAATGGAGAAGCTATTTATGCCACTAAACCCTGGAGGGTGCAGAGAGAAAACACTACAGTGGATGTATGGTAAGCACAGAGATTCTTTTAAGTAGAAAAAGTGGATTATGGAAGCTGGTCCATACCTGGGGTAAATGCTGACTTTTCATTAGATGCTGCCTTTCTATTTTCCTATCTAAAGATCCTGTTTTCCAGGTACACTGCTAAGGGTTCAGCTGTATATGGCACTTTCTTCAAATGGCCTGAAGATAACTTGATGAAGCTTCAGGCTCCCAAACCTACTACAAGTACTAATGTGAGTATGCCTATTAATGTTTCTAACTTCCTGACTAAATGTTGTTATACCTGTGAACACCCATTCCACCTGGGATATAGCGGACTCCTAGCAATCCTTTTTTGAAGAATGGTAGAAATATCTGCCCTGTCTTCAGCCCCGGAGAATGTTATGTGACTCTACAGTGCTGGGGACAGAGTAGGACATCCGGTCTCCAAATGAAAAGCCAGGAGAATCCGACAGTATGGACCATTGCTAGTCTGTGCAGCAATTGTCTAAAGTGACATTAATGTAGCAAAATTATATTTCACACTAATGCATTATAACAATGGTCCTTATTTATCAAAATGTGTGAGAGAATAACTGTAGAGATTTTGCTTAAAACAGCCAATCACAGCTCAACTTTAACTTTACCAGAGCTCGGTAAGATATGAAAGCTGAGCTGCGACTAGTTATGGGAAAACCTCTCCGGTTTTCCCATAACAAAAATACAGATTTTTATAGCCGCATCATACCAGAAAAAAAGTAATAAAAAGTAGGGATCGGCCGATTTTATTGGCCGATAATCACGATTTTGGGCATTATCTGTATCTGCAATATCGGTATAAGTTATCGGCTATCGGCCACCGATTATCGGTATCGGCCCTAAAAAAACGATATCAGTCGATCCCTAATAAAAAAAGCGATCAAAAAGTCCAGTCAAAACAAAAATTGTACCGCTAAGAACTTCATATCACGGCACAAAAAATGAGCCATCACACTGCCCCGCATACTGAGAAATGAGTTATAGGAGTCAGAAAAGCACTATTTTATGCATACTAATTTTTGTAAATAAAGTTTGCAATTTTTTTTAAGTAGGACAGTAATAAACTATATAAATTGGGTATCGTTTTAATTGCGTTGACCTACAGAATAAAGATAATGGATTATTTTCACCATAAAGTGCACTCCATAAAAACCAAACCCAAAAAAATATTTAGGTACTACTACTCCCAGCATGGAACAGTCTCTTTTCCATGCTGGGAGTAGTAGTAGTACCATATAAATAATGATGGAAATATAGCTAATAAAGTTTAACAGTTGTTAAAATATATCACAATTCATAAATTACATTATTAATATACATAAGTTTTTAGAAAATTTTTTAAAAATAAAAAATATTAGTGTTACAATTACATACCCCCTTAATCCGTTTTTTTTTTTTATATTGCGGCTACATTTTTATGTCCCTACCCTGTAACATAAATTGGTATCCAACAAAATTCGTTAAAAAAAAAAAACGCCCGCAGGGGCCAAGAAATGCACTTTTCACAAAGGAAAAAAATGCCAAAACGCAGGGAAAATTAGTGGCAGTTTTTTATGCGTTTTTGTCTGGTGATGTTTAGCCTAAAAAAAAAACAAAAAACACAAGGACAACCTCAGTATATTCCTGGCCTAAAACCTCTCTTCCGCCCTCTTTTTTTGTAGTCCATCATTTTGAATAAAGCAGAATAACATGATTGTGTGTCTGTATATCTATATAATAATATTTCTTAAATGCCACATTCAGGTGACATTATTGGGTCTGTCTGGAGTGTTACCATGGAAACAAAACCCAGAATCTGGTCTGCTTGTTAAACTACCAACCATCCCTCCTGGCGTCTTCCCTGTGAATTATGGCTGGACTCTAAAGCTAGAAGGTGTAAACTAAAGCCTTGCAAAAGGAGAATGTATCGGGAACAGTAACCTGTTTGGAGTTCAGTCCACACAATTCATCCAAAAGATAGAAAGAGACGTGTGTAATGTGCTGAAAGAAGACTGTGGTGTTGAATAGAATCCCAGGGTTGGCTCTTTACCGTTCTTTGTGTTTATGTTGTAATGTTGGGGTCTTCAGATTCAGGGGTTCTCATTGATCAGCTGATTAAATGATTTGTGGTCCTGCCACTGCAACATATATTACCTTCTAAGCAGGAACTAGTAGTTGGCGTGGGACAGAAGTGCCTACGTATTACATATTCCTATTGCCTTACTTATCTGTACAATGTGGTTTAGGCTGTGTACACTGCTCATGCCTGAACTTCACACCAAATGTGAATTGCACTATACAACCCATTTAGATCACTATCTTATAGTACATGTGTTGCTAATCAATATATTTTTTTAATTATTTTTTTACTCTTGTGCTGTTTTCTGTCAACATTAAATTGCAATGCCTTATAATAAATGATAGTATATTGTAGTAAAAAAAAATCTAGACTATTTATAGGCGGACTATGGCTTAAAGGGAATGTTTCGCTAGATTTCTTATTCCTGATTACAGTCAGATACTTACGGGTATTTTTTTTTCCCCTAATGTGTTTCTATTTTCTATTTGTAATTTTCTTGCGCGTTATTATGGGTGCTGTCGTCCTGCCTGAGCTGGTTTTAGTAGCATTTAGTGATATGCTTTACAGCAGGACTAGAGATGAGCGAACTTACAGTAAATTCGATTCGTCACGAACTTCTCGGCTCGGCAGTTGATGACTTATCCTGCGTAAATTAGTTCAGCTTTCAGGTGCTCCGGTGGGCTGGAAAAGGTGGATACAGTCCTAGGAAAGAGTCTCCTAGGACTGTATCCATCTTTTCCAGCCCACTGGAGCACCGGAAAGCTGAACTAATTTATGCAGGAAAAGTCATCAACTCACTCATCTCTAAGCAGGACCCATGGATCATAGACAGTACATGTCCCTTTCAGATGCATTGGAGACCCTACTGGGCATTTTTCTGTGACCTTTTCAGAGGTTATTCTACAGGGAGGGGGTGCTGAGCTTTGCTGTGAATGGTGGTGATCCAGAGTCTCTGATTAGAAAATGGGCATTACTGGGAAATGACCTGTACAGAACAGCTTAGTTTTAGGCCTAGTGGCCAGAATGGAAACTGCAATATCTTTTTTAAATTATAGATACCGTATTTTTCGCCCTATAGAATGCTCTGGCATATAAGACGCACCCAATTTTCTAGAAGAAAATCTAGAATACAATGTAAACTATAGGTCACAGTGATCTTCAACCAGCGGACCTCCAGAACTACAACTCCCAGCATGCCCGGACAGCCGTTGGAGTTGTAGTTTTGCAACATCTGGAGGTCCGCAGGTTGAAGACCACTGGTATAGGAGGTAATACTCACGTGTCCCTGCCGCTCTGGACCCGTCACCGCTGCCATGGATGTCGCCCTCCATCGCTGTCACTGCGTCCCCAGGGTGTCCCCGTCGCTCCGGAACGTCTCTGCTGCCCGGTATCCTCACTCTCCGTCGCCGCCATCATGTCGCTACGCACGCCGCTCCTATTGGATGACAGGGCGTTTGTGCGTGATGACGACAGAGAGCGCCGGTCATGCAGGGGATCCCGGCACGGAGCAGACACTGAGGAGGCAGGTAAGGTCCCTCCCGGTTAGTGTCACTTTCGCTTCAGACGCGGCGGTCAGCTTTGATTGTTGCGTCTGAAGGGTTAATACAGGGCATCACTGCGATCGGTGATGTCCTGTATTAGCCGTGGGTCCCGGCTGTTGATGGCCGCAGGGACCGCCGCGATAGGTGTGTATTAGCCATATAAGTCGCACCATTGAACAGTCTTATATGGCGAAAAATACGGTAATAAAAAATAAATTGATTTAAACAAACTTGAGGACACATTCCCTTTTACCTGCTCTACATAGGTACCTGAAGACTTGACATGTGCAACATGCAGCTGCAGTGTGCTAGGATACTACCTTTACGCAGCAACATTTACGGTGTAAACTCCTGTTTTTTAGCATAAACTGGGACACATCTTGTAGGGAAACTATTTCCATGTTATGGGATCCATTTGGGTTTTATGGTGTAAACAGTTTGTGTAGATGCTTCTTTTGGCCAGTTTCTCACAAGTGTATTTAAGGTGCAAGTCCCTGCTCAACCACAGGTCTACAGACCCAAACTGACAGCATCATAGGGATTTATTCAGCTCAGGCCCATAGACCGCACAGGACTTGCAACTGTAATAGATGCAAAAATACACTCATTCTGCTTGTGTGATAGGTGAATGCACTGTAATGGCTGCATAGTAAGGGTGGGGAGAAGTGTCTATGTTGTCTATTTTGAGTGAATTTTATATGGGTTTACACACTTAATTTTGTAATCGGATTCTTGCAAACCTTTTCAATTTGTCCAGTTCAATCATGTTTTTTGGTTTTGTATTTTCTTTAGTTCTGATAAAATGATTTACCCACTGTAATTGATCTGCCTTTGTTATTCGTCACTCTGAATGGCTTCATTCTTGTACCAGCATCTCTATTAAAGTCTACCTGTCACTTTAAAAAAAATAAAAAAAATTTGACATGTTAAAAAGACATGTCAAAAAGTTTTGAACGATTGGGGTATGAGGGTTTAGACAGAACGTGTGAGAACAAAACCATGGCTAACCAAGACAATCCCATAGACCAGTATCTCCCAATCGGAGTGCCTCCAGTTGTTGCAAAACTACAACTCACAGCATGCCTGGAAAGCTAAAGGCTGTTTGGGCATGGCGGGAGTTATAATTTTGCAATACTAGAGGCCCCTTGGTTGGGAAATGCTGCTATAGACTTGAAAAGTTGGTCTCACGTGGCGTGCGTTGTTTTTTTTTCCCCCGGCTAGTTCTAGCTATCAATTGCGATCTGAACACCCGGACCCCAACCAATCAAAACGATCTAAAATATGTGTGAGGTTTTCTATACGGTCAGTGGCCATTTTAATGAAATGTATTACCTAGATTTTTCTTTATAATTAGAACCATTCTAGTGCCATTTTCTGTGCATAGTTATGGGGTAGCCATCTTGCTTGAGGTGTTGTTCTGTTCAGGGCAATGCATTATAGCCTCCACACAGTGGAATGTCCGTACAGAATTCCGCTGGAATAGTCCGCACTGACATTCCACTGCAGCAGAGTCCCATTGATTTAGAAGGAATTCTGCTGCATTGTGCACACGGTGGAATTTTGGAAACATCTGCTGCTGAAATCATGATTCCAGCGCCCACAGAAAGCATTGACATGTCTATTCCTTCTGTGGATTTCAATGCAGTCCTAGTGTCCGGAGCTTTCAAACGTGTGGAATGTCTGACCATGTTTTCTGGTTGGACATTCCGCACATTTTCCTAACGTTTCCTAACCTCCGATTCTGAGGAGGTGGAATCACTGTGGGTAGAATTACAAAAGGAGGGAAATACTGAAAAAATAATATTTGGTGTAATCTACAGACCCCCTAATATCACTGAAGAGATAGAAGGTCGGCTGTATAAACAAATAGAGAGGGCCGCCCGGGCAGGTACAGTGGTAATAATGGGAGATTTTAACTATCCAGATATAGATTGGGGCCGGGGGTTGGCTAAAACTACAAAGGGGAGAAAATTCCTAAATTTATTGCAGGATAATTTTATGGGCCAGTTTGTGGAGGACCCAACAAGAAGTGATGCCTTGTTGGATCTGATCATTTCCAACAACGCAGAGCTGGTTGGTAATGTAACTGTGAGGGAAAACCTTGGTAATAGCGACCACAATATAGTTACTTTTGACTTTAAATGTAGAAAACAAAGACAGACGGGGAAAGCAAAAACATATAACTTTAAAAAGGCAAACTTCCCTGGGCTGAGGGCTGCACTACAGGACATAGACTGGGGGGAGGTGTTGTCAAATACTGATACAGAAGGTAAATGGGACATCTTTAAATCAACTCTAAATAACTATACAGCTAAATATATACCAAAGGGGAACAAATATAAACGATTAAAACTAAATCCTACATGGCTGACAAATGAGGTTAAAAGAGCAATAAACAACAAAAAAATAGCCTTCAAAAAATACAAATCTGATGGGTCAGCTATAACATTTAAACAGTACAAGGAGCTTAATAAAATCTGTAAAAATGTAATAAAAACAGCAAAAATTCAAAATGAGAGACAGGTGGCCGAAGAAAGCAAAACTAATCCTAAATATTTTTTTTAGATATATAAATACAAAAAAACCAAGGACAGAGCATGTAGGACCCCTTAATAATGATAATGGGGAGGTTGTCACGGGCGATCAAGAGAAGGCGGAGCTACTGAATGGGTTCTTTAGTTCTGTATATACTATGGAAGAACATTGGCCAGGTCAGTGCTGGTAACACATCATATAATGTATTGAACTGGCTTAATGTAGAGATGGTACAAGGTAAGTTAAGTAAAGTAAATGTAAGCAAATCTCCAGGGCCGGATGGATTGCACCCAAGAGTTCTTAGAGAGGTAAGTTCAGTAATATCTGTACCCTTGTTCATGATATTTAGAGATTCTCTGGTGTCTGGTATTGTGCCAAGGGACTGGCGCAAGGCTAATGTGGTACCAATCTTCAAGAAGGGCTCTAGGTCTTCGCCAGGCAATTATAGACCGGTAAGTCTAACGTGCATTGTGGGTAAATTGTTTGAAGGACTTATAAGGGATTACATACAGGAATACATAGGGGATAATAGTATTATAAGTGATAGCCAGCATGGGTTTACTAAGGATAGAAGTTGTCAAACCAATCTAATTTGCTTTTATGAAGAGGTGAGTAGAAGCCTTGACAGAGGAATGGCTGTGGATATAGTGTTTCTGGATTTTGCCAAAGCGTTTGATCCTGTCCCTCATAGATGTCTGACAGGTAAGTTAAGGTCCTTGGGCTTGGAAACTTTAGTTTGTAACTGGATTGAACACTGGCTCATGGATCGTACCCAGAGAGTGGTGGTAAATGATTGGTACTCTTATTGGTCCCCGGTTATTAGTGGTGTATCCCAAGGTTCAGTACTGGGCCCGCTATTGTTTAATTTATTTATCAATGATATAGAGGATGGTATTAACAGCTCTGTTTCTATCTTTACAGATAACACCAAGCTTTGTAGCACGGTACAGTCTATAGAGGATGTGCATAAGTTACAAGATGACTTGGATAGACTAAGTGTCTGGGCATCCACTTGGCAAATGAGGTTCAATGTGGATAAATGTAAAGTTATGCATCTGGGCACTAATAACCTGCATGCGTCGTATGTCTTAGGGGGGATTAAACTGGCAGAGTCACTGGTAGAGAAGGATCTGGGTGTACTTGTAGATCACAGACTACAAAATAGCATGCAATGTCAGGCTGCTGCTTCCAAAGCCAGCAGGATATTGTCATGTATAAAAAGAGGCATGGACTCAAGGGACAGGGACATAATACTCCCCCTTTATAAAGCATTGGTACGGCCTCACCTGGAATATGCTGTTCAGTTTTGGTCGCCTGTTCATAAAAGGGACACTGCAGAGTTGGAAAGGGTGCAGAGACGCGCGACTAAACTAATATGGGGCATGGAACATCTTAGCTATGAGGAGCGATTAAAGGAGTTACAATTGTTTAGTCTTGAGAAGAGACGTTTAAGGGGGGATATGATAAACGTATATAAGTATATTAATGGCCCATACAAAAAATATGGAGAAAAACTGTTCCAGGTTAAACCCCCCCAAAGGACGAGGGGGCACTCCCTCCGTCTGGAGAAGAAAAGGTTTAGTCTAAAGGGGCGTCACGCCTTCTTTACCGTGAGGACTGTGAATTTATGGAACGGTCTACCTCAGGAACTGGTCACAGCAGGAACAATTAACAGCTTTAAAACAGGGTTAGATACATTCCTGGAACAAAATAACATTAAAGCTTATGCAGAATTATAAAACTACATCCCTTTCCCTTATCCCCTTACATCCTTCCCTTCAATCCCCTGGTTGGACTTGATGGATGTATGTCTTTTTTCAACCATACTAACTATGTAACTATGTAACATACTCTTTAATCCTGCCTGTGGTCCTAATGAGATGAAGGCTGAAAAGTGATCTCTACAGAAGAGGAAGAGTCAGCTGCTTGAAAGGTTCAGTGGACACTAAAAAATATTCAGGGAAATCTTACAATACAAAGAGTGACGTGGGAAAATCTTTTATTCTTTTTTTATTTTTTTAAGGACACTCCCTTTTTTACTAACTAAACATTCATTACATAATTTCCTAAAGAAAGTGACTTCAGCT
This sequence comes from Hyla sarda, assembly GCF_029499605.1. Lineage (NCBI taxonomy): Eukaryota > Metazoa > Chordata > Amphibia > Anura > Hylidae > Hyla > Hyla sarda. Next base: position 232,932,751 of record NC_079190.1, on the reverse strand, counting down.
CCACACATAAACCCCAGTATAATGTAACATCTAGTCACTCCGCAATGCAGGAGGACTGGAACCACATTATTTTGGGGGAAACACTGCTGCACATTAAGAGGGGGAGCAGGGCAGCGGTGTAGCCTTACCCTAAATAATGCCTTTTTAAAAACACTTTTAAAAAAAAATTATTATTAATTGTTGCTAATTTTCTGATGGCATATTACCTTCCCTCCCTTCCTGTATGGCACTATAATATTACATTGCAGGTAATGTAATATGATCTACTGTTATGACAATAGGTATTATGATTTGCTCCATCCAAGGTCTGGAGTAGAGATGAGCGAACTTACAGTAAATTCGTTTCGTCACGAACTTCTCGGCTCGTCAGTTGATGACTTATCCTGCATAAATTAGTTCAGCTTTCCGGTGCTCCGGTGGGCTGGAAAAGGTGGATACAGTCCTAGGAAAGAGTCTCCTAGGACTGTATCCACCTTTTCCAGCCCACGGGAGCACCTGAACTCATTTATGCAGGAAAAGTAATCAACTGCCGAGCCGAGAAGTTTGTGACGAATCGAATTTACTGTAAGTTCGCTCATCTCTAGTCTGGAGGTGAAAGTGCATCAGCTGACCAAAGTGCTCCGCAACACACAAAGAGGAGACTGAAGCCGCTCTGAGCCACACAGCGCGCCGCAGAAGCCCCCATTGCTGCACCTGAAAGAAAAGAGAGTGGGTGGATGGTTAATTGGGATAAGTCCTCTCCTTGCCCAACACAACAAAAGGTATTTTTAGGTATTAAAGGGGTACTCCGGGGGAAAACTTTATTTATTTTTTAATCAACTGGTGCCAGAAAGTTAAACAGATTTGTAAATTATTTCTATTAAAAAATCTTAATCCTTTCAGTACTTATTAGCTGCTGAATACTACAGAGGAAATTCTTTTCTTTTTGGAACACAGAGCTCTCTGCTGACATCACTAGCATAGTGCTCTCTGCTGACATCTCTGTCCATTTTAAGAACTGTCCAGAGTAGCAGAAAATCCCCATAGAAAACATATGCTGCTCTGGACAGTTCCTAAAATGGACAGAGATGTCAGCAGAGAGCACTGTGCTCGTGATGTCAGCAGAGAGCACTGTTCCAAAAAGAAAAGAATTTCCTCTGTAGTATACAGCAGCTGATAAGTACTGGGAGGATTAAGATTTTTTAATAGAAATAATTTACAAATCTGTTTAACTTTCTGGCACCAGTTGATTTAAAAAAAAATAAAATCGTTTTCCACCGGAGTACCCTTTAACTTAGATTCTAAGTTGCAGAAATCTTTCCTTCCCCAGCTGAAAATGGACAAGATTAGGTCCTTGGTAACAGAAGTCTCGGGTTGTCCTTACCTGTCAACAAGGAAAGGGTTGTCCCTCCTGGGTCTTTTTAAATCAGCTATACCTGCAGTATCTTGGGAGCAGTTACACTCTTGGAAATTACAGATGCAGCTTCTAGGATCCTGGGATGGTTTTCAGTCAGACTTAGGGTATATTCACACTGAAGCTTTGGAGAGGAATTTCCGCGAGTAATTTTGCTTATTCCTCTCCAATTCATTCAGCAGTGAAAAACCCCATAGTATGTAATTAAATTTCTGCTCCTCAGTTCACACTGAGGAATTTCCACTAGTGGAATGCTGTCACTGAATTCCGTTCCACATGAAGAATGAACATGTTCTTTCTTCATGCGAAATTCGCGTCCTAACCCCATAGAACTCAATGTCAATTTTTTTTTTCATTCTGCCACACTTTCGCGTGGATTTTGTGCAATTTTTTTTTTCAATAATGTCTCCTATGCCGCGCTGAATTCTGCACTGATTTCTGTGCGGAATTTCGCGCGGAAAAAGAACAGTAATTTCTGAGCGGATTTTTTCAGCGAAAATTCCTCGCACATATTAATCAGTGTGAACATACCCTTAGGCCATGTTTACACAGCCAAATCCATGTGGAATGTCCGCCAGGAAAATACGCATGTGCCCAAATGCGTAAAAATATACACTGCTCAAAAAAAAAAAAAAAAATATAGGGAACACCTAAACAACACAATGTACCTCCAAGTCAATCACACTTCTGTGAAATCACACTGTCCACTCAGGAAACAACACTGATTGACAATCAATTTCACATGCTGTTGTGCAAATGGAACAGACAACAGGTGGAAATTATAGGCAATTATCAAACCCCCCCCCCCCCCCAATAAAGGAGTGTTTCTGCAGGTGGTGACCACAAACCACTTCTCAGTTCCTATGCTTCCTGGCTGATGTTTTGGTCACTTTTGAATGCTGGCGGTGCTTTCACTCTAATTGTAGCATGAGATGGAGTCTACAACCCACACAAGTGGCTCAGATGGCTCAGTGCAGTTTATCCAGGATGGCACATCAATGCGAGCTGTGGCAAGAAGGTTTGCTGTGTCTGTCAGTGTAGTGTCCAGAGCATGGAGGCGCTACTAGGAGACAGGCCAGTACATCAGGAGACGTGGAGGAGGGCAACAACCCAGCAGCAGGACCGCTACCTCCGCCTTTGAGCAAGGAGGAGCACTGCCAGAGCCCTGTAAAATTACCTCCAGCAGGCCACTAAAACGTGCCCAGAGCAGGAGCAAATCCCCATAGCAAACCTATACTGCTCTGGACAGTTCCTGACATGGACAGAGGTGTCAGCAGAGAACACTGTGGTCAGACAGAAAAGAAATTCAAAAAGAAAAGAACTTCCTCTGCAGCTAATAAGTACTGTAAGGATTAAGATTTTTAAATAGAAGTCATTTACATATCTGTTTAACTTTCTGGCATCAGATTTAAAATTGTTTTCTACCAGAGTACCCCTTTAAGGCCAAAATGGGCCATGTCCTTAAATGGTTAAACTTTTTCTACTAGTGTTGCATTAGCCAGGGCATGGTGAAGCTTAGCCGTTACTGCCAGTGGCTGACATCTATGCCAAAATTATTATTCATCTATTGAGCTTAGCGTAACAATAAACTAAGATCAAAGGGGGAGATTTATCAATTTGTGGCTGTGTGTAGTCATTCCTTTTTTTGCAGTTTTTTGCAGACTTTGATAAATTTTGCGCAATGTAAAACAATGGAAAATTCTGAACATTACCGAAGGAGTTCAACATCTACTGCATGAAGAGCATTCTCATTCTGGATATAAGTGATTAAATAATAGACTGGAAGTTGAGTTATTTGTTGCTTTACTTCTGTTTCTTAAAGTTCTTGAGTTTCAGGCTTTATTATAGCTTATTTGTATCAACAGAATCAAGTAGGACTGTGAATGCAACTGAGCTGAAATCCCCTGGCACCCCCTGCTGGTTTTGTATTTTGGAAATTGTCTTTACAACAAGCACTGTATGTAAACTGACATAGTAGGATTCAAAAATTCTAGGGCAACGCGTCATGGGATAGTATTTGTCACAGGGCCAAGTTGTGCCCATAGTATGGAGCATTTCTTTTTGCAACTTGAGGGCTTGACATGCCACAGCAAATTTTGCACCATTGTCTAATAATAAAAATAAAACCTGAATATGACCTAAATAACTGAACTTAGAATTTTGTGTGTTTATGGTTTTTCTAATGCTAAAATGTATCTGAGCTGCGATACTAATTTATATACAGTGGAGAAAAAAGTATTTAGTCGGTCACCAATTGTGCAAGTTCTCCCACTTAAAAAGATGAGAGGCCTGTAATTTTCATCATAGGTATACCTCAACTATGAGAGACATAATGAGAAAAAAAATCCATAAAATCACATTGTCAGATTTTTAAAGAATTTATTTGCAAATTATGGTGGAAAATTAAGTATTTGTTCAATAACAAAAGTTCATCTCAATACTTTGTTATATACCCTTTGTTGGCAATGACAGAGGTCAAACGTTTTCTGTCTTCACAAAGTTTTCACACACTGTTACTGGTATTTTGGCCCTTTCCTCCATGCAGATCTCCTCTAGAGCAGTGATGTTTTGGGGCTGTTACTGGGCAACACAGACTTTCAACTCCCTCCAAAGGTTTTCTATGGGGTTGAGATCTGGAGAATGGCTAGGCCACTCCAGGACCTTGAAATGCTTCTTACGAAGCCACTTCTTCGTTGCCCGGCCGGTGTGTTTGGGATCATTGTCATGCTGAAAGACCCTGGCACGTTTCATCTTCAATTCCCTTGCTGATTGAAGGAGGTTTTCACTTAAAATCTCACAATACATGGCCCCATTCATTCTTTCCTTTACACGGATCAGTCATCCTGGTCCCTTTGCTAAAAAACAGCCCCAAATCCTCCAAACACGACGAGTTGAGTTTTTACCAAAAAGTTCTACTTTGGTTTCATGTGACCATATGACATTCTCCCAATCCTCTTCTGGATCATCCAAATGCTCTCTAGCAAACTTCAGAAGGGCATTCACTAGGTTCCCCCACCCCCGTGTAGTTCTGGGATTTTTGTTAACTGTTCTTGTGATCATTTTCTTGTAGACCTGCACCAATCTTCCCAGGCTGGTGCAGGTCTACAATTCGAAAGCTCTTTGGTCTTGGCCATAGTGGAGTTTGGAGTGGGACTGTTTGAACTTATCAGTATAAAAGACACCTGTCCACAACCTCAAACAGGTGCCATTAATACAGGTAAGGAGTGGAGGACAGAGGAGACTCTTTAACCCCTTAAGCACTCAGCCCATTTTGGCCTTAAGGACTCAGACAATTTAATTTTAACGTTTTCATTTTTTCCTCCTCGCCTTCTAAAAATCATAACTCTTTTATATTTTCATCCACAGACTAGTATGAGGGCTTGTTTTTTGCGCGACCAGTTGTCCTTTGTAATGACATCACTCATTATATCATAAAATGTATGGCGCAACCAAAAAACACTATTTTTGTGGGGAAATTAAAACGAAAAACGCAATTTTGCTAATTTTGGAAGGTTTCGTTTTCACGCCGTACAATTTATGGTAAAAATGACGTGTTCTTTATTCTGAGGGTCAATATGATTAAAATGATACCCATTATTATATACTTTTATATTATTGTTGCGCTTAAAAAAAATCACAAACTTTTAAACCAAATTAGTACGTTTATAATCCCTTTATTTTGATGACCTCTAACTTTTTTATTTTTCCGTATAAGCGGCGGTATGGGGGCTCATTTTTACGCCATGATCTGTACTTTTTTTTTATACCACATTTGCATATAAAAAACTTTTAATACATTTTTTACAATTTTTTTTTAAATAAAATGTATTAAAAAAGTAGCAATTTTGGACTTTTTTTTCGTTCACGCCGTTCACCGTACGGGATCATTAACATTTTATTTTAATAGTTCGGACATTTACGCTCGCGGCGATACCAAATATGTCTATAAAATTTATTTTTTACGCTTTTTGGGAGTAAAATAGGAAAAAACGGACGTTTTACTTTTTTATTGGGGGAGGGGATTTTTCACATTTTTTTTTACTTTTACTTTTAAATTTTCCATAGGGTCCCATAGGGGACTATTCATAGCAATACCATGATTGCTAATACTGATCTGTTCTATGTATAGGACATAGAACAGATCAGTGTTATCGGCTATCTTCTGCTCTGGTCTGCTCGATCACAGACCAGAGCAGAAGACGCCGGGAGCCAGAAGCAGGAATGTGAGGGGACCTCTGTGCGGAGTTCTGAATGATCGGATCCCCGCAGCAGCGCTGCGGGCGATCCGATCATTCATTCAAATCGCGCATCCGCAGATACCGGGATCTGTATTGATCCCGGCACCTGAGGGGTTAATGGTGGACGCCCGCGAGATCGCGGGCGTCGGCCATTGCCGGCGGGTCCTTGGCTGCGATCAGCAGCCGGGATCAGCCGCGCATGACACGGGCATCGCTCCGATGCCTGCGGTTATGCACAGGACGTAAATGTACGTCCTGGTGCGTTAAGTAGCGTATTTATCGGCGTATAACACGCACTTTTTAGGCTAAAATTTTTTGCCTAAAGCCTGTGTGCATGTTATACGCCGATACACCCCCAGGAAAGGCAGGGGGAGAGAGGCCGTTGCTGCCCGCTTCGCTCCCCCTGCCTTTCCTGAGGTCTAGAGCGCTGCTGTCGGCCCTTTTCACCCCCTGGTTATCGGCGCCGGTCGGTTATCCGGTCCGCGCTGCTCCAGGCCTCCGTCGTGCGTCCCCGGCGTCATTGCTATGCGCTGAACGGCGCGGCGCATGACGTCAGAGCGCCGCGCCGTGCATAGCAACGACGCTGGGGACGCACGACGGAGGCCTGGAGCAGCGCGGACCGGACTCAGGTAATTATGCCACCGGGGATGGGGGGAGGCAACGGGGCAGCGGCGCCGGCAATGGGTGCCGCTGCCCCTTCTCTCCCCCTGGCTGTCGGCGCCGCTTCTCTCTCCCTGGCTATCGGCGCCGGCACCGATAGTCAGGGGGACAGAACGGGCAGCGGCGCCGATAACCAGGGGGTGAAAAGGGCTGACAGCAGTGCTCTAGACCCCAGGAAAGGCAGGGGGAGCGAAGCGGGCAGCAACGGCCTCTCTCCCCTGCCTTTCCTGGGGCTATATCGGGGTATATACACGCACACACACGCACCCTCATTTTACCATAGATATTTGGGTAAAAAACTTTTTTTACCCAAATATCCTTGGTAAAATGAGGGTGCGTGTTATAGGCCGGTGCGTGGTATACCCCGATAAATACGGTACCACCGCACCAGGACGTACATTTACATCCTGCGTCCTTAAGGGGTTAAGAAGAAGTTACAGGTCTGTGAGAGCCAGAAATCTTGCTTGTTTGTAGGTGGCCAAATGCTAATTTTACCGAGGAATTTACCAATCAATTCATTAGAAATCCTACAATGTGATTTCCTGTATACTTTCCCCTCATTATGTCTCATAGTTGAGGTATACCTATGATGAAAATTACAGGCCTCTCATCTTTTTAAGTGGGAGAACTTGCACAATTGGTGGCTGACTAAATACTTTTTTGCCCCCACTGTATATAGCACAGTGCTAGTTCCCACAGAAACATTAAAATGACAAATGGTCAAAACCCTACCAAGAGCAGACCTTTTTTTTTTTTTTTTTTTATCGTAATTTGTAGCGTGTGGCCTGCTGCATCTGCAGAACCTATGCAGTGCAGTTGCTTATGGCCAAAGTTTTCAGCAACACTGTTTCCTGTGGGTTTGTTGCAGAATTCATTTATAAATAGCTGTGAGGTCTTTTCATGTAAGTACCTTTTACTTCATCTCATAGAACATGACATTTTTAACTTCAATGGATGATGAGAAGGGGGAAGAAGAAAAAAGTTGAGTCATCCTCTTCCCCCTCATTGGTGGACTCTGTCCGAGGCAAGAATGGCATATGCCTCCTTCACCAAAAATTTCCTATGGCAGTGTTTCCAAAACAGTGAACCTCCAGCTGTTGCGAAACTACAACTCCCAGTATGGCTGGAGTTTGTGCTGCGGCAGATAATTTGCCGCAGCTCAAACTCACAGTGGGAAACTGACAGTTAACCCATCCGTGTGAATGTACCCTGTACTTTAATTTTTATGGGGGGGGGGGGGGGGGTTGCAAACCTCCAGCTATTGCAAAACTACAACTCCCAGCATGCACTGAAATACTGTGCATGCTGGGAGTTATAGACTTGCAACTGTTGGAGGCACACTGGTGGGGAGACACTGAATTGGGTAGCAGACCCTAACTCACAGTTTCCCCACCAGTGTGCCTCCAGCTGTTGCAAAACTACAACCCCCCAGCATGTATGGTCTGTCTTGGACAGCACTAATTACCCTAATCTTCCATGCCATCGGGTCACCAGAGAACTGATTGGAACAGAAGTGCCGATTTTCAGCATGCATCCTGTTCCGATCACCGCCCGGTGAGCATCAGTGATCAGAACAACGCAGGGTGTACAGGTACGCCCTGCGTCCTAAAGGGGTTAATGGGTTGCATGTTTCATATCTTAGGGAAGGATTACTACCGACATCCTCTATGAGTTATAGTAAAGTGCTAGGTAATGAAATCAAGCATGATTTGATCAAATATGCCGAAATATGTACAGCAAAAATATAGTAGGGTACCTTGCTAACCAGAGAAATATATATATATATATATATAGAAAAATTAAATAGAAAAATTAAATAAACAGTGGCACACCAGGTGTCAGCAAAAAAAATGTGATTTATTCCAAAGACGTGTAGGCAACGTTTCAGCTGGCTCACCCAGCCATTTTCAAGCTTGAAAATGGCTGGGTGAGCCAGCTGAAACACTTTTTCTTACCCTGGAGTGCTGCTTTCCTGCTCTATCTATCTATATATATATATATATATATATATATATATATATATATATACTGTTAACTACTTTTTGTGTCCAAAAGGACAAAACTAGAGATGAGCGAACTTACAGTAAATTCGATTTGTCACGAACTTCTCGGCTCGGCAGTTGATGACTTATCCTGCATAAATTAGTTCAGCTTTCAGGTGCTCCGGTGGGCTGGAAAAGGTGGATACAGTCCTAGGAGAATCTTTCCTAGGACTCTATCCACCTTTTCCAGCCCACCGGAGCACCTGAAAGCTGAACTAATTTATGCAGGATAAGTCATCAACTGCCGAGCCGAGAAGTTTGTGACGAATCGAATTTACTGTAAGTTCGCTCATCTCTAGACAAAACTATTATAGGAGTGATACCTTTATGGCTAAACAGAAAAATTGTGGACCTGTCAGCAGCTGGGGAAAAAGTAAGCACAGGGCTAGTTATAATGTCCCATCAGGATTTCAAGCATTCCTCCTATATGTCCATAGTCCTTTCCAGTGGCAAGATATAAGCCTTTTTTGTTAAAGAGTACCTATCATCAACTAAACTGTCCCTAATCCCCCCTCGCCATCTGTCCCTGACACTCACTAGCTATCCCTGTCATTATTTTTGCATCAAACACCCTATAAATACCTTTTATCTGTCCTGTTCGGCAGCTCAGGGTCCTGCCGTGTGTGAGGGAGGAATGGGGCGTGCCCCAGCAGGCGCCACTTCCGCCCTAACTGGGACCACTTCCGCCCTAACTTCACGCTGGACCAAGGAGAGCAGTGGAGCTTACAGCTGCAGGCCGTCCGGGAGAAGGTAAGAAATTCTTACACATAGATCTGTCACCCGTCTCCAGCCGGCCGGCCATGTCTGCAGCTGCTGCGGGCATAGCGCATGCTCCCGTCTGTCTGATTGACAAGCAGTGAGCAGCGCTGTGCTGCTTATGTGTCTCGGCTGCAATCTGAGATTTCGGACTCATGCCAGGCCAGCATGAGTCTGAAATCTACAGGGTGGGCCATTTATATGGATACACCTTAATAAAATGGGAATGGTTGGTGATATTAAATTCCTGTTTGTGGCACATTAGTATATGTGAGGGGGGAAACTTTTCAAGATGGGTGGTGACCATGGCCAGGGACCTGCACACATAGGAGTGAAAGGGGGCTGGAGCCCCTGCCCTTTTCCTCACCTGCCCCTCTAGTGCCCTCACAAAAGGAGCTGCAGACTCAGGGTGACAGGTGCAGTAAAAAGGATCCATTGCTGGGGAGATTTGTATGTGGTTTAATGGAGTTTGCTGTGCCCTCCCTGCAGCAAGGGGGTGCCACTCACCCTGTCATTATCTGCCATTTCTCTGCTTCTCTCCACACGGACCAGTTCGACCACAAACTCCAGCCTGTGCAGAGGGGGATGGAGCCTTACTTACTGTAAGTAACTGAAAATATGTGAGTGACTGTCAGTGTGTGTGTGTATGCATATATACATATATATATATATATATATATATATATATATATATATGTATGTGTGTGTGTGTGTGTGTGTGTGTGTGTGTATGTATGTATATATATATATTAGGGATCGACCGATTATCGGTATGGCCGATATTATCGGCCGATAATCACGATTTTGGGCATTATCGGTATTGGCAATTACCTTGCCGATAAGCCGATAATGCCCCGCCCCCCGCAACACCCCCACCGCACCGCGACCGCCACCCCTCCGACCCGCCGCACCGCGTCGCACCCCCCACCGTGATGCTGGGCGGTATACCGGTATGGATTTTTGCCCATACCGCTATACCGGTCGGGCCCCTCCCCCACCCTCCGAGTCAATAAAAAAATTAAACTTACCCGTTATGGGGGTGGTCCGGGCCATCCATCCTTCCTTCCTGTAGTGTCTGGCGGCATTCCGGGTGGAGGATGAACCGGTCTGGGCTGTCTTTCTTCTCCGGCGGTCATCTTCTCCACTCCGGGCAGGCTCCGGCCTAGTACGCTGCATAGACGCCGCTACGCCGTGACGTCAGGTGCGTCGCTGCGCACGGGCGTCACTACGCAGCGGCGTCTATGCAGCGTACTAGGCCAGAGCCTGCCCGGAGTGGAGAAGATGACCACCGGAGAAGAAGGACAGCCCGGACCGGTTCCCTCTTCACCCGGAACGCCGCCGGACACTACAGGAAGGAAGGATGGATGGCCCGGACCACCCTGACAGGTAGGGGGAGAGAAGTGGGTGGCGGCGGCGGCCTATGGCCCCGCAAAAGCCACTGCAGATCATTGATTTAAAGTGCCCGCTTTAAATCAATGATCTGCAGCGGTGTCGCAGGGGGTTAAATAGCCGATAACTTATACCGGAATATCGGTATAAGTTATCGGCTATCGGCCCTAACCTCCACCGATTATCGGTATCGGCCCTAAAAAAAACGATATCGGTCGATCCCTAATATATATATGTGTGTGTGTGTGTGTGTGTGTGTGTGTATGTATGTATATATATATATATATATATATATATATATATATATATATGTATCTCTATGTATGTGCTTGTGCAGAGAGGGATGGCTGGGGCCTTATTGTGGCTGTGTATATGTTGAGTGACTGTGTGTCAGTATGATATGTATATATGTGTGTTTGAGTCTATCTCTATGTATGTGCCTATATATATAAGCAAGTGAATCTATGTATGTGTGTGTATACATCTGTGAGTGATTGTATGTGTGTACCTGTATGTATGATGTGCTTATTGGCTATATATTTTAGTATATATTCCATGTTATATGTGTGTCTGTGTATTTATGTTTCTTAATGTATATTTGTACCTGTATGTATGTGTCTAAGTGTCTCTTTGTATGTGTGTATATTACCTATGTACTGTATGTGTCTTTATGTTATGTGCTTGTATGTATTGTATGAAGCACATTATTAGGGAATTATTGGAGGAATGTAAGCACAGTATATAGTGAATTTATGGAAGCACAGTATATATTTCATTATATTGGAACATTATATTTTTATGCATGCTGGCACTGTGTATAGATCCTTAGGGTGCGTTCACACGTGCCTTTTTTTGCTGCAGATCTGCTGCAGATTTTGCTTCCCATTGATAATGGGAAGAGAAATCTGCTAAAGCAAATCTGCAGCATAAAATACGCACGTGTGAACGCACCCTTAGTGGTGGCACAGCATAGTTAAATAATAGTGGTACAGTATATAGTTCATTAATGGTGGCACAGTATATAGTTCATTAATGGTGGCACAGTATATAGGGAATTAATAGATGAATAGTGGCACAGTATATAGTTCATTAATGGTGGCACAGTATATAGGGAATTAATAGATTAATGGCGGCACAGTATATAGGGATTTAATAGATGAATGGGGGCACAGTATATAGTTCATAAAGGGGGGTACGGTATATAATTAAAGGGAAACTGACAGGCTGTTTACTCGCACTAAACCCAATACACCAGGTTACAGTGCAGGTATACAAAAATTGGTCTTTCCATTTTCTAGGTATTGCCCCACATTGTTAGTATGCGAAGTCAGTCTTGTGCGCAATGGAGGCGGAGCTTCCCTGCCTCCATCCTGTATGCTGTGCTATGCCGGCCGTCTTTGTATATTTGTAATTCTTTTTTTTTGCCAACTTGTATATTGCAGCATGTAAGCATATATTAGTATGGTGTCATCTCTTCAGTGTAAGAACCAGAGCTGTGTGGAGATTCCTGCATAAGGTGGGTGATTGGTGCTGGGTGATTGGTGCTGGGGGATTGGGGGATTGGGTATGGGGGATTGGGGATTGGGGGGATTGGTGCTGGGTGATTGGTGCTGGGTGATTGGTGATGGGTGATTGGTGATGGGTAATTGGGGATGGGGGATTGGGGATGGAGGATTGGTGATGGGTGATTGGTGCTGGGTGAATGGTGCTGGGTGATGGGTGATTGGGGATGGGTGATTGGGGATGGGTGATTGGTGATGGGTGATTGGTGGTGGGTGAATGGTGCTTGGTGATGGGTGATTGGTGCTGGGTGATTGGGGATGGGTGATGGGTGCTGGGTGATTGGGGATGGGTGCTGGGTGAGGCCGGGTACAGTGCACGTTCTCTCATATAGAGCTCAGACCGGGGCATATAGGGGGAGATTTATTAAAACCTTTGCAGAGGAAAAGCCCTCAGCAAAACGATCTGATTGGTTGCTATAGGCGACTGCACCGCTCTTTCTCTGCACAGGTTTTAATGAATCTCCTCTATAATACAGTATATTATAGGGCAGCTGTCACATGTTTTCTGTAAATAAGACTGACAGCACAGCCAAAGTGTATATACACAGACAGACCTTCATAGAAACTGTTCTTGATTCGATTTTACAAAAACACCAACTTGTATGGGGGATAGGAATGTAGAGGAGGCTCGGCGGGAGTCCACTGTATGCCTGGGCCACAGCGCATCTGCCCATTAAGTCTGGCAGACGTTTTTTAAATTATGAGAAGTGCCTTCTTTTTTACTTGAGCCCCTGCCCTTCAAAATGTCTGTGCACGTCCCTGACCATGGCGGCCCTTTTGAAGTCGGCCATTTTGAATCCAACTTTTGTTTTTTCAATAGGAAGAGGGTCATGTGACACATCAAACTTATTGGAAATTTCACAAGAAAAACAATGATGTGCTTGGTTCTAACATAACTTTATTCTTTCATGAGTTATTTACAAGTTTCTGACCACTTATAAAATGTGTTCAATGTGCTGCCCATTGTGTTGGATTGTCAATGCAACCCTCTTCTCCCACTCTTCACACACTGATAGCAACACTGCAGGAGAAATGCTAGCACAGGCTTCCAGTATCCGTAGTTTCAGGTGCTGCACATCTTGTATCTTCACAGCATAAACAATTGCCTTCAGATGACCCCAAAGATAAAAGCATAAGGGGGTCAGATCGGGAGACCTTGGGGGCCATTCAACTGGCCCACGACGACCAATCCACTTTCCAGGAAACTGTTCATCTAGGAATGCTCGGACCTGACACCCATAATGTGGTGGTGCACCATCTTGCTGGAAAAACTCAGGGAACATGCCAGCTTCAGTGCATAAAGAGGGAAACACATCATCATGTAGCAATTTCACATATCCAGTGGCCTTGAGGTTTCCATTGATGAAGAATGGCCCCACCATCTTTGTACCCCATATACCACACCATACCATCAAATTTTGTGTTCCAACAGTCTTGGAGGGATCTATCCAATGTGGGTTAGTGTCAGACCAATAGCGGTGGTTTTGTTTGTTAACTTCACCATTCACATAAAAGTTTGTCTCATCACTGAACAAAATCTTCTGCGTAAACTGAGGGTCCTGTCCCAATTTTTGTTTTGCCCATTCTGCAGCACCTGAAACTACAGATACTGGAAGCCTGTGCTAGCATTTCTCCTGCGGTGTTGCTATCAGTGTGTGAAGAGTGGGAGAAGAGGGTTGCATTGACAATCCAACACAATGGGCAGCACATTGAACACATTTTATAAGTGGTCAGAAACTTGTAAATAACTCATGAAAGAATAAAGTTACGTTAAAACCAAGCACATCATTGTTTTTCTTGTGAAATTCCCAATAAGGTTGATGTGTCACATGACCCTCATCCTATTGAAAAAAACAAAAGTTTGATTCAAAATGGCTGACTTCATAATGGCCGCCATGGTCACCACCCATCTTGAAAAGTTTCCCCCCCCCCCTCACATATACTAATGTGCCACAAACAGGAAGTTAATATCACCAACCATTCCCATTTTATTAAGGTATATCCATATAAATGGCCCACCCTGTATAACAGACTAGCGGCCAGAACACGTAGGGAGACCCCTAGTGGTGTTTTTTTACTAAATGTATTTTAACATGAAAATATACTTTTTTTTTATTTTTTAAATAGAATACATTTAGGAACTTGCTAGGAAAGTCTTATTGTCCAACATATAAAAAAATGTTTTCATGACAGGTAAATATGTAACAAGAAAAAACCAACAGAGCAGTCCTCAGTGTCTCACTCGGTCGAAACTGAGTATATATATTGGGTATGGGGTTAAATTATTGCCTGGAGCCAGCTAAACCATATTAATGTTTAATGAACATATATAATCCTATTACAATAACTTCAGCGGGGCCCTTGCGGTTCACTGTTTATAGGTATAACACTAATACAAATTAAACATAAATTAAAATATCGGCTTGTCACACACTTCATATATGGATAAAACACACTATAATAGCAAGTCCGTGCCACCTGTAAAAATGGAATATGACAATTGCGTTTCCAAAAAATCGCTCGCATATAATATGAAGCTACTGTATGATGATATATTCCACCTGTAAATAAAAAATGGTCCGCATGTAGCTGGTTGGCAGCAATATAATCCACCTAAAAATAAACCCACAAACTGTATATTCCACCTGCAATGGAAATGGTCCACTTGCAATCACCGGATATTGGCACTAAAGTATACCTGGTAATGGAACGTGGACGTCCCTAGATTGTCCGTTTGGGGGACCAACAGTATTCCATGTGGAACTCCAGATATATCATACAGTTAAAACACATGGAGCAATATATGACATAAGCTCCACAGGACTGGTCCCAGAATACGACCCCGACCTGCGGGAGAAAGTTCACTAGCGTGCCTATGTGCCACTCACCGCTCCACGTCGTCCGGTTCAGCTCCCGCTTGTGGTGGTTTGTCCTCGCTCCAGCCAGCAGTCGTTTTTGCAGCTCAATACGGCCGTACCATAAGCGGGAGCTGAACCGGACGACGTGGAGCAGTGAGTGGCACATGGTGCCAACGCTAGTGAACTTTCTCCCGCAGGTCGGTACATCCAATTCCGGGATCAGTCCTGTGGAGCTTATGTCATATATTGCTCCCTGTGTTTTAACTGTATGATATATCTGGAGTTCCACATGGACAATCTAGGAACGTCCACGTTCCATTACCAGGTGTACTTTAGTGCCAATATCCGGTGATTGAAAGTGGACCATTTCCATTGCAGGTGGAATATACAGTTTGTGGATTTATTTTTAGGTGGATTATATTGCTGCCAACCAGCTACATGCGGACCATTTTTTATTTACAGGTGGAATATATCATCATACAGTAGCTTCATATTATATGTGAGCGATTTTTTGGAAACCCAATAGTCATATTCCATGTTTACAGGTGGCACGGACTTGCTATAATAGTGTTTTTTATCCATATATGAAGTGTGTGACAAGCCGATATTTTAATTTATGTTTAATTTGTATTAGTGTTATAACTATATACAGTGAACCGCAAGGGCCCCGCTGAAGTTATTGTAATAGGATTATATATGTTTATTAAACATTTATATGGTTTAGCTGGCTCCAGGCAATAATTTAACCCCATACCCATCATATACTCAGTTTCGGCCGAGTGAGACACTGAGGACTGCTCTGTTGGTTTTTTCTTTATTTATTTTTTTTCTTCCTTTGAGTGAGGAAGTTGCAGTTAACCTCGTGTCTTATATTGTGAGCGCCACTACCTCAAATTTTTTTTCATAAATATGTAACAAGGCTCAAGTGTCTAGGCCACATTCTTCAGCACGGCAGGAGCCCAGAGTTATCCAGCCAATTTCCTAGTGTTCACTACCTGGGTGCAAAGAGTAAGCTTAGTAGTTGTCAATCGAAAGGGAGTAGGTTTATGCAAGTGTGCATGGAGGCAATGAATTAGAGAATATGGGGTGCGTAACCCTGGACTCTTGCCTTGCTGGGGAACGACCCCTGGGCACTTGAGCCTCATTTACATATTAACAAATTTATATCTTGGCACTGGAAAGGACTATGGAGGGATAAATGGTATGCCCAGAATCTTTATGAGAAGCCCTGGGCTTATTTTAACCCCTGTTCAGCTGCTGTAGATCCGGTTTAATTATGTATCCCCCATATTCAATGTAGTCAGTACCTCAGTTTGAAACTTGTAGGATGAAGAATCATCTGTGCCCCAACAACCTGCAAACATCATTTTTCGGGTTATGTAACTGTAATAATAGTTAGTAGAGATGAGCGAACTTACAGTAGATTCGATTCGTCGCGAACTTCTCGGCTCGGCAGTTGATGACTTATCCTGCATAAATTAGTTCAGCCTTCAGGTGCTCCGGTGGGCTGGAAAAGGTGGATACATTCCTAGGAAAGAGTCTCCTAGGACTTTATCCACCTTTTCCAGCCCACCGGAGCACCTGAAAGCTGAACTAATTTATCCAGGAAAAGTCATCAACTGCCGAGCCGAGAATTTCGTGATGAATCGAATTTACTGTAAGTTCGCTCATCTCTAATAGTTAGCATCACTCCTATAATACTTTAGTTTTTATGACATAAAAGTATTTGACATCACTATTAGGCTCCATTTCATAATATATTTCATAGCTCCTTTACTTGTATACATTTCAACGTATTTCAATGTATTATGACATACCTGCAGCGCAGCCATAGACTTTAGTAGACTTAATGTTGTTTAATAGTGACTGTGTTTGATCTGTCTTCATACCAAAACCTTGTTTGAGAGAAAAAGCAAAAATGGTGCTCCTTAGGTGGGGCTGAGCTGTGATGAAAAGATTGTAGGCCGAAAATAGAAGGGGACATGGCTTGCAAGCCAGACCAACACCTTCACCCAGCGATGCAAAGCTTGTGGAGTAAGGTGGGGCTGAGCTGGGATGTGGGTGTATTGGGCAAAAGGTGTAGCTTGTGGAGTAAGGTGGGGCTGAGCTGTGATGTGGGTGTATTGGGCAAAAGGTGTAGCTTGTGGAGTAAGGTGGGGCTGAGCTGTGATGTGGGTGTATCGGGCAAAAGGTGTAGCTTGTGGAGTAAGGTGGGGCTGAGCTGTGATGTGGGTGTATTGGGCAAAAGGTGTAGCTTGTGGAGTAAGGTGGGGCTGAGCTGTGATGTGGGTGTATTGGGCAAAAGGTGTAGCTTGTGGAGTAAGGTGGGGCTGAGCTGTGATGTGGGTGTATCGGGCAAAAGGTGTAGCTTGTGGAGTAAGGTACCAAAAGTCCCATAGACATGCATGGGACTTTGGACAAAAATATGGGTTGTTAGAGTTAATAATATATCCTGTATTTTAAGTTGACATATAAGTAACATGTTTCATTGATTTTTAATGGATATCCAATCATGTATTCAATTCAAGTAAAAGGTAGGGTCCATGATGGTACCGTAAGTAAAGATATCAAATGAACTCCTAGATGGTAGTGATAAATGTCTCGTGTTGATTTTTCTTACTTGTGAAGTTGATGAAAAGAGAACAATACAAAATAGAGTATACAGCAGATATGACTGCACATGTGGAAAATATGAACTGCATAAATGAACATGTAAAATGATACAAAACTGTATATATTTCTATCAATGCTTTTAAGTATTAATCCAAAAAGAATATACACCTTAAAATTGGTCTGTTTATTTTCTAAAATGTGGCAAATATAATTTATGAAGGCAACACTCTAAATTGAAACCTGTTCCTTCAAATATGTCCTTAGAAGTCTTTGTCATCCTGAGGTTATTCGGGATTAAAAAAAAAAAAAAAAAGCTGATTTCTTTACCAAAAATAAAAAATAAAAAAACGCACCACATCTGTCCTCAGGTTCAGTGTGGTATTACAACTCATTTCCATTTCAGTGAATGTTAGCCAAGTTGTAATTCCACATACTTCCTGAGGACAGGTGTGGTGCTGTTTCTGCAGGAAATTAGCTCTGTTTTTCTATTCCTGGATAACCCCTTTTAGGGAGACCACTGAAAAAGGTGTTTGACAATCATAATAGAAGTAAGTCCCTTCAAAAACACCTCATGCAGAAGATTGAGGCAAGTAGTGGTACAAGTCTTTGCTATAATTTAATAGATTTAAAACTGATCAATTCTTTGTGTCCAAACTGAATGTTCCTCTGTGTCCATATTGAATATTCCTCAGAGTCCTAAATGAATGGTCCTCAGAGCCTTTGTTTTTTATGAGACTTGATCATTCAGCAGTACTCAGAAAAGTCATCTTCAACATAATTTGAGGGAAACCAACCAATCTGTAAAGAAAAGACAACATTTTACACAGTTCATGCTCAATTAGCCATATTCTAACTTATTTTTTTTCTTACCTTGCCATAAACTTCTCCTTTCCACCATCCTTGATGTCCTTTTTTATTTAGGATTCTGATAACATCACCTTCCCTTAGACTCAGTTCTGTCCTATCTCTGGCACAGAAGTCATAACGTGCTCGAGCTGATCCCAGATACTTCATTCTCTGTTCTGTTGAAGAAAATGGTAACAACAATACATGGTAAAGGATTACAATCACAGAATTTTTTTTTATTTAATTACACTGCGTCTCAATCCTGAGACCCACTGTGAACACTATTATAAGCCAGGGAAGTTGGCGGCAGTGCAGAGCTCACTGGCTGTCAATCAAATCTGACTTTTTTGCTTTAGAAGTCTATGCAGCAAAAGGGTCGGATTCACCAGCCGGCCAGCCGACCGGCTTATAACTAATGATCATGGGGTTTCAAGAGTCAAACCCAATGCCATTAAAACTTTTGATATGTCTGGGCAACATGTCAAATATTTTTTTTAATAATTATAACCATTGAAATTATAATGGGGTGTACAGAGGTCACAATTTTAGTAAGAAATATGTTTATTTAGGTGAGAGCTCGCACTGCAGGCCATGTGTGACTCCTGTCGGCATATCCGCAGTGTGAAATATGCCCTGTGTGACCCTGCTCCTAGAGGAGTAAAAGGATCGGTTCATTGGGGAAAATTTACAATTGAAAGGAGGCTGTAGTACCCTGTTGGGCCCTGGATACAAGATGAGATAAGGTTGAGCATGAAAACATACAGGTTCCATATAGCATCCGGTTTGCTCGTAGCGGCAGATCTCTAAAGCGGTAAATTCGCCAATATGAGCGGACACAGAGTTATCTGTCCGCAGCCGGCAGCTTGCTCTACCGTTTCTGTGTGACTACCTTTGGCACATCCGTAGCACGAAATACGTTTCAGATGTGCCCCATGTGACCCTGCCCTAATACTGGTATCACTTACAGTACATTACTGTAATCATTTTAATTACATCAATTCCTTCTCGATGCATAACCATTTTTAATGGTCAATTAATGATTTAGTTTACATTACAAAATAGTAATATCTTGTTTATTATCATTTTCTTATCCAGACTCAAAACTGGAATATAATATAACATGAAGAGTATGTGTTTCTTTAGCTGCAGCTAGGTTTGGCAGGCTTGTACCACAATAAATTGCTCCATTGGGGGACCCTGCCAAA
Organism: Hyla sarda; assembly: GCF_029499605.1. Classification (NCBI taxonomy): domain Eukaryota; kingdom Metazoa; phylum Chordata; class Amphibia; order Anura; family Hylidae; genus Hyla; species Hyla sarda. The sequence continues at coordinate 232,913,189 of NC_079190.1, read as the reverse complement.
CAACTTTATATCAGCTTCATGTACTCGTGTGTATATGTATGTTAAGTCAAGGCATTTTATGTCCTTGGGATAAATAAATAATACACTTTTCACTGGATCCTGGTGACATTCCTTTTGTATGGGCTGTGACCTACCCAGGATGAGACTATTAAATTAGTGACCATGCATCTGGGACATATTCATGTGGCTGCTTACAATATTTGCTCAGTAATGTTCATCGAGCATATCATATATGGGAAATTTAATGCAAATTGGTTCCATTTTTAAACATGGCAATTTTGTAAAATCTCAGCAGAAATGCAGTAAAAATGTGTGAAAAATGCAGTAGCAATGCAATGTGCAAACACATCCTAAATACTTCACCTCAGTTGTGATTATAAGTCAAATCATCTTCACATTTCTCAATTTTTTCTATATTTCTCTAAAAACTCACTTTTAATACATAAAAACATCAGAACTGCACATAAAGTAAACTGATCTCAACCCACTTATGAGTCTAATATGTTCACTTGTGTTAACTCAAGCACTAGCAGCTTAATTAGATAAACAGGTGCAATGATCAAACACCACACCCAAAGCAAGATGAGTTAGGGGAAATTTAGGCAGCATTACAGAACCACTTCAGCGATAATTTACATTCAAAATGGAGCCTATCCCATGTCTCCTACATCTGCTAAAATAGGTAAATACAAGGCATAAACAAGAACCTCTATATTCATTTCTAATAATAGCCCATGCTGCACTATATAAGCAGAAAAAATCTTGGATTGCCTCATTAATGCTGTCATGCAAAATGCCTGTATTTAATAAATTCCCTCCTCTACTTAGAAATAAATGGCATTTACAAAATCCCTCAGAGGAAAAGAGTACTTTCGACCACTTCTACACTGATGGTCAGACTATCCAGAGAACTGAGCGGGTAGCTGAACCTTGTGGTCTGTGCTGCAGCATGGTATTTTTTTTTTTACCAATCCCTCCCATAAAAATTTTTTTTACTCAAAACATACTATCTTCATTTTTACCCATCCTGGCATTTTGTTTCTTCTCCGGCTCCTTGAAAGGAAACTGTAAGGTTGTATCCAAAAGCTTAAAGCAAACTTTTAAAGAGTTCTGTTGGTAAAAACCAACCAATTCCTGGTAGAAATACAATAAATGTAAAGTCATGTAATCGGTCTATAGAAAAATTCCAAAACCATCTTTCCTAACTTAAAAAAAAATCTTTACATTTGTGTTTTTGCCATGGCCATTTTTAAAGGGAAGGACATGGGTACAGTCAGCTTGCTATGCCCCCTCCGCCAATCAGGCTTCTCCCTGAAGTTAGGCTGTCTGGGCAGGAAGGGGTGCAGCAAGCTAAGTATATTTACTCACTATGATTGTATACCCAGTCATTTTACAATGATGAAACTTAGTTTTCAGCTCTCTGTGGCATTGTTGAAAGCTGAGGAGGACAGAGTAAGAACATTGTTGTCCTCTCCAACGCCAGTGAGGCCCCAGGGACCAGATACATTTTTATGAATTAGAAGAAGTAAATAAAAAATATAATTTTATCATTTTAGTGTTCTGACATGTTCTTATTCTGATACTCTCTCTGCATTATTTACACCTATCTTCAGGGTTGGACTGACCTATCAGAGAGTCAAAACATTCTCCAGTGGAGGAAGGCTTTGACTCAATAATGAACCTGTAATGTACTATCTGTTCGGACTGCTCTATCTCAGCAATCTATTTTCTGCTCAGGGCACCTGAGCATCAGCGTTACAGCAATGTCATGGTCACCAGCCTGGCCTTGACCAGCGCTCAGGGCTGATCAGCCAATCAGTAAATCTGGACAGTAAGCCAATCAGGGCACTAGCTCGGTATCCAGTCCTGGTGAACAGCACTGCATTAAAATAGGTAATTACCAAGGATAAGTGCCTGTAATTCTAGCATAATACTGCTGTTACTGCTCTTCTGGTTTATGATATTTGGACCATATACCTGGTAATTCCTCTTTGGCTGCTGATTTTTATATTTATGTTCTCTCCTATCTGGCTATGTACATTTTAACCTCTACTCTATGTGAATTTGTCTATACGTGTTCTGGTTTCTGACCTTCCGACTGTTATTGTTTATTCCTCTGCCTGCTGATTTTGTCCTGACATGCTCTTCTGGTACTGACCCAGCTAAATGACAATTTTATATCCTCCCGGGGTTTTGGAGATTGCTTCCAGCCTTTTTGACCTGTGCTATTTTTCTATGTTTGCTCTATGCAGATGCAACTGGGTCTCTGGCTGCCAAGTCCATCTGACCTTGCAGAAGGCTTTGATGAGGTCACATGGATAGCCTTAGACTGAATTGGTTTGTTTTCAGATCAGTCCCTTAAAGGAGTAGTCCAGTGGTGACCCAGTGGTGAACAACTTATCCCCTATCCTAAGGATAGGGGATAAGTTGCAGATCGCGGGGGGTCCGACCGCTGGGGCCCCCTGCGATCTCCTGTACGGAGCCCCGACAGCCCGGGGGAAGGGGGCGTGTCGACCTCCGCACGAATCGGCGGCCGACAAGCCCCCTCAATACAACTCTATGGCAGAGCCGAAGCGCTGCCTTCGGCAATCTCCGGCTCTGCCATAGAGATGTATTGAGGGGTCGTGTCGGCCGCCGCTTCGTGCGGAGGTCGACACCCGCTATCTGGCCGGAGAGCCTGGCCCCTGTACAGAGAGATCGCAGGGGGCCCCAGCAGTCGGACCCCCGCGATCTCAAACTTATCCCCTATCCTTAGGATAGGGGATAAGTTTTCACCACTGGACTACCCCTTTAATTATCTTACAGGACCCCAAAAGTCCAGTAAAAGTAATTTCCATGTGGAGCTGATTTTGGAAGCAAGATCTTGCCACTAGGGTCTATTTCTTATGGTTTGGTTCACAAATAATTGTTTAGACCTTATTGATATGTCCTAAGTTTATGATCCTGTTTAAAATAGATGAATATGTTATGAAGGGGTGGGCCATCAAGATCATTATATCTGATTAGATTATGGTTCCCCAGTCAGACATGACTGTTCTTTATCATAATCTTAGTACTGCAAAATAATGGTATGGGTAAAGCAATATTTGATTCCTTAAGTGTTATTTTCTTCCACTATAGGTGAGGTTTCCCATGGATCTCTTATTTCTTCAGTATGAGTATATCTTTATGCAGCTAAATATGTGTAACCGTGTGGGAAAATGTTTACTTACAGGAAGTCCCTTGAAGCCTTTTTTATCTGTGAGCCTCCAAAGTCCCTCAAGAACCGTCACTTTCATATGTTTGACTTCCTGGTTAAACCTAAGAAGTGCAGCTCAGAGTCAGACAATGTCAACCACGACAAAGCAAGCAACAGAACAGAGTTCAATGTAGAATAGAACTGAAATATTACTTTAGGCTAATTGCAAACTCTCCAGAGTCTTTTATTCTCTGTCTGACCAAGAAAGTGCCATCAGATCGATTAGCCAATAAGAGCTCAGCTTCTTTTCTTTCCATTGGACCGGCATACCTGAACAGAGAAAGACATAATTTAGTCTTCGAATGTTTTGAAAACTAGCTTTAAAGGGGTACTCCCGTGGAAAGCTTTTTTTTTTATTTATTTATTTTTTTAAATCAACTGGTGCCAGAAAGTTAAACAGATTTGTAAATCACTTCTATTAGAAAATCTTAATCCTTCCAGTACTTTTTAGGGGCTGTATACTAAAGAGAAATCCAAAAAAGAAATGCATATGTATGCTCTGAACAGTTCCTAAAATGGACAGCAGAGGTCAGCAGAGAGCACTGTGGTCATGACATCAGAGGAAATGCATTTATTTTTTGGATTTCTCTTTAGTATACAGCCCCTAGTACTGGAAGGATTAAGATTTTTTAATAGAAATGATTTACAAATCTGTTTAACTTTCTGGCACCAGTTCATTTAAAAAAAAGTTTTCCACGGGAGTACCCCTTTAAGTGGCAGAATAACAAATGAAAACAGATATAGGGTTATTCGGATCTCAAATAAGGTAGTTAAACTTGTAGGGCAAGTTTGTACATTAAGTAAATGTGTGTGTGTGTGTGTGTATATAGATATATATATATATATATATATATATATACATATACCGTATATAACAGCTGGGCCACTGCTTCTATAGTGGAATGGTGGTCTGTAAACTAGGTAGTGAGCTTTATATAAGGGGAGGAAAGGAGCAGGAATATTAGGATAGGGCTTGATAAGTTTGTTAAGAATCTAGGAGCCAGCAAAAAAAGAATTGAAGCCAGGATGCCGCACGTAATGTGACTATGCAACATGACGTCATGTGACATATGATCAGTCACTACTGTCCCCACATGTCCCCCTTTGTTATAGAAATTACTGTCTCATCATCTCCCCCGTGTTACAGTAATTACTGTCCCCTCATCTCCCCTCTGTGTGTCACTTTATTATGTCCCCTCATCTCCCCATCTTGGTGTCAACTTCATTACTGTCTCCTCATTACCCCCCTGTTTCAGTTATTACTGTCTCCTCATTTCCACCCTGTTTCAGTTATTACTGTCCCCTCATCTCCACTCTGTGCGTCAGTTATTTCTGTCCCCTAATCTCCCCCGTGTGCCAGTTATTACTGTCCCCTCATCTCCCCCTGTGTGTCAGTTATTACTGTCCCCTTATCTCCCCCCTGTGTGTCAGTTATTACTCTCCCCTCATCTCCCCCTGTGTGTCAGTTATTACTGTCCCCTCATCTCCCCACTTTGTGTCACAGTCATTACTATCCCCTCATTTCCCCCCCTGTGTGTCACAGTCTTAAGTGTCCTCTCATCTTTAAAACAACACAAAAAAATCCCTGCTTTACCTACCTCTGCCTCCTTTCCCATGCTGATTCTCCATTTTGCCTTTGGTTTTCTGCATTGGATGTCTTTGGTTGGCACTCCAGTGTCAGGTGACTGCAGCAGCCAATCAGTAGCCTCATCGTGACGCTCTGTACTCCTGAGTACATAGCAGTACTGGAAGGCAGCTTATTGGCTGTTGCAGTCACCTGACGTCCACTGCTTCTGTAATACCAGAGAGCCGACCACAGACAGAACAGGGGATCAGTGCAGGAACGGATGTGGAGGTAAGTAAATCAGTTTGTGTTTAAAGGGCTGGTTAAAAAACCTGGGCGTCACCATGAAATTCTTAGTTGTCGTGGTGGGATTTGTCAAGGCTTGTAGTAGGAAACAAAGGTAAATTTGCTAAATGAATGTATTTATAAAAATATTTAACTTGACATCCTCTACAAGTTTACCTATGTTAGTTGAGATGGGAATACCCCTTTAAGGAAAAAGTCTGTAGGCTGCATTGTAGTCCCAAAATTGATTACATCACAGAGCTGAGGCTCTATTTCTGTATTTTTAAATGGTCATCAGAGGGTTAACTGATTAAAACTCATTTCACTTACCAGATAAAAGATGACAAGTCAACTACTGGATTCTGTGAGTAAAGATAATTAAATATTAAAATGCCATTAATAGAAAAAAACCAAAAGTAAAATAACCAAAGCTAAAAACTATGATATACATTGAGGAGATTTATCAAAGCAGTTTTCTGGCCTTATAAAGTAAAATTTTTGTGCAAGCCTCATATTGCACACCGTTTATTTTTTATTTTTTTACTTTTTCTGAGTTTTGCATAAAAATGTTAGAATTTTTTTTTTTACGCCGTAAAACTGCCATGCATTTTTTTTGTATTACAGCTGAAAATGAGAACCACTGTTACTGTTGGCTGTACTGTGTGTTATACCTGTAAGCAGCAAGCAAGTGTGTGGGAAAAATAGAACTGAGGAAAATAACTAAAGATAATCAGAACAGGGATGTGGAAATCCTATCGCCTGACGCACCCGGGATATGCAGTTCCGGGCACCGGGCAGGTGGATTTTTCATACATTTAGCCCTGCTTCAGGCAAGCAGAGCCGGACCGACTCCCCCCTTTGATTTTACTACTCGAACCCACTCCATTACCCGGCAGCCCCCACCTGATTTCAGTAGCTGGGGCCGCCGCTAATAGCGGGCGGCCATTAACCCTTTAGATTGCCGCTGTCAAAGTATCCCAGAAAAATTTGATAAAAAGCGTTCAAAAAGTCAGATCAATACCAAAATGGAACCCCTACAAACAGCAGATTACGGTGCAAAGAATGAGCCCTCATACAGCTCAGTATACGGAAAAATAAAAATGTTACAGGGGTCAGGAATTTTTTTATTTAAAAGTTTAGAATTTTTTTTAATTAGTAAAACATGACAGAAACTAAACAAATTTGGTATTGATATAATCAGGCCGACATACAGTATCAAAATAACATGTAAGTTTTACCACAAGGTGAATGGCATAAAAAATAAAAAAAACAATTTTTCCAATTTCAGCTCAAAAATAATTTTTGTTTTGTTTTGGAGCATAAGTTATGGAACAATGAAAGGTGTCATTACAAAGTACAATTGGTCCTGCAAAGAACAAAAAGAACAAGCCGTCATATGAGTCTGTAGATGGAAAAATAAGAGTTATGGCTATTATATGGCGAGGAGGAAAAAACGAAAGCGCAAAAACTAATAACCTTCTTTATGTACAATTTTGGTGGATTTTCATGAGGGACAAGTAGATTGTATTCAGTTTTAGTCCCCTGGACAAGTATTTTTATTTTTTGTTATTTCCACACCCCTGCCAAAATGTTGTCAATGTTGTAGATGAAAAAGTTTTATCAACTCTACATCTATTAATAAAAATTTCTGTACAAAGTAGCGTCTGACTAGGGTGATGTTGCATAATAGAACCATAGATTTTGGATAACTGTAGACTTATCCACTATATAAAAAGAAACTTCAAGGCATCAAAAGAATAAATTCCAAAATTAGTATTGCCATAAATTATACCTTTTAATTATTTCCCAACCCCCCCCCCCAAAAAAAACAAACAGAAGAATAAAGTGATATCCCAGGAGATTAGTGTGCAAGAAAAACTCCAAACTACAATGACTAGCTATATGCACTTGCTGTTCTAATGGTCCAGCACAAGCAGTACACAAGTCACATTTAAAACAGTATATAACATACCAGCATAGGTAGGTGTACATCTTATAGTCAGACTGGTGAGCACTTTTATAAGCACAGTAATCTAATTATGAACACAACTTCATACACACCTAACACATTACTGCTGTCTATTACCGTGTTTCCCCGAAAATAGTACCTACCATGAAAATAGGCCCTAGCCGGATTATCGGGGTGGACTGCAATATAAGCCCTACCCCGATAATAAGACCTAGACCAGTGGTCTCCAACCTGCGGACCTTGCAACATTTGGAGGTCCACAGGTTGAAAACCACTGACCTAGACAATGCCCGGGCTGCAAATATTAAAAAGCAATCTTTAACTTCCCTTGTCCTCCGTTCCCCCGTTGCTAAGGAACCGGCCTCGCTGTCCTCCGCTGTTCTCGCTCGCCGGCCAGCTTCTTACATGACAGTCGGCTCAGCCTATCATCGGCCGAGGCGGGACATCGCTGCGGCCGGTGATAGGCTGAAGGCTCTGAGACGTCACAACACCAGGAAGCAGCAAGAACAGCGGAGGGACCATGAGGCCGGTGCCTTAGCAACGGGGGAACGGAGGACGAAGGTAAGTTAAAGATTGCTTTTTAATATTTGCAGCCCGGGCACAGGAATAGATAAAGCGCAGCGGCTGATAATTATTTGGCAGGGGGGGAGAGAAGCTGTGCTCGCGGGTGACAAATGATCAGTACCCCGATGTGGGGATTGTGGGGTGCAGCGCTGGGCTGATAAACCGGCGGGGGAGGGGGGGTTAGGGACGTTGGGGGGCATTTACACCCCCCCCATTATCATCATGTGATATGCGCAGCTCGCGCATATCACATGATGATAATGGGGGGGGGGGGGGGGGGTAAATACCGTGGAACCGCCATGTTGTTCAATGTGCCTACCATAGATAAATAAGCCCTACCCTGAAAATTAGCCCTAGTGTGTTTTTTGGGGCTAAAATTTATATAAGACCCGGTCCTATTTTCGGAGAAACATGGTACTACAGTGTGCTCAGGGGAAAATATAAGCAAGACCATACCTCAATGATGTTAAGATACATGAAAAGTAACCATTCTCCTCTAAAGGCAACAGATTGGTCTTAGGCTTCTTTCACACTACAAAATTACTCCGTTTTAAAGATCTGTACGAAGTTCCATCTGAAAATCAGCTGAAAACGGCAGTTACAAAATCCTATACGGCCGTTAGAAAATCCCATTATAGTCTATGGGGTTTTTCTAATAGCCATTTTAACCTGTTATAGCCGTTATTAACCCCTTAAGGACCAGGCCATTTTACACCTTAGGACCAGAGCGTTTTTTGCACATCTGACCACTGTCACTTTAAACATTAATAACTCTGGAATGCTTTTAGTTATCAATCTGATTCCGAGATTGTTTTTTCGTGACATATTCTACTTTAACATAGTGGTAAAATTTTGTGGTAACTTGCATCCTTTCTTGGTGAAAAATCCCAAAATTTGATGAAAAATTTGAAAATTTTGCATTTTTCTAACTTTGAAGCTCTCTGCTTGTAAGGAAAATGGATATTCAAAATAAAAAAAATTTTATTCACATATACAATATGTCTACTTTATGTTTGCATCATAAAATTGACATGTTTTTACTTTTGGAAGACACCAGAGGGCTTCAAAGTTCAGCAGCAATTTTCCAATTTTTCACAAAATTTTGAACCTCGCTTTTTTTCAGAGACCAGTTCAGGTTTGAAGTGGATTTGAAGGGTCTTCCCATTAGAAATACCCCACAAATGACCCCATTATAAAAACTACACCCCCCAAAGTATTCAAAATGACAATCAGTAAGTGTTTTAACCCTTTAGGTGTTTCACAGGAATAGCAGAAAAGTGAAGGAGAAAATTCACAATCTTTATTTTTTACACTCGCATGTTCTTGTAAACCCAATTTTTGAATTTTTACAAGGGGTAAAAGGAGAAAATGTATACTTATATTTGTAGCCCAATTTCTCTCGAGTAAGCACATACCTCATATGTCTATGTAAAGTGTTCGGCGGGCGCAGTAGAGGGCTCAGAAGGGAAGGAGCGACAAGGGGATTTTGGAGAGTACGTTTTTCAGAAATGGTTTTTGGGGGGCATGTTGCATTTAGGAAGCCCCTATGGTGCCAGAACAGCAGAAATAACCCACATGGCATACCATTTTGGAAACTAGACCCCTTGGGGAACGTAACAAGGAATAAAGTGAGCCTTAATACCCCACAGATGCTTCACGACTTTTGCATATGTAAAAAAAAATTTTTTTTTTCCCACTAAAATGTGTGTTTCCCCCCAAATTTCACATTTTTGCAAGGGTTAATAGCAGAAAATACCCCCCAAAATTTGTAACTCCATCTCTTCTGAGTATGGAGGTACCCCATAAGTTGGCATGAAGTGCATTACGGGCGAACTACAATGCTCCGAAGAGAAGGAGTCATATTTGACTTTTTGAGAGCAAATTTTGCTCGGGGGGCATGTTGCATTTAGGAAGCCCCTATGGTGCCAGAACAGCAAAAAAAAAACACATGGCATACCATTTTGGAAACTAGACCCCTTGAGGAACGTAACAAGGAATAAAGTGAGCCTTAATACCCCACGCGGGTTTCACGACTTTTGCATATGTAAAAAAATATATATATTTTTTTCACTAAAATGTGTGTTTCCCCCCAAATTTCACATTTTTGCAAGGGTTAATAGCAGAAAATACCCCCCAAAATTTGTAACTCCATCTCTTCTGAGTATGGAGGTACCCCATAAGTGGACCTGAAGTGCACTACGTGCGAACTACAATGCTCAGAAGAGGAGGAGCACCATTGAGCTTTTGGAAAGAGAATTCGTTTGGAATGGTAGTCAGGGGCCATGTGCATTTACAAAGCCCCCCGTGGTGCCAGAACAGTGGACCCCCCCCACATGTGACCCCCATTTTGGAAACTACACCCCTCACAGAATTTAATAAGTGGTGCAGTGAGCATTTACACCCCACTGGCGTTTGACAAATCTTTGGGACAGTGGGCTGTGCAAATGGAAAATTACATTATTCATTTTCACGGATCACTGTTCCAAAAATCTGTCAGACACCTGTGGGGCGTAAATGCTCACTGTACCCCTTATTACATTACATGAGGGGTGTAGTTTCCAAAATGGGGTCACGTATGGGGGGGGGGTCCATTGTTCTGGTACCATGGGGTCTTTGTAAACACAAGTGGCCTTCAATTCCGGAAAAATTTTCTCTTCAAAATCCCAATGGCGCTCCTCCTCTTCTGAGCATTGTAGTGCACCCATAGAGCACTTTACATCCACATATGGGGTATGCTCTTACTCATAAGAAATTGGGTTACAAATTTTGGGGGGCTTTTTTTTATTTTCCCTTGTGAAAATGAAAAATTTAGGGTGACACCAGCATTTTAGTGAAAAAAATATTTTTTTTTCACTTTCCCATCCAACTTTAATGAAAATTTGTCAAACACCTGTGGGGTGTTCAGGCTCACTATACCCCTTGTTACGTTCCGTGAGGGGTGTCGTTTCCAAAATGGGGTCACATGTCTGTATTTATTGTTTTGTGTTTATGTCAGAACCACTGTAAAATCAGCCACCCCTGTGCAAATCACCAATTTAGGCCTCAAATGTACATGGTGCGCTCTCACTCCTGAGCCTTGTTGTGCGCCCGCAGAGCATTTTACGCCCACATATGGGGTATCTCCGTACTCAGGAGAAATTGCGTTACAAATTTTGGGGGTCTTTTTTTCCTTTTACCTCCCGTGAAAATAAAAAGTAAAGGACAACACCAGCATGTTAGTGTAAAAAAAAAATTTTTTTACACTAACAGGCTGGTGTAGACCCCAACTTTTCTTTTTCATAAGGGGTAAAAGGAAAAAAAGCCCCCAAAATTAGTAACGCAATTTCTCCCGAGTACGGAGATACCACATATGTGGCACTAAACTGTTTCCTTGAAATACGACAGGGCTCCGAAGTGAGAGAGCGCCATGCGCATTTGAGGACTAAATTAGGGATTGCACAGGGGTGGACATAGGGGTATTCTACGCCAGTGATTCCCAAACAGGGTGCCTCCAGCTGTTGCTAAACTCCCAGCATGCCTGGACAGTCAGTGGCTGTCCGGAAATGCTGGGAGTAGTTGTTTTGCAACAGCTGGAGGCTCTGTTTTGGAAACACTGCCGTACAATACGTTTTTTATTTTTTATTAGGGGGACAGTGTAAGGGGGTGTATATGTAGTGTTTTACCCTTTATTATGTGTAAGTGTAGTGTAGTGTTTTTAGGGTACATTCACACTGGCGGGTTTACAGGGAATTTACCGCTAGGAGTTTGCGCTGCGGTGAAAAATTTGCCACAGCCCAAACTTGAAGCAGAAAACTTACTGTAAACCCGCCAGTGTGAATGTACCCTGTACGTTCACATGGGGGGGCAAACCTCCAGCTGTTTAAAAACTACAACTCGTAGCATGTACTGACAGACCGTGCATGCTGGGAGTTGTACTTTTGCAACAGCTGGAGGCACACTGGTTGGAAAACCTTCAGTTAGGTTCTGTTACCTAACTCAGTATTTTCCAACCAGTGTGCCTCCAGCTGTTGCAAAACTTCAACTCCCAGCATGTACTGATCGCCGAAAGGCATGCTGGGAGATGTAGTTATGCAACAGCTGGAGGGATCGCAACTACAACTCCCAGCATGCAGAGACAGCTGTTTGCTGTTCAGGCTTGCTGGGAGTTGCAGTTTTGCAACATCTGTAGAGCTATAGTTTAGAGACCACTGCATAGTGGTCTCCAAACTGTGGACCTCCAGATGTTGCAAAACTACAACTCCCAGCATGCCCAGACAGCAAACTGCTGTCTGGGCATGCTGGGAGTTGTAGTTTTGCAAGATCTGGAGGTGCACAGTATAGAGATCACTTTGCAGTGGTCTCAAACTGTAGACCTCCAGCTGTTGCAAAACTGCAACTCCCAGCAAGCCTAAACAGCTCTCTGGGCATGCTGGGAGTTGTAGTTTTGCAACATCTGGAAGGTTACAGTTTAGAGACCACTATAGTGGTCTCAGACTGTAGCCCTCCAGATGTTGCTAAGTAACTTACCGGCTTCCGTTGGATCCAGGGAGCTGTGTCGCGGTCCTCTTCTTCCGCCGATCGTCGCCCGCTGCCGTCGCTGATCGTCGCCGCTGCCGTCGCCGATGGGTAAGTGGATCTTCGGCGCCGGTCCCTGTCGGTTTCCCCGTTCTGCCCCGCTTATTGTCGGTGGGCAGGACGGGGAAACCGAAAGTAAACCCCTCCGCCCCTGATCTGCTATTGGTGGTCGCGTCTAGACCACCAATAGCAGAGATAGGAGGGGTGGCAACCCTGCCACCTCACTCCTATCGCTACAGGGGGATCGTGGGTGTCTAGGACACCCGCGATCCCCCTTCTATTCCGGGTCACCGGGTCACCATAGACCCGTATGACCCGGAATCGGCGCAAATCGCAAGTGTGAATTCACTTGCGATTTGCGCCGATCGCCGACATGGGGGGTCTAATGACCCCCCTGGGCATTTGCGCGGGGTGCCTGCTGATAGATATCAGCATTCACCCCGGCGCGATCCCCGCCCGGCGCGCGGCGGGGACCGAAATTCCCACGGGCGTACAGGTACGCCCTTGGTCCTTAAGTACCAGGGAGCAAAGGCGTACCTGTACGCCCTTGGTCCTTAAGGGGTTAATAACAGCCATTATTTTGTGACGGAAGATAGTAACGGGAGAAATAGTGCATGCACTACCCTTCCAGGCCATCACTATAACTTTGCGTGCACAAAACAAGAGGAATCGGACCAAAATGCATATATAAGAGCCCTTCTCCAACCCATTAATAACCCCCAGCAGACACACCTCTGGCATTAAAATAAAGGGGAATTCTAAGTGATCTGACAAGAAAGTCATTACCTCCCTCCAAAAGGGAACAACGCAGGAGCATTTCCAAACTGCATGTAGAAAGGTCCCCCGCTCTCTCCCACACCTAAAACAGAACTCCAACCCCGAGACCTCCATCCGATGCAGTCTAACTGGGGTATAGTACAAACGAAGGATAAACCTGGATTGAATAAGCATATCCCGGGCACTAACTACTGTAGGATAATATGTTTTAACAACCTCCTTCCACATATCCTCAGACAGATTAGGAATATCCTCAACCCACTTCACCTGTGCCACAGCAAATGGGTCTGGGCCCACTGATTGCAGTAAAGCATAACTCTGTGTAAGTGCCTTCGCCAGGTCGGCGGTCCCCAGGAGCAGCTCCAGCTCATTTAAAACAGGGGTAACCTCCAGTGAGCCAAACTGCGCAGAGACCGCATGTCGCAACTGAAGATACCGGAAGTGGGCATCCTGAGGGACATTAAAACGTTCTCTAACCTCAGCAAATGAAGGAAAGACACAGTCATCTTCAAACAAGTGCATGGCAAACTTGATTCCCAGGCATCTCCAAAATCCATCTGCCTCCAACTCCCGTAGGTGTTCCAAATGTGGATTACCCCACAGGGGTGCCCTTGGAGAAACAACCGGATGAGGAAAGCGTCCAGTAACCACCGACCAGACTGCAGCCACTGTCTTAATAGGGGCCGGTAAAGATAGAGAGGGAACATACCTGTATAACGTATTAGTAAGCGTCTCATAAGAACCCAGGAGAGCCCCTGCCAAAGCCATACAGGCGTTGGAAAGGTCCAGGTCGATCCACCAGGCTGCGTACACCAGCTGTGAGGCTAGAAAATAATTATGCATATTAGGGGCGGATAGTCCCCCCTGCTGCTTAGGCGCCTGGAGAGAAGGTATCCGCAGGCAGCAACAGCAGCTCCTTCACCCAGGATTCTAGGAACGCCACAGGATCAGCACCCTCCGCCTTTTCAGGAAGTCCCACCAGCCGAACGTTGTTATGCCTCAGTTGGTTCTCAAAGTCGTCAGCTCTATCCACCATACCCCGAAACTGTTGCTGCAGGTCAGAAACTTGCTGAGGGATAGGGCATAGTGTATCCTCAACCATAGAGACTCTGTTCTTCACCGTGGTGCGCTCTCTCAACTTTTGAGTCTCATGGCGTAGAATAACAAATTCCTGTCGCAGCTCATCCACTTTAGTGATCATAGAAGTATGGCAGGAAGTGATGGTTGACAGAATTTCAGTAAAGCAGAGGTCCATGAGAGTCCCATCATAATGCATCTGCTCAGGAGAAGGACGAAGTGACGGATCCAAGGGCCCTTCTGCCCTGAACCCAGCCTGGAAAGACAGGGCGCTGCACGACGGCTCCCCAGATCTTTAGAGTCTGTGCCACTTTAGAGTCTGTGCCACAGAGTCCCGCAGGGAATAGCCACTAGCCTCCGAGTGACCTCCATCCGAAGAAGCGTCATCGTCCGTAGCAGGAAGAAATACTCCAACTCTTGACTTGGATTTACCCCTGGATCCTCCCATGGTGGGGCACAGACCCACGAGAGGGGTATGAGCAAAGTAGGGCACCAAAAGGGAGAAGCACAGCTGCAGCCCTCAATGCACACCACTCCCTGTAAGATAGCAAATAGTCTAACCACAAGGAAGGTAACAGCTGCATGGAGACTCCCAAGGGTATCAGATCCCCCACAGAACAGGAACACAGTCCAGTACAGAGGGAGTTAAAGGAGCAGCAGCAGAGCCCTGGAGCCAATCCTCAGCCCACTACAAGCCCCAGCCAGCCTAGAGGAGGCAGATAGATGCACAGGTCGGAGCCAGATTGAGAGCAATATAAGGCAGGTGTTCGCAGTCCCAGACTGCCCCCCCAAGCAGCCAGTAGACCAACACAGTCGTGCACAGGAGGGGTTAAAGCGTGTACAGGAAAAGTCCCAGACCTAGAGCTCCTCCGCCTCTGCAGCCCAGGACAGCGGGAGTTGCCCCAGCAACCAGGACAAACGCAGGCCCCGCCCACGAAGGTCTGCAATGGCGGGCCTCACTACTACTTATGGAGAAACTTCCCGGGACACCAGGCAGCCCAGGGTACCTGGCAGCACTTCTCCGCCACTGCGCCGCTCCTCCGATCCCCTCCAGAGGTCGCCTGCCCCGGAGCACAGCCGCCGCACTGCCACCTCTGGTCCCGGTCACAGCAGCGCCCGTACTCTGCTCCTGGCACTAAGAGGTCCTCCGGTGAGTCGCACCACGGGTCAGGGGGTGTAATATCAGGGTGATTGAGACGGTGAGCGGGAGCTCGGCGGACACACATCCGCTCAGCTCCCCATACAGGCCATGCCCCCGTGCGGTTCTTTAAAACTGAGTAATTTTGTAGTGTGAAAGGGGCCTTAGGTGGTTACTTTTCTAGTATCTTGACTGAGATCCAATCTTGGCTCATGTTTATATTCTCCCTGAGCACACTGTCGTAAGAGACAGCAGAAACGCCTTGGGTGTGTATGAGGTTGTGTTCATGAGTAGATTACTGTGCTTATAGAAGCATAGGTAGTGCTCACCAGTCGGATTATACGTGTACACCTACCTATGCTGTGCGTTACATACTGTTTTAAACAGGACTAGTACACTATTTATGCTGGAGCATTAGCACAGCAAGTGTATATAGCTAATAAAACTAGTTAGGAGTTTTTATTGCATAATTACCTCCTGAGATATCTCTGTTTTTATTGGAAAGAATGTAAAGGTATTTTTATTCGTTATTCCTTATTTTGAGTTAAAAGAACCGGAAATACCAAAGGTTTTACATTGAGAGCTGAGGTTTTAGCTGATAATGTACATATGGCGATCTCAGTTTTATAAGCAAATGTGTCACATTCACAGGATAAAAAAGTCAACACATTATACATGTTTTTTTTTCCACTTACATATATGTAAGGCTTCACCAGACTGCAAGGGAAGAAGCCAATTTCATTTGTAGATGTATTTCGTCCCTAATAAAAAGAATACTATGTCAGTGGATGCACATCAGCGATCATACATTTTATAAACCATATAAAACCACTTACCTCCCACCAGTTCTGCTCAGCTTCTGCTTTTGTTAGTTCTATAACATCCCCCTTTTGCATTTGTAGTGGTGGACCGAAAGCAATAGGAGGGGGAGGAATTCTCACATAGTCGTGACAAGCCTCCATCTTTGTAAGACCTGACAAAGAGAAACATACTTGATCTTCATCTCAGCAAAGATATTTCATAGTACAGTGATAAAGTTATGCCACTTTATCTTGTATTGGCATGAATTGTAGAGTACAACATACCTGCCTCTGCCCTATTAACTGGTGTCCCACGGCCTCTCTGTTGAAAATGACATCACCAGATATAAGTTTTGGCATTAACTGTATAAACTATTCTTTGTCTATCATAGCACTTTAACTATTGCGGTCTTCAACCGCATTTCTTTCTTTCTTCTCATTCCTCATTTACTCTGTTTACATTTTTTCCACAGTCACCCCAGAATCATTTTAGCTACAGTTATATTCACTTTATGAAATATTAATATTAAATTAATCTATTGCTTTTTTTAAATTTCACGGTATAATAATCAGTTTTTTCACCCCTCAACAAATATTACAAATTTAGACAGGACTGGTTGTAAAAGGTAGAAAATTGGACAACTGTGGGAACCCCCAGAAGCTGACAATTTACCCAAGGGATTTCAAAAAAAGGCAAGTGGGGGGCCCTACTTTGCTTGTATTTGAAAGTCCTATTTTCTGTAAAGCCAAGCATAGTGTTAGGAACAATCCACACATAGGCAATTTGTCTTAGCCATTGTTACCTAGTGTATGTACTATACCTTTTTCAGGGTAGGATCTACAGGATCTAAGAAAAATCAAAGAATAGGTTGTAGGTAATCGGATATTTACCACAAAGATCATCAAACAATGTATAGAAGACAAGTGTGCCATTGAAATATTCCCCGTATGAGTTAGTTTCTTATCAACAGATTAGTAAGGAATGAAAACTCTGTAGAAGGCTGGAATCACACATGCAGTTTAATCCCAAGCTAGAAATAAATGGAAGGCATAAGGTTGTGTTCTAGATTTCGGAAAGTTTTTTACTTAGAATTTAGTTTTTTTACTACTTTTAGGATTTTTTTTTTAGCTGTCTTTTTATTTTTTATTTTTTTTTGCCCAACAGCTAAGAGCTGAAAATACAGCTCAAAATCAGGACAAAAAACAGCTTTATTTTGACCAAATATTTTTATTCCTTGTCAGCAAGCATAGATCATATTGACCCCTTAAGGACCCGGGCTTTTTCCGTTTTCCGCTTTTTCATTTTCAATTTTTCCTCCTTAACTTTAAAAAATCATAACTCTTTAAAATTTTCACCTAAAATTCTATATGATGGCTTATTTTTTGCGTCACTAATTCTACTTTGTAATGAATTTAGTCATTTTACCCAAAAATCTACAGTGAAACGGGAAAAAAAAATCAACGTGCGACAAAATTGATGTAAAAACACTATTTTGTAAGTTTTGGGGGCTTCCGTATTTACGCAGTACATTTGTTGGCAAAAATGACACCTGATCTTTATTCTGTAGGTCCATACGGTTAAAATGATACCCTACTTGTATAGGTTTGATTTTGTATCACTTCAGAAAAAAATCATAAATACATGCAGGAAAATGTATACGTTTAAAATGGTCATCTTCTGACCCCTATAACTTTTTTATTTTTCTGTGTTTAGGGCGCTATGAGGGCTCATTTTTTGCACCGTGATCTGAAGTTTTTAGCGGTACCATTTTTGTTCTGATCAGACTTTTTGATCACTTTTTATTCAAGCGCTATTTTGGACTTTGGAATTTTTTTGCACGTACGCCGTTGAACGTGCGGTTTAAAAAGCGGTATATTTTTATAATTCGGACATTTCCAGACGCGGCGATACCACATATGTTTATTTTTATTTACACTGTGTTTTTTTTATTCTTGGAAATGCCGGGTGATTCAAACTTTTATTAGGGGAAGGGATAATTCAAAGGGTTAATGATTTTTTTTTTTACACTTTTCTTATAATTCAAAGGGTTAATGATTTTTTTTGCACTTTTCTTATGCAATATTATAGCTCCTATAGGGGGCTATAACATTGCATGTACTGATCTTTTACACTGATTGATCCATCTCCATAGGAATGGATCAATCAGTGTTTTCGGCGATTGAAAGCTCAAGCCTGGATCTCAGGCTTGAAGCATTCATTCGGTGATCGGACAGCGCAGGAGAAGGTAAGAAGACCTCCTCCTGTGCTACAGCTGTTCAGGATACCGCGGGGATCCCGAACAGCTTACTGAGCTAGCCGGGCACTTTTACTTTTGTTTTTAGCCGCGGCTCAGCTTTCAGCGCGCTGCTAAAGGGTTAATAGCGCGCGGCACCGCGATCAGTGCTGCGCGCTATTAGCGGCAGGTCCTGGCTTCACTATGACGCCTGTCCCGCCGCGATATGATGTATGTTTTATCGCAGGACCCAGGACGTACCCAAACGTCCTGGGTCCTTAAGAGGTTAAATGGTGATATATGTAAAAAGTCAATTAGAAAGTTACAGAACCTCTTAAATTAGAAGATAAATAAGCGTCAATTGGTGCCCATAATTCTTACTTTACATATGAATTAAAATCTTGTTAGCTAACATCACAAATATTCTTAAAAGCCACAATTGATCTATTTATATAAGCTGAACATTTTTGTCCTGAACAGAGTGAAAATGGAACATACTAGTTACCTCTTCAAGAGGTATCCCCATAATGTGGGCAATAGCTATTGCTCTTTGGCCTTGCAGCTTTATATGACCCATTGAGCTTATATCAGCGCATAATAAAGGAACATTTCTAATGCTATATATCAATATTTAGCTTCTATTAATGCTTTCTAATGTCTTCTCACCTGGCCTCCCACAGAATGACAGTCTTCCTAAGCATTCCTTATGAGCTGGAGCTCGGCAGTTGACACATCTGTATCCCTGAAAAAACATGCCCCTATGGTGCCAAATGTGCATACACAAGATTAGACTCTCAAACACTATACCCATACAACAAGTCGTTTACTGTGAGCGGTCTTACAACATTCCTACCTTAGCAGCATTTCACAGGCTCGGCATGTGGCTGTGTCCTCAAAGGAATACATTTGGAAATCATGGCCATTTGCATGAGCGTTTTCTGGGTACATATTGGACCTGTGAAATAGTAATATACATTTGCAGTTTTGAAGCAGGAGTTCTACATATATGATATGGCAATACGTTCCCAAAATAAATAGATCATGTTTGGTGTACAGTGCATACAATCCATGCAGTCAACAACATTCATAAGAAAAACGGTAACATTGAAATACATGTTTAACATTAAAGTAAGACATTTAGTATGTATCACATTACAGATCCTTTCTGGATAATATAGAAATGTATATTTTGGTTACTTACAGAGACATTTCAAATTGTTCCATCCACTTTTTTTTCAGTTCCCGAGTCTTGAAGAAAAGCTCATATCCATAAGATCCACGAGCATCAATCAGAAAAAACATGTGGGACCACTAAAAGAAGGAATATGGATGGATGCATATTATTTATATATAAATATATATCTCAAGTGTGCAAAGATTCTTTTTGGTTGGTGGCCAGTATTGATCACAGCATCTGAGGGGTATGTATATATGTATATATATATATATATATATATATATATATATGAGAAGGGTTCAAATAATTTTTATTGACATTTTTCTGACTTACTGACTCATCATCGCCCAGCCTAAACCCTTGGACCTAGAAACCTGAATTTTTTCACAGATGTTGTTTTGAAGATGTAGACGAGGAATAAGAAAGGATATTTTCGAAATTCAACCCTTAAGGGGGTGAAAAAGGGGTTTAAATTTTGTATGGAAGTCCGCCATTTTTTAAGCTAGAAGCATGAAACTTTGTTTTTAGGCTAAGAATTAGAGATAAAGAAACACGTGTTTTAACATTTTCTAAAATTGAACGGGGGTTCAAAGTTTGTATGAATTAACCCCATGCCTCAGAACGTCGGGTATACCTGGCGCTGCAGCACAGGAGGGTTATGAAGCGAGCTCAGGAGCTGAGCTCGCATCATACTCGCACAGTCCCAGCTGTTATCAGCAGCCAGGACCGGTGGCTAATGCTGGACAGATGTCCGGCATTAACTCTTTAGAATTCGGGTTGTTTGGATGCCCGTAGACTTTACCCAGAGCGGCCTCATAACTATAGGATTGTAAAAAGTAGATCTATGTTACCCCAAATTTAATGCGAACTAAGCCGCAGGCAAAAGCTAGTGGTTGTTATATGCACGATCGCTGATGTCCGCAATACCGTCTGGTCCCTGGCTGATTATAGCAGCTGGGACTTGCCGTGCATGAAGCGAGTGCAGCTCCTGTGCTCGCTGCAGGAATAGGACGTAAATGTACGTCCTGGTGCATTAAGTACCAGGACGTACATTTACGTCCTATGTCCTTAAGGGCTTAAAGGGGTACTCCGCTGCTCAACGTTTGGAACAAACTGTTCCGAACGCTGGAGCCAGCGCCGGGAGCTCGTGACGTCATAGCCCCTCATGACGTCATGCCCAGCCCCTTCAATGCAAATCTATGGGAGGGGGCGTGACAGCCATCATGCCCCCTCCCATAGACTTGCATTAAGAGGGGCAGGATGTGACGTCATGAGGGGGTGGGGCTGGCTCCAGCGTTTGGAACAGTACCCCTTTAAGGCGCCCAATTGCCAGATAGAAGCAAACACATAAAAGCCTCCTGGAGTTTGCTAAAAATAATCTAAAGGACTCTCAGACTGTAAAAACTAAAATGATATTTTCGGCTCAATTTTAAGCATCATCCCCAGGAAGACTGGAGGCTGTAATCACTACCAAAGGTGCTTTAACTAAGTACTGAGTAAAGGGTCTGAATGCTTATGTCAATGTGATATTTGGGTTTTTACTTTTCAATAAAGCGCAGAATGATAGGAGAAACTTAAATTTAATAATTTTTTTATTTTATTTTTTTATTTTAGCATTCTGTAACATAACAGAAAGTGAAAATCACCACAAAAGTGTTTATCTCTTGGTTTGCTACCACGCAGGAGAGCATAGGGATCACAAGTAGGGCATCCCTGGTATAGATGGTAAAGGCAATCAGCACGGTGAGAATTAGTACTGAAACATTGACGAATGGGCATTCAAACGCATTAGAGAACCTGCAGCTGTCTGGATCCATGTGTAGCTGCAGCTTCACCGCTTTTCCACTGTTCCAAAGCATTCGCTGCTGTTAGCTTTGGTGCACAATATGGTAAATACTAAGTAGATGGTAGACTCCACACTTGATAGCACATGTCATAAGCCTATGACTACTGAGGCATAATCCTAAGCACTCTCCGCATTGAAAACTATGTGGTTGTAACCGCCCCATTGATAGTTTATGCCTTATTAAGCATACTGGACCCTGAAACTAATGACACGAGTAGCTGGAGTACAGGAGGGAAGGGGGAGGGTCTATGAAAACAAAAAAGATGCAGAATCAGTGGATCTGTGGAACAGCAGCCACTCTTGAATCTGGACAGCTGTAGTTTTATTGTAGAACATGCCACAGGTCCTCTTTAACATTTTAGTGATCTGCATGATATACGTTATACATTGTTGTGACATCATGAGAACTTCAAGTGGCAGACATACAGTCATGGCCGTAAATGTTGGCAACCATGACATTTTTCAAGAGAATGAAGTATTTCTCACAGAAAAGGATTGCAGTAACACATGTTTTGCTATACACATGTTTATTCCCTTTGTGTGTATTGGAACTAAACCAAAAAAGGGAGGGAAAAAACAAATTGGACATAATGTCACACCAAACTCCAAAAATGGTCTGGACAAAATTATTGGCACCCTTAACTTAATATTTGGTAGGACACTCTTTTGGAAAAAATAACTGAAATCAGTCGCTTTCTATAACCATCAATAAGCTTCTTACACCTCTCAGCCGGAATGTTGGACCACTCTTCCTTTGCAAACTGCTCCAGGTCTCTCTTATTGGAAGGGCGCCTATTCCCAACAGCAATTTTAAGATCTCTCCACAGGTGTTAAATTGGATTTAGATCAATGGGATCACAGGTGTTCAATGGGATTTAGATCTGGACTCATTGCTGGCCACTTCAGAACTCTCCAGTGCTTTGTTGCCATCCATTTCTGGGTGCTTTTTGACATATGTTTGGGGTCATTGTCCTGCTGGAAGACCCAAGATCTCTGATGCAAACCCAGCTTTCTGACACTGGGCTGTACAGTGCGACCCAAAATGCGTTGGTAATCCTCAGATTTCATGATGCCTTGCACACATTCAAGGCACCCAGTGTCAGAGGCAGCAAAACAACCCCAAAAACATCGTTGAACCTCCACCATATTTCCCTGTAGGTGCTGTGTTCTTTTCTTTGTAGGCCTCATTCCGTTTTCGGTAAACAGTAGAATGATGTGTTTTACCAAAAAGCTCTATCTTGGTCTCATCTGTGCACAAGACGTTTTCCCAGAAGGATTTTAGCTTACTCAAGTTCATTTTGGCAAAATGTGGTCTTGCTTTTTTATGTCTCTGTATCAGCAGTGGGATCTTCCTCGGTCTCCTGCCATAGCGTTTCATACCATTTAAATGTCGACAGATAGTATGTGCTGACACTGATGCTCCCTGAGCCTGCAGGACAGCATGAATATCTTTGGAACTTGTTTGGGGCTGCTTATCCACCATCCGGATTATCTTGCGTTGACACCTTTCATCAATTTTTCTCTTCCGTCCACGCCCAGGGAGATTAGTTACAGTGCCATGGGTTGCAAACTTCTTGATAATGTTGCGCACTGTGGACAAAGGCAAATCTAGATCTCTGGGGATGGGCTTGTAACCTTGAGATTGTTGATATTTTACCACAATTTTGGTTCTCAAGTCATCAGACAGTTCTCTTTTCCTCTTTCTGTTGTCCATGCTTAGTGTGGCACACACAGACACACAATGCAAAGACTAAGTGAACTTCTCTCCTTTTTATCTGCTTTCAGGTGTGATTTTTATATTGCCCACACCTGTTACTTGCCGCAGGTGAGTTTAAAGGAGCATCACATGCTTTAAACAATCTTATTTTTCCACAATTTGGAAAGGGTGCCAATAATTTTGTCCAGCCCATTTTTGGAGTTTGGTGTGACATTATGTCCAATTAGCTTTTTTTCCTCCCTTTTTTGGTTTAGTTCCAATACACACAAAGGAAATAAACATTGTATAGCAAAACATGTGTTACTGCAATCCTTTTCTGTGAGATATACTTCATTTTCTAGAAAAATTTCAGGGGTGCCAAAATTTACGGCCATGACTGTACTTCTTCCAGCCTCAGGCACTCCTCAGAGACATAAGATATCTACACCATATAATTTACAGTCATAAAGAAACCACTTTAAGGGTCTATTCAGACGTACAGTATTCTGCACAGATTTGATGTGCAGGATTTCAAGCTGTATTCAGTCAGTTTACATTGAAATCTGCAGCAGAAAATCCTGCGCATCAAATCTACGCAGAATACTGTACGTGTGAATAGACTAAATATTTTATAAATATAAATATTTATTTTTCAGCAGCTCTAGTAGCTAGCTCAGATGTAACAGATTATACTTGTATCAAGGGTGCACATACCATAATGATATACCATGTGGCTATTATGGGCCCAGGAGGGGACCCCTCCCTGATTGGTTCCCCTTTCTTTTTTTAATGTAAAGAAACTGTGCAGAACTCCTCCCCCCAGGGAACTGCATTGTCCGCTACAATGGGGTGGGGGGGGGGGGGGGGAATTGAATTGACCAATAGGTCATGGGAGCAAATTAAAATAGACAGGTAATATCAGTAGCTTGAATAGAAGCCCCATTTCAATGTTTGCTACAGGGCTCCCCTTCATATATGTAGACCATTGACTTATACCTTTTTATTATCTCGGTCTCCACAAGAATCATCACGGATCTGGTAATTGTGAAGTTTAATTAATTCTTTCAGTTCATATGTGTCGCCCTTTCTCTTACAGATAAGCAATGCCTGGTCGAAGAGGAACGCATATCTGCAAAGCATATAGAATACATCATGCATAGTAAGACACAAGCATAAGACAACATGGCCTGGTTAAAGAAACATTAGCTACATATGCAATAGGGTTAGAAAACCAGATTTATCCTTCCAGATCATCTGTCCAGATTGTGGATTTCTTTATACTTGTCTGTACCTGCACTTCGCACTTTTTAAAATGTTTGCTTCACCATCTCAACAAGTCATTATTTACAAATATAATTTTTATGATTTTATTTAAATAAACCAAGTAACTTTGGTGTCTAATATATTGTGATTCTTTATCCAGATGTATAGACATTAAAAAAAGGCCTATATTCTGAAATCCAGAAAGGAAATCTCATACAACCCAAGCATAGACTGAATACAATTGTAGCAAACTCATAGCTGGAAAAAAAATACGAAATGTGTTAGTATCACACACTTTGCAGCTATCTTATTGGAATTTTTTTTAACTTGGATTAATAGATACAATGTTTTATTCCATTATTGTCATGCTGGATTGACCTCTTTATTGTGGATATAGTGTAGTGTGTGTGGATCAGGCACTAAGACTAGGGTGTCCTTGGTAAGATTTTTATGCCATAAATGTCTGATTCATAATTTAACCCTCCATAATCACAGGTGTAGTGTGGGACGCTAAACCCCCATTCTTGAGTACACTGGGGGTTACAGAATCTCATCAGTCAGGTATGCATGGAATATTTTATGGGAATGCAATAACTATGCTTTGTTAAACTACCACATTAAATGGCCAATGTTTCAAAAAACCTCCCTCCATTAGATAGTCTATGTGACTGCTAACATATTTGTAAATCACTTAATTAACCAAAAATGACTCCAGAAGAACAGCTCTAAAATCTTGGCTACTAGGTGTCTCTCTTACCTGCAATCTGCTGTCACTGCCTGTTGTCAGGGGAAATCTGTCTCTAGTAACAGAGAGACCAGGACAAATTATAGTAAATTGGGTGGGATTTACCATGTTCAAGAGAGCTGAGCAAACCTGTGTGTCTGTAAGCTGCCTACTTCAGATGGTCCACACTGTTCCTCATAGGTAGATCAATGGTACAGAAGAATTTCACAGGATATAGGAAGGTCTCCCCGTGCTTGCCGGTAATACAGATCAGACAAAGATGCCGCAGCTATATAGGAAAGGTAGGTAATCTTTTATTCCATGCAACGCGTTTCTGGGCTGGGTCAGCCCTTTCTTCAGGCATGTTAAAACACTTCATACAATGAAATTATATCACCGGATGTGACGCATCCCTCCTTTTCCTTTATAATTTCATTGTATGAAGTGTTTTAACATGCCTGAAGAAAGGGCTGACCCAGCCCAGAAACGCGTTGCATGGAATAAAAGATTACCTACCTTTCCTATATAGCTGCGGCATCTTTGTCTGATCTGTATTACCGGCAAGCGCAGGGAGACCTTCCTATATCCTGTGAAATTCTTCCGTACCATTGTTACACGCCAACCGGTGTGGGAAGCCTGCTGCAGCTGGTGTTCCTTTGCAATTACCTACATAAGTGTTGTGCCTTACCTTCGCACAACCGAATCAGGTTAGCATAACTGACATTATTGGGCTACTCTGTCCATATAATCTGGTCCTACACAAAAGGAGCGCTCTGTATCTCTCTTATATTTCATAGGTAGATCAAGGCTGCCATCACATCTCTGATCACCCATAAAGTTCTGGGCAGCTGTCCCATTTGGAGTTACCAGTGTATCCACTACTGTATGTCCACAGTGCTGCAGTGTGATCTGCTTTCCTTCCTCCTTTTAGCTTCTTATTAGCAGCAACAGTAGAAGCTCAGTGCTTAGTGTAACCCTTAGTTTGCTGTAAGTATCCTATTTCTTTTCTTTCTGCAACTCAGTAGCCTCTTCTCCTTCCCCATGCCATCTAGTGCTGTACTGTGTAAACCAACAGTTCAGCCTGTTCAGTCTAGAGCAATTTCTCTAACACTATGTCACAGCATAGCAGAGAGGAGTAAGTGATTTGATTGGCCAGAGAGAAGTAAGGGAAAGGCATTCCATGTATTTGTACTCCTGGCACACAGCGCAGCTCTGGTCCCACCTCATTAAATGTACAGAATAAGAAAGTTGTGCACCATGAAGGGGAATCTCAGGGGATTTAAAGGGGTACTCCGGTGAAAACCTTTTTTCTTTTAAATCAACTGGAGCCAGAAAGTTAACCATATTTGTAAATTACTTCTATTAAAAAATCTTAATCCTTCCAGTACTTATTAGCTGCTGAATGCTACAGAGGAAATTCCTTTCTTTTTGGAACACTGATGACATCACGAGCACAGTGCTCTCTGCTGACATCTCTGTCCATTTTAGCAACCATGCATAGCAGATGTATGCTAAGGGCAGCATGGTGGCTTAGTGGTTAGCACTGCTGCCTTGCAGTGCTGGGGCCTTGGGTTCAAATCCTACTAAGGACAACAATAAAAATAGACTTATTATTATTATTATTATTATTATAATAGCGTCAGCAAAGAGAGCACTGTGCTCGTGATGTCATCAGAGAGCATTCCAAAAAGAATTTCCTCTGCAGTATTCAGCAGCTAATAAGTACAGGAAGGATTAAGATTTTTTTAATAGAAGTAATTTACAAATCTGTTTAACTTTCCGGAGCCAGTTGATTTAAAAGAAAAAAGGTTTTCACCAGAGTACCCCTTTATTTGAGAGAGATCAGCCCTAAGGTATCTCCAGAGGACACTGCTAGTTCCAATTGAGTCAAGTGTGAGGAAGAGGTAATAGGTCTCATTTTATGCTGTGGGTCATATTCAGGGCTGGTGCAAGGATTTTTGCCACCCTAGGTGAAAGTTAATTTTGCCGCCATTTGACCCCGCCCATTGGCTCCGCCCTTTGCATGCCCTATCTAACTACTGGGGTAACACTCTGTAACAAACCTCCTGCTCATGTAATCACCTTAATACTGACGTAACACACTGTAACAAACCTCCTCATAATGTACTCACCTTACTACTAATGCTAACGTAACACACTGTAACAAACCTCCTCATCATGTAATTACCTTACTAGTGTGACACACTGTAACAAACCTCCTCATCATGTAATTACCTTACTAGTGTGACACACTGTAACAAACCTCCTTCTCATGTAATCTCCTTACTATTGGAGTGACACAGTGTAATAACCCTCCTCCTCATGTAATCATCTTACTACTGGGATGACACACTGTAACACTGGAGTCACCACCACCTGCATGGACCAGATAACAAGGTGCTGGCTGGGTGACTGGGCACAGCTTCAGTTCTGCACTATTCTTCATGCAGACAGACACAAACAGCTATCTGTCAGTCTGCCTGCCTAAAGCTGCGCCCGCTCAGTCACCCAGCCGGCACGGGGCGGCCAGATGTGAGCGAGAGTGCTCTGTGAAGAACTTATAGGACCAGGCGCCTCTGCTTGGTATGGCTGGTGCACTGCTTAGTGTGACAGTGTGAGCGCCCAGTGTTGTAGCGCTCAGTACCAGGGGGTGGGGGTTGCTGCTGTGACCGTGTGTGTGCTCTGTGCTGTAGCACTCAGTATAGGGGGGGGGGGGGGGATGCAGCTGCATACTTGTGTTAGTGCATAGGGGCTGGGAACGTTCCAGGCACGTACAGAACAAAGCAAGGGCAGCGGGAAGTGTGCCCCCATTAAAAGTGCGCTATAGGCAGTCGCCTATTTAGCCTATAGGGAGAACTGGCCCTGATCATATTCTTGCCTTAATTGAAAAAACTCCATTACACAGGAGTCCAAACTCTTCTTGAAAATCATAACTCCCTTGGCCTTACAGACTTCTAAGCCTTCTAACTTCCTAAACTCCGGGTACAACTCATTGTTCCATATAGAAGTATGAGATGTAAATCCTTCTATATCCACTAGTTGCTTGGATTTAAGCCACACTTAAAACACCCCTGACTCTGCCCAGATCATTTCCAGGTGCTTAGCAAAAGAAAATTTGGTGTCATGGTGCCCATTTTGTGCTCAGCCATTGACACTGTTGGTTCATTTGCCATTTGCAGAAAATGTAGGTTATGTTTAATGACCCGTAGAGTCATAACACTGGGAGGGGGGTCATACTACCTGTCTAGTTTAGACTTTTTCTCTGCAGTAGAGATTTTCAGCTCCCCATCGGTTTTTGGTTTTCCATACTGAGCAAGAGACTCATTCTAAAGAGAAAATAACATTGAGATCAGATTTTGTAGAGCACGTAAGAGTACTCTTGGCCTTGAGCAGTTAATGTGGTTTGACCATGTTAGAACATACTGTATTGGGTATCTGGTACCTATCTTTTACACCTTGATAGGTAACAACTGTTGGGATGGGAAATCTAGGAATTTTTGTGAAGAAACAGACATAATCATGGTGGATGCAGCCATAGCAACCAGAATGAAAACAGTGTATACATTGCTGCATTCAGATAACAGTGCTCACAGAATTGTTTCAAATGGATTCAGGGTGCAGTAAAAATAAAAGCAAATCATACTCCCCTACCTTGCATTTTTTTAATCTTTAGTGCTCCCTGAGTCCATTGGGAAACAATTGTGTGGCACCATAATAACATTTTAAGTCCGAAGGAGGCCATGCACATTAGATGATTATCAATCAAACATGATTTTTGAAGCTACAAATGGATCTGGATAGGTTGGAGGTTTGGGCTTGGAAGTGGCAGATGAGGTTCAACACTGATAAATGTAAGGTAATGCACATGGGGAAGAAAAATCCAGGCTGGGATTATGTATTAAATGGGAGAACACTTGGGACGACTGATATGGAAAAGGACTTGGGAGTCTTAGTTAACAGTGAATTTAGCTGTAGTGACCAGTGTCAGGCAGCTGCTGCCAAGGCAAATAAAATCATGAGGTGCATCAATAGGGGCATAGATGCCCACGACAAGGAAATAATTCTACCACTGTACAAATCACTAGTCAGACCACACATAGAATACTATGTACAGTACTGGGCACTAGTGTACAAGAAAGATATAGTAGAGCTGGAGAGGGTTCAAAGGCGGGCAACCAGGGTAATACGGGGAATGGTAGGACTACAGTACCCAGAAAGATTATCAGAATGAGGGTTATTTAGTTTAGAAAAAAGAAGGCTTAGGGGCGACTTAATAACTATGTATAAATATATCAGGGGACAGTACAGAGATCTCTTCCATTATCTATTTATACCCAGAACTGTATCTATAACAAGGGGCCATCATCATCTACGTCTAGAGGAAAGAAGGTTTCTACACCAGCACAGACGGGGGTTCTTTACTGTAAGAGCAGTGAGACTGTGGAACTCTCTCCCAGAGGAGGTGGTCGTGGTGAACTCTGTAAAAGAATTTAAAAGGGTCTGGATGCATTTTTGGAGAATAATAACATTGATGGTTATGTATACTAGATTTATAGGGACAGTACGTTGATCCAGGGATTTATTCTGACGCCATATTTGGAGTCGGGAAGGAATTTTTACCTGTAGTATGAGTTTTTTTTTTTGCCTTTCTCTGGATCAACTCAGTAGGGACTCATTGGGTTTATAGGTTGAATTTGATGGACTCTGGTCTTTTTTCAACCTTAT
This sequence comes from Hyla sarda, assembly GCF_029499605.1. Taxonomy (NCBI): domain Eukaryota; kingdom Metazoa; phylum Chordata; class Amphibia; order Anura; family Hylidae; genus Hyla; species Hyla sarda. The sequence continues at coordinate 232,883,558 of NC_079190.1, read as the reverse complement.
GTACTATGTTACTATAACAGAATATACTGTCTATTGCTTTATCCAGGACAGACTTACTTTATATTTTGTGTGGTTACATTTTTCATATTTTATGCCAATTTATTGCAGTTTTTATCCATTGTAAGTTGTTTCAGTGTCCCTGTCGACCCACAAGGGCCCTGTGAGTCACAGGACACAACACTTATTATTATATTATAATAAATACCAATTGAATCAATATTCATGAAACTGAGCCCCAAATTCTTCTACTATTTAGATTTGTAAATTACTTCTATTAAAAAATCTTAATATTTCCAGTACTTATCAGCTTCTGTTTACTAAAGAGAAAGTTATTTTCGTTTTGAATTTATTTTCTGCCTGACCACAGTGCTCTCTGCTGACACCTCTGTCCATGTCAGGCCTGTCCAGAGCAGGATAGGTTTGCTATGGGGATTTGCTCCTGCTCTGGACAGTTCCTGACAGGAACAGAGGTGTCAGCAGAGAGCACCATGGACAGACAGAAAAGAAATTCGAAAAGAAAAGAACTTTCTCTGTAGTATAAAGCAGCTGATAAGTACTGGAAGGATTAAGATTTTTTTTTTTAACCCCTTAACGACGCAGGACGTATATTTACGTCCTGCGCCGGCTCCCGCGATATGAAGCGGGATCGCGCCGCGATCCCGCATCATATCGCGTCGGTCCCGGCGCTAATCAACGTCCGGGACCCGCGGCTAATACCACACATCGCCGATCGCGGCGATGTGCGGTATTAACCCTTTAGAAGCGGCGGTCAAAGCTGACCGCCGCTTCTAAAGTGAAACTGAAAGTATCCCAGCTGCTCAGTCGGGCTGTTCGGGACCGCCGCGGTGAAATCACGGCGTCCCGAACAGCTGATCGGACACCGGGAGGGCTCTTACCTGCCTCCTCGGTGTCCGATCGACGAATGACTGCTCCATGCTTGAGATCCAGGCAGGAGCAGTCAAGCGCCGATAATGCTGATCACAGGCGTGTTAATACACGCCAGTGATCAGCATAAGAGATCAGTGTGTGCAGTGTTATAGGTCCCTATGGGACCTATAACACTGCAAAAAAAAAGTAAAAAATAAAGTGTTAATAAAGGTCATTTAACCCCTTCCCTAATAAAAGTTTGAATCACCCCCCTTTTCCCATAAAAAAATAAAACAGTGTAAAAAAAAATAAAAATAAACATATGTGGTATCGCCGCGTGCGTAAATGTCCGAACTATAAAAATATATCATTAATTAAGCCGTACGGTCAATGGCGTACGCGCAAAAAAATTCCAAAGTCCAAAAAAGCGTATTTTGGTAACTTTTTATAACATTAAAAAATGAATAAAAAGTGATCAAAAAGTCAGATCAAAACAAAAATCATACCAATAAAAACTTCAGATCACGGCGCAAAAAATGAGTCCTCATACCGCCCCGTACGTGGAAAAATAAAAAGTTATAGGGGTCAGAAGATGACATTTTTAAACGTATACATTTTCCTGCATGTAGTTATGATTTTTTCCAGAAGTGCGACAAAATCAAACCTATATAAGTAGGGTATCATTTTAACCGTATGGACCTACAGAATAATGATAAGGTGTAATTTTTACCGAAATATGCACTGCGTAGAAACGGAAGCCCCCAAAATTTACAAAATGGCGTTTTTTTTTCGATTTTGTCGCACAATGATTTTTTTTTACATTTCGCCGTGCATTTTTGGGTAAAATGACTAATGTCACTGCAAAGTAGAATTGGCGACGCAAAAAATAAGCCATAATATGGATTTTTAGGTGGAAAATTGAAAGGGTTATGATTTTTAAAAGGTAAGGAGGAAAAAACGAAAGTGCAAAAACGGAAAAACCCTGAGTCCTTAAGGGGTTAAAGAAGTCATTTACAAATCTGTTTAACTTTCTGGCACCAGTTGATTTAAAATCATTTTTTTCCACTGGAGTACCCCTTTAAGGTGCATTTTGGTCAGCAGTTAATGTGCATGGCCACCTTCGGACTTAAAATTAAGATATTTTAATAGAAGTCATGTACAAATCTGTATAACTTTCTGGCACCAGTTGATTTAAAATAAATTGTTTTTCACCGGAGTACCACTTTAAGGGTAAAGTCAAACGGAACAGATACACAGCGTATTTTACATTGTGCCTCCTGCTGTGCCTGCTCATCCACCGCTACAAGGAGACACACAGTGTTCTGTGGGTCGTCGCGCACATGCGCAGTATACTCATGCATTGCAGCTGCTCTCGGCCAAGCTCAGGGAGCAGGGGGAGCGGCCGTGATGTCTGTGAGTACACTGCGCATGCCCACAGTGACTTGGAGATCGCTGTGTGTCTGCTTGTAGTGGCGGATTGCCGATATGAGCAGGCAGAGACAGCTTGAGGCACACTATGGGGTTGGGTCATCGGCAGATCCACAGCGCAAAATACACTGTGGATCGGTTCTATGTGACCCTACCCTTAAGGTAAGGTGACACTTGCTGTATTCTGCTGCATATTTTCGGCAGTTAATTTTGCAACCCATTGACCTCAAGAGTAGGAAAATTCATCAGCAGCAAATATGGCATGTGTGACCCTACCCTCAATGTCTATTCACAAGTACAGTGCCCTGCATGCGCAGGATTTGATGCTGTACACAGCTATAAATCTGTGCAGGATACTGTCCATGTGAACAGACCCTTATGAGTCCTAATGCCATATTATATACACAAAGAGGTTTAACTGTGTTTTCCCCACTAGTAAATTTATTTACGCAAATATATAACAAAAGTGTGAGGACTAGGAGACGATGTATCAAAATCTGTGTAACAGAAGAGTGGTGCAGTGGTCCATAGCAACCAATCAGGTCGCTTCTTTCATTTTTAAAAAGGCCTCATAATAATGAAAGAAGCGATCTGATTGGATTCTATGGGCAACTGCACCATTTTCCTCTCCACAAGTTTTGACAATCTCCGCCTATATTTAAACAATGTTTAGAAAACATGTGTTACTTCCTCTTTTATCAGTATGCCCTTATTTTTAAACCCATAATGCCAGTTCCCCTGATATACTGAAATGACATAATGACATACCAGATATTCTATAGAACACTGGAAATTGGTGATTTGTTTAATTGTCTCATTATCTCTCTTTACTTCATTTATATATTGTGCCAAATCCTGTAAGGAAAAAAACAACAACACATTTATTAAATTTAAAATAGAATAAAAAATGTATATATATATACTGTATATATATATATATATATATATATATATATATATATATATATATACATATATATTTTTTGTGTGTCTCCAGCTTTTTCCATAACTACAACAGCTCTGATAACAGAAATTAATTATAATTAGGATAAGAAGAAGCAGCTGTAGTCACATAAATGGTAAAAGGGACATTATCATTATTCATTCAAATTTTCATGCAAATGCTCTGTATGCTTTCTTTGTGAGTCATATAGGATGTGGTACTTCTGCTGCCTCTATAGATTACACAGTGCTCAATGAGTGCTGTATATACAAAGGAGCAGGAGCAGTTGTAAAAGTCCCAGTGGCGACTGCTGCACTTGTGCAGTCACTAGCTCGGCAAGACCTTGAGGGTGTATATCAGGTTTTTAGATGTAGTTACAGGTCCTTGCACACTTTTTATGTTGTATTTAAATTGTACTTTGTAATGACATCTTTCATTTTACCATAAAATGCACTGCAAAACAAAATAAATATTTGTTTGGTGAACTTTTGTGGAGATTTGTTTTTGGGTCCCCATGCAGTAAAACTGATATATTGACCCAGATTTACTCATTTTAAGTCATGTTTGTCTTAAAGGGATTATACAGGAATAAAAAATAAATAAAAAAATAAAAAACAGGGCAAATTTCTTTCAAAAACCGCTCCCCGTCTGTCTCCAGGTTGGGTGTAGTATTACAACTTAGCTTCATTCACTGCAATGAAACTGAACTGCTGAACCATACCCAACCTGGAGACAGACGGGGAGCGGTTTTTGAAAGAAATAAGCTCTGTTTTTCTATTCATGGATAACCCCTTTAAGTCAGTATGTTACATTAACTATTATAACACATGGTGCATACTTTGTGTGTTTTTTTTTTTTTGTGAGACAAATATGTGGCCACAGACTGGACAAATGAGTCATATATTTTTCCACATATCTATGTGACCACAGGGGATACTTATATGTCCGCCATGTATAAGGCAAGCTCAGCTCATACAAATATAAAACATTTATTTATAAACATTTATTAATTAAAAAAAAAAAATTTTAATAAAGGTAAATAGAAAAAATTGACATGACAGGATATAGAAGTTAAAATAATCTGTTGTTACTGTTAAATGTGCAAAATGTGAAAGTCCCCCAACAGTTTTCACCTTTTTTGTTTGATGTGTTGTGTGCCAAAAAGGTGCACCACTTTTAGGCTAGGTTTCCACACAGGTTTTTTCTGGCAACTGCCACTGCAGCAGCCTGGCAGAGACAAAAGTCAAGAAATGCAGGTAGGACCTCAGCTCAGTGTGTAGAGTGTATAGACCTAAATATTTCAGTTGGGGGGGGGGGGGGTGAAGTCTCAGCTAATCTCAGCCCATCTCACAATGAACTGTTATATGCTGTGTGTTCAGAGCTGCATAGCAGAGGGAGGGAGGAAGTTCTCCCCTGTTTGGCCTCAGATAGTGTCACACCTGCTGGGGAATGCCCTTTCCTAGTCTGTGAAGCTCATAGAAACTGAGCAGAAGATAGAGAACAATATCAAGGTAGAAAACTAAAAAATAATAAAAATAAAGGCAGGGGGTTTATCTTGATGGGGGGTGAACTGGGACGATTAAATGTATCAAGTTCATGCTCTTTAAGGGGGAGGACATTTTTTAACTGTAATAGTGGATCTGGCATGGCAGCCACAGAGGCATTGAGAATGCCCCTGGCTGTCATGGCAACTGATTAGCACCTGTCATATAAACATCTATATTTTGCAATGTATATAGACCCCAGCATCTAGAGGGTTAAATGAAAGGCATTGAAGTGGTCTCTGATGCCAGTCAATGACAGAGAGTGTCAGCTGATGATAATAGCTTGCACCTAACATGTATGGACTGCGCTCAGGTCCTAAAGAGAATCTTTCACAAGACCACCACCTAATTATTGTAATGTCTGCTTAGTTAAAAAGTTGCAAAAAAGATGGTAATCAATCGGTGACTGTTATGGATCCAGCTTTGAAAGTCTGCCAGAGGAAGTTACAGGCTGCCACAGCTGTCCATTTAAATGAATGACCGACAAGTCATAGTTAATACATGGACAGACTGGTTCCACCATATGGAGTTCTGCTTTCTGTTACTCAAGCCCCATTGTGTGCAGTGTCCCACTGGAAACCCTGCGAGCCTATGATTGGGTGTCATCTGATAAATGCCTTTATTGCATATGTGTCTGTGATATTTATGTTTCTGTGTGTTTTCTACCCATTTGCACTGTTTTATAATGTTTCTATTGTTGTAACTGTAATGTACTAAGCATGGCAGAGAGCACAAGGGGGTTAACACATACAGCTAGATACCTAGCAGAAAGGAGGTAGGAGCTGGCACTGGTCCACCCTCTCTACTAAAAGGAAGTGGAAGTTTAATCAGTATAGTGAGGTGGCTAGAGGTGTGCAGCACCATCCTCTCTCTCCTGTGATAGTAAAGAATAATCCAAAAGACAGCTTGTGGCAATGCCAGCTCCTGCCCCGAACTCAGTCTAGGATACTACCTTTAGACTTGCTCCTGATCTAAGGACAGGAACGTAAAGGAAGAAGTAAAATATTAATCTGTGGGCAAAAGGTGAAAACACACAGCTATGTACTAGAACTAAGTCTAGTGTGTGAATTCAAGTAAAGAAAATAGACATGGTCGCACATCTACATTTTGTATTTTCATCTATTTGCTTCTCAGCATAAATTCAAAAACTAACAGGTTGTTAGTATACATTTTGATCAAAAGGTACAAGCCCACTCGCCACGTCAAGGCCACCTATTTAGAGTGTGTCCCTAATGTCCCTAGCATCAAATGGTGCAGCACTGGGCGGCGTCCACCACTGCCGCAACTCCAGTTCCCACAGTGGGAACGACCCACTGGCAGAGCGGCCCCAATGCCACTCAAACCAGTCCCTGGGCCGTACCTCCCCACAGACACGGTGCCACAGCAGCAATGGACGCTGCTCAGCACCACACCAGTGTGAACAAGGTGCAAAAGCTCATTTACCATGTGCTCCCAGTCAGACTGGGAGGCTGCCAGAAATTAAAGGGCCCTGTGTAGCTACCTGCTACTTTATATAGGGTTGGGTATTAATCTGTGGGTAAAAGTTGAAAAAGAGTGCAGACCAAGTGAAATCAAGAAAAAAAGGAGTGGGGGGGGGGGGGGGCTAGATAGCTGCATATGAAATGAAGTTCCTCCCTCTACGATAAGTTATTTGCAGGTTTTCAGATATTATACCCTTCAATGTCTCGTCGGACGTCAAAATTTTACAGTAGGTGGAAATGACTTATCTTACTTCTTTTGCTTTTTCAACAAAAGTACCAACAATACTCAATGGTTCTTGCCTCACTACTTCTTCTGTCCTTTCATTTTTGGGAATAAGTAGGGTCTCATGGTTACTGGTTAACACTTTAATATACGCCCATTTTAGAATTCTACTTGTGTATCCTCGATCTTCTCGAACCTCACCCTTAATTCTGCTGCTTTTTTTCTGAATTCTTACACAGTGGAGCAGTTGCGACACACCCTCAAATACTGCCCCACTGGTATAAGGGAGGGGATGACAACTTCCCCATTGCAGTAAGGTATTCGTCGCTGTTTCCGTGTGATGCAGTGTTGTTATAACCCTGTTGTCTGAGGGAATCCAGAAGTTCAGATCTAGAAACACAAGTTTGTTGAACTGAGTGTATGGGTAAATTTCAACCCAAGATTGTTTCTATTTAGATCTGAAACAAAGCAGTCAAATAATTCTTTTGAGGAGGACCAAATGAGGAAAATATTGTCTATATACCGATCCACGCGTTAATATGTCCGTTATATAATGACATCCCTTCCGCAAAAACCACTTGGTCTTCCCACCAGCCAAGTTACAGATTTGCATAACTGGGGGCACAGGGGCTCCCCATTGCTGTACCTCGCTGCTGGTGGAAGGACACACCCTCAAAGATGAATAAGTTTTTTGTGAGAACAAACTGTAAGAGTTCCATCACAAATGCATTATGGGCTATAAATTGTACACCTATTGTCCTTAGAAAGAACTGCACTGCTTCACATCCCAATAGATGAGGCCGCAGGTGAGATGATCACTCAAGTTTCTTCCTCTACGATAAGTTATTTGCAGATTTTCAGATATTATACTCTTCAATGTCTCGTCAGGGAGAGAATCGGCGTGGAACTTTGTTCATGCGCTGCAAGCCTCGCTTGCATCTGCGTATCTTGGCTGCAAGTCTAATTCAATGAACAGGTACTATTAACCCTGTATACAAGGGCATAGTGTAAACATTGCATTCAGAGTATAGGAGGAAATGCAACAGTGTAAGTATCACAATGTATTTATACTGGATAGACAAAGGATGGAGTATTTATATTTTCTATAGAAAGACCCTACACCTTGGGTAACCATACTCCAGCCTAAAGCCATACCTGATTGTTTAATGCTCACAAACTATTACTCTATTAAGGATGATCTTGCTGCACTTTAGTAGTGCAAGGAAACTGTTAGGTACCATTGTGCCTGGCTTCCTTATTGTACAACCATCAAGGGACCCTCAAAATACCACAGTGTTCCCTGAAGAACTCCAAATACCACCATCTTTAATTAAACCCTCATGTCACAGTGCCAGCCTATAAATTATGACCAGCCTCAGCAATCCCATAGGTCTTCTTCCGTATAACACCTGCACTTCCTGTGTTTTGCTATGTATTTGGGCTTATCAAAAAGGGCTATCTTCATAAGACATTCCCTTTGAAGTCTAGAGTACTAAAGTTGACCTGTATGAAGCCATTTCTTACTAGTAGGGGGTGTAGGTGTAATTGCTCATTGTGTAATTGTGTAAAGGCCAGCTTTACTGCACCCTTTTTCACATGTAAAATCTGATTGGTTCCAATATCCCCAGTTTTAATTCATATTAGGCTTGATAAATACGTCTGTGTCAGCATTTAGTCATGTGATCAATGCCAATATCTTTACATATGCATATCCATGGCTCACAATCACACACTCACCCTCATTGCATCCAAAGCTTGCCTTAGATTCTCTTTTTCTGTAGGTTCTGAGGTATGTTTTACCAGCTCCTTAACAGACGTAAAAGAAGTATATGAAGAGTCAGGTATAACTACATGTACATAATTATGCATCTTTGTCCGACACAATTACCTGTAATAATAGATGATATTTTAACACTCGTTGCATCGGCACCATCAGGAGATCACGCAGGGAGAAGCGGCCATTATTAGCTCTTTGGGAACATTCCTGTAAACCATAGTTATTATCATCAATTATTGGGCTCTATGACAAACACTATATAATTACTGAAGTCACCTGTGCCGTTCACACCGCAATGCAAAACATTATATTCATCATCTTCTTCTAGTTAGTGTCAAGAAGTTCAATATTTTTACATTTCTGTTATGCGCACAAATAAAAAAAATTAAATTGTTTTTGTATTCTGTAATTTTTCTAGAACACTGGGAACTTGTTTTTACAGCAAGCGGCCATGAGGGCCCCATCTGCTCGCTCATAAATTTTCCTTTTGTCTTTTCTCTCCTTTTAATACATTTATAATAAGAAAGAAAACATTTATTTTGGCTGTTAAAAAGGTTACTTGGTTTACTTCTCTAACTTTTCATATGTAAGTTACTTTATTTGTCAGAAAAAAAAGGAAAAAGAAAAAAGTAGAGGACACTGGGAAGGAGATGAAATGTCGCAATGGATAGAAAGGAAATGATTCTGAAGAGGATGAGATGCAAACAAGGAAAAGAAAATAGGATGAAGACATGTGGAAGAGAATAGGAGGATAAAATACATAGAAGACAATATAAACAAGAAGAATACAGGAATACAGGGTAGGCCATTTATATGGATACACCTTAATAAAATAGGAATGGTTGGTGATATTAACTTCCTGTTTGTGGCACATTAGTATATGTGAGGGGGGAAACTTTTCAAGATGGGTGGTGACCATGGCGGCCATTTTGTAGTCGGCCATTTTGAATCCAACTTTAGTTTTTTCAATAGGAAGAGGGTCGTGTGACACATCAAACTTATTGGGAATTTCACAAGAAAAACACTGGTGTGCTTGGTTTTAATGTAACTTTATTCTTTCATGAGTTATTTACAAGTTTCTGATCACTTATAAAATGTGTTCAATGTGCTGCCCATTGTGTTGGATTGTCAATGCAACCCTCTTCTCCCACTCTTCACACACTGATAGCAACACCGCAGGAGAAATGCTAGAACGGGCTTCCAGTATCCGTATACACTGCTATATACTACTATATACACCGCAGGAGAAATGCTAGCACAGGCTTCCAGTATCCGTATACACTGCTATATACTACTATATACACCGCAGGAGAAATGCTAGCACAGGCTTCCAGTATCAGTAGTTTCAGGTGCTGCACATCTCGTATCCTCACAGCATAGACAATTGCCTTCAGATGACGCAAAAGATAAAAGTCTAAGGGGGCCATTCTTCATCAATGGAAACCTCAAGGCCACTGGATATGCGAAATTGATACATGATGTGTTTCCCTCTTTATGCACTGAAGCTGGCACGTTCCCTGAGTTTTTCCAGCAAGATGGTGCACCACCACATTATGGGTGCCAGGTCCGAACATTCCTAGATGAACAGTTTCCTGGAAAGTGGATTGGTCTTCAGGAGCCAGTTGAATGGCTCCCAAGGTCTCCCGATCTGACCCCCTTAGACTTTTATCTTTGGGGTCATCTGAAGGCAATGACTATGCTGTGAAGATACGAGATGTGCAGCACCTGAAACTACGGATACTGGAAGCCTGTGCTAGCATTTCTCCTGCGGTGTATATAGTAGTATATAGCAGTGTATACGGATACTGGAAGCCCGTTCTAGCATTTCTCCTGCGGTGTTGCTATCAGTGTGTGAAGAGTGGGAGAAGAGGGTTGCATTGACAATCCAACACAATGGGCAGCACATTGAACACATTTTATAAGTGGTCAGAAACTTGGAAATAACTCATGAAAGAATAAAGTTACCTTAAAACCAAGCACATCATTGTTTTTCTTGTGAAATTCCCAATATGTGATGTGTCACATGACCCTCTTCCTATTGAAAAAACAAATGTTGGATAAAAAAATGGCCGACTTCAAAATGGCCGCCATGGTCACCACCCATCTTGAAAAGTTTCCCCCCTCACATATACAAATGTGCCACAAACAGGAAGTTAATATCACCAACCATTCCCATTTTTTATTAAGGTGTATCCATATAAATGGCCCACCCTGTAGTTTGAAATGAAGGAATGAAGAAGACCCAGAGTTTAGTAAACGGAATACAAGAAAGCTGATACAAAGGATAAAAAACTGAGTGAAGGGACTGAATACTTGCAGTGCAAAATTTTTGTTTTTTCTTTCCAATAATTTCTGTTTTCGATTTGTCATTATTGGACAACTATTGGAAAACTTGATTTTTTATTTTAGCACATAAAGTCTGCAACATAACAAAATGTGAAAAAAGTGAAAATGTTCTGAATGCACTGTATGCATTGAGTCCAGATTATAATCTGCTAGATTACAATTGAAAAACGAATTAAAAAAGAATAGAAAGCGATAGAGGAAATTAGGAATTTCCTGTATTGCAGCTTTCTGCTATAGAATTATGGGCATAACACTTCTACAAAATATAAACACATTCTCTTGGCAAATTTTGAATCTTGGTGATTGTTTACTGTAATAAAGAGGGGATGTTTGCCAAATTTCATCACCATGTTAACATCCGCTATTGACTTCTTAAAGATGATGGTGGGGAAATTCAACTATTACTTATTATGTCAGAGGATACAGAGCTGGAGAAAAGATCAGGGCAGTCAGTTCTTGCAATGAAATAGAATTTAAGAAAATAGGAAAAGATGAACAATTTAAAAAGTGCTAGAGCTGTAGTATAATACAGAAGCATCAATAGATCTTAGTATTCTTATCCTGGAATACAATGTAATTAGAACTCAATATCAAGTATGTTGTATCAGTCACATTTATTGGGTTTTATGGAATATTTTAAGTGAAAGTAATCCGCAACAAAGAAAGGTAAAGTAAGTCCGGCACTGCAATCCACAAATAGGGTCTATTGGAGAACGAAGCTTAATAGAAACACCTGGGTGGCTATACGGGGGTGCGATCCAGTAAGAAACAGCACAGCAAACAATCTTCAGAGTAAAGAAATGAGATGGCACAGCGGGTAGATGCGGGGGGGGGGGAGCAGCCTCGCAGCGACAGTACTGTTTCTTGTCGGCAGCCCGAGGAAGTGCGTTTTCCGCGCAAGAAACAGTACTGTCACTGCGAGGCTGCTCCCCCCGCATCTACCCGCTGTGCCATTTTTATGAATAAGAAATAAAGTTTGCTGCAAGATAAAGGCTTGGGTGAGTGCATCTCATTTCTTTACTCTGAAGATTGTTTTAAATGGGCACTGTTACCAACTTAATTTTTTGATATGTTGTAGTACTTATGTACTACAACATATCTCTAATATACTTTTATTATTTTTTTTTTCATTAAAAAGGTTTAATTTACATTTAAAAACCGGCTACTGAAAAAGGACTGATTTTGGAGTGGCAATCAGTCCTTTTTCAGTTAGGCTGCACTCGCTCCCTGCCTGTCAATCAGACAGGTGGGAGCGAGCGCATTGGCTCCCCGGCCACTGGCTGGGAGGCCACTCCTCCCGCACATCGCCGCCTCGTTGCCGCCGCTGTCCCTGCACGCCCGCTGCCGGACTCTGCAGTAACTGCAAGTTTAAAGGGTACCTCTCATCAAATAAACTTTTGATATATTTTAGATTAATGAATGTTGAATAACTTTCCAATAGCATGTTAATGAAAAATATGCTTCTTTCTATTGTATTTTTCCCGATCAGTCCTGTCAGCAAGCATTTCTGACTCATGCTGGAGTCCTTAACACTCAGAGCTGCCAGCCTGCTTTGTTCACAGCCAAACAGGCTGTGAACAAAGCAGGCTGGCAGCTCTGAGTGTTCTCCTTTGTGAACAAAGCAGACTGGCAGCTCGTAGTGTTTAGGACTCCAGCATGAGTCTGAAATGCTTGCTGCCAGGACTGGTAGGGAGACCCCTAGTGGTCATTTCTTCAAAGTGGAAAATTAAATAGAAAGAAGCATATTTTTTAATAACATGCAATTGTAAAGTTATTCTGCATACATTAATCTATAATATATCAAAAGTTTTTTTGATGAGAGGTACCCTTTAATGAGGGAACGGGGTATGCGAGGCGGGGGGGGGGGAGGAGGGAACGGGCTAGTGCTGTAGCGGGGGGGGGGGGGGGGGCTAACGGGCTAGCAAAAAAAAAATAGGATGGTGGGAGCTACCCTTTAAGTGAAAGTGTTGCAAAGTTGTCGTGTGGAACCATGATGGGCACTGGCAGCAGCAAAGCAGCCAGCAGATGCATCCATACTTCCTTTAGTTCTATATAAAGAAATGTTAGTTCTGCAACTTCTGCATGAGTACATACTAGATGCTACTAGAGGATAATAAAGGAAGGTAAATGGGCAAAATGCATGCATGGAAGCAGAGAAAAAAAATTGGGTTATAAAACACTGCAGATCATGAATGTTCTCTAACTTCCTTGATGAAATACAGGATAAGGTACTTTGATAGGGAAAGTAGTATATAAATGTAGTATAACAGTGCCTAAACTATTTAAGAGTCTCAGGTATGAATAGAGTAGAAAAAAAATATCGACATCCAGAAAGTACAATACACAACATATTTTGCATTTTGTCACCATGCAACCTTTCACTTTGCATACATTCAAAACACGCTGGGATGTGCTGTACCCAAAACAGAGGGAGTGGTAATAGAGATGAATTATGCGCAGAGTTGCTGAATTATCATACAGATAATACATGAAATTCATTATCTTGAGAACAAACAGCATTTCTTAGCAGTAAGCGAACACTCCCTTACTTCTAATTTCATCCTGAATCCTTCATGTTCCTGGGAAATCTGTTCCAATCTTTTAGTGGCAGATTCCACATGACTGCAATATGTCCCATAAATAAGGAATCTAGTAGAAAAGACACAATTGTTAAAACTGGGTAAGAGTCATAGTTTTGCATGTACAATAATCCTGAAAATGATTTTTCCCCCCTAGACGCAGCATCATTCTTACCTTTGGTTCTCACCAATTCCTATTAGGCATAGGCGTGCGCAGGGGGTGTGCCGGGTGCACAGGCACACCCTAATCACCGCGGCCCACTGCTGCAGGACTTTTTTTTTCTTTTTCTCACTACTAAACCCGAGCCCCACGGACATCCCCGACATCACCAGCCCGAAATCCCCCCCCCCCCCCGTCACAGCAAACCTAGCTTGACAACATACCCGCCCTCCCCTCAGCCTCGTCTTGCTGGAGGAGCTGCAAGACCACAACACCCCCCGCCCCACCCCTCATGTTGCTGGAGAAGCACTGTGAGATCCAGTACACCCCCCCCCCCCAACCACATTGCGGCTGCTTTTTTGCTTACTTCATCCTGACGAGGAGCGCTGCTTCCTCCCCCGAAGAGCCTCTCTCTGCCTCAGCTGACAGTGTCTCCAAATCAGGGTGAAAAGGTCACAAATATCGCCCATTCCTGTCCTCAGAGACAAGGAAGAGACACTGACCTGGTGAGGCTCCTTTCATGTGTGATCTATCTGCTAAAATGTGTATCTAATCCCCCAGTGTGTGATCTGTCTGCTAAAATGTGTATCTAATCCCCCAGTGTGTGATCTGTCTGCTAAAATGTGTATCTAATCCCCCAGTGTGTGATCTGTCTAATGAGCTGTGTATCTAATCCCCCCATGTGTGATACTGTTTGCTGAGCAGTGTATCGAATCCCCCATGTGTGATCTGTCTAATGAGCTGTGTATCTAATCCCCCCCATGTGTGATCTGTCTGCTAAAATGTGTATCTAATCCCCCATGTGTGATCTGTCTGATAAAATATGTATCTAATCCCCCAGTGTGTGATCTGTCTAATGAGCTGTGTATCTAAACCCCCCATGTGTGATACTGTTTGCTGAGCTGTGTATCTAATCCCCCATGTGTGATCTGTCTGCTAAACTGTGTATCTAAACCCCCCATAAGTGATACTGTTTGAGCTGTGTATCTAATCCCCCTTGTGGGATCTGTCTGATGAGCTGTGTATCTAACCCTCCCATGTGTGATACTGTTTGTTGAGCCCCTATATCTAATTCCCCCATGTGTGATCTGTCTGATGAGCTGTGTATCTAATCCTCCCAGGTGTGATCTGTCTGATGAGCAGTGTATCTAATCCTCCCATGTGTGATACTGTTTGCTGAGCCCCTGTATCTAATCCCCATGTGTGATTTGAGCTGTGTATTTAATCCCTTTATGTTTGATATTGTCTGCTGAGCTGTGTATCTAATCCCCCTATGTCTGATACTGGTTGCTGAGCCCCTGTATCTAATCCTATAATGTGTGATACTGTCTCTATCTAATACTGTTACACTGTCTGCTAAACAGTGTGTCACCCCAGTAGTAAGGAGATTACATGAGGAGGAGGTTTGTTACAGTGTGTCACCCCAGTAGTAAGGAGATTATATGAGGAGGGGGTTTGTTACAGTGTGTCACCCCAGTAGTAAGGAGATTACATGAGGAGGGGATTTGTTACAGTGTGTCACCCCAGTAGTAAGGAGATTACATGAGGAGGAGGTTTGTTACAGTGTGTCACCCCAGTAGTAAGGAGATTACATGAGTAGGAGGTTTGTTACAGTGTGTTTCCCCAGTAATAAGGAGATTACATGAGGAGGAGGTTTGTTACAGTGTGTCACCCCAGTATTAAAGGAGTAGTCCAGTGGTGACTCAGTGGTGAGCAACTTATCCCCTATCTTAAGGATAGGGGATAAGTTGCAGATCGCGGGGGGTCCGACCGCTGGGGCCCCCTGCGATCTCCTGTACGGAGCCCCGACAGCCCGCGGGAAGGGGGCGTGTCGACCTCCGCACGAGGCGGCGGTCGACACGCCCCCTCAATACAACTCTATGGCAGAGCCGAAGCGCTGCCTTCAGCAATCTCCGGCTCTGCCATTGAGATGTATTGAGGGGGCGTGTCGGCTGCCGCTTCGTGCGGGGGTCGACACCCGCTATCTGGGCCGAGAGCCGGGGCCCCGTACAGAGATATCGTAGGGGGCCCCAGCGGTCGGACCCCCCCGCGATCTCAAACTTATCCTCTATCCTTAGGATGGGGGATAAGTTTTTCACCACTGGACTACCCCTTTAAGGTGATTACATGAGGAGGAGGTTTGTTACAGTGTGTCACCCCAGTAGTAAGGTGATTACATGAGAAGGAGGTTTGTTACAATGTGTCACCCCAGTAGTAAGGAAATTACATGAGGATGAGGTTTGTTACAGTGTGTCACCAGCCCTGATCATGTATGATTGTGACTGTCTATTATATGTAGGCTCACAGCTAAGGACTACATCCCCATCATGTGTGATTGTCTATTATATATAGGCTACATATAATAGACAGTCACAATCATACATGATGGGAATGTAGTCCTGAGTTGTGAGCCTACATATAATAGACAGTCACAATCATACATGGCAAAACCTAATTTTGACAACCCTTTGGCTCCGCCCATTGAACCCCTTGGCAAATATAAGATCAGGGGTAGAATTAGTCCCGTAAGCCTCATGGTAAATTCTAGACTTGTCCTCCTCCCTACAATTATAACTATACTGCACCTAATGTGGGGGAACTCTACTGCACCTAATGTGGGGGAATTGTACTGCACCTAATGTGGGGGAACTATATTGCACTTAATGTGAGGGAACTGTACTCCACTTAATGTGGGGAACTATACTGCACCTAATGTGGGGGTACTATACTGCACCTAATGTGGGGGAACTATATTGCACCTAATGTGAGGGAACTATACTGCACCTAATGTGGGGGAACTATACTGCACCTAATGTGGAGGAACTGTACTACTAACCTAATGTGGGGGAACTATACTGCCAACCTAATGTGGGGGAACTATACTGCTAACCTAATGTGGGGGAACTATACTGCACCTAATGTGAGGGACTATACTGCACCTAATGTGGAGGAACTGTACTACTAACCTAATGTGGGGAAACTATACTGCCAACCTAATGTGGGGGAACTGTACTACTAACCTAATGTGGGGGAACTATACTGCACCTAATGTGGGGGAACTATACTGCCAACCTAATGTGGGAGAACTGTACTACTAACCTAATGTGGGGGAACTATACTGCCAACCTAATGTGGGGGAACCTAATGTGGGGGAACTATACTGCACCTAATGTGGGGGGAACTGTACTGCACCTAATGTGGGGGAACTGTACTACTAACCTAATGTGGGGGAACTATACTGCACCTAATGTGGGGGAACTGTACTACTAACCTAATGTGGGGGAACTATACTGCACCTAATGTGGGGGAACTATACTGCCAACCTAATGTGGGGGAACTATACTGCCAACCGAATGTGGGGGAAATATATTTCCATCCTAATGGTGGAGATTTATACTGCCAACCTAATGTGGGGGAACTATGTTGCCAACTTAATGTGGGGGAACTATACTACTAACCTAATGTGGGGGAAATATATTTCCATCCTAATGTGGGAGATTTATACTGCCAACCTAATGTGGGGGAACTATGCTGCCAACCTAATGTGAATACAAAACTATAAAATTGTACTATTCTGATCCCTATAGCACTTTTATTTTTCTGTATATGGGGATGTATGAGGGTCATTTTTAGCACTGTGATTTGTAGTTTTTATCAGTACAATTTTTTCTTGCTTTTTAGATATTTTTTATGGTATTTGAAGTGACCGAAAATGTGATAATCTGATTAGTGCACTATTACGACTTTTGGGACCCCACTTCTGATTTTGCCCAGGGCCATGCTAAGCCTAAAACTGGCCCTGGATGCAATCCTCCTATACTATGCAAGCAGGAGTGTGTGTGTGTCTATGTATATATATATATATATATATATATATATATATATATATATACACACACACACATAAACACACACACGCGTGCGCGGAGTGAGTTTGTGCTTTAGGGTGCACACCCTAATGTGATAGGCTGCGCACGCCTATGATTCCTATGATGCCTCACTGCTCACACCACTTCCTGGACAAGGAATTTCCACACAGCCAAACACTGGGCGCATCTATGACCATCTCATCGGGTGCTTGGCTGTTCAGACACTTCCTCGTGTTGACATGGGAACCACGAATTGGTGAGCAGTTGGGGTAAGTAAGTGGTGGGAGTTCAGTGAGGCAAGTACAGCTTTTTTTTTTTTACATTTTTTTAATTTTTTTTCAACTGAGCCTGACAACCTCTTCAAGGCTGATGTCACACGCAACACTCTTTTTGAGAACTGCCACTGCAGTTTTAGAACCGAAGACAGAAGTGGATTCAGCAGGATGAGGTAGCATAAGTCCTTCCTATACATTTCCTATTACTTTTGAATACACTTCAGGCTTTAGCAAAAACAATGTAGTGGTAGTTACCCCCCCCTCCCCCCCCCCCAAAAAAAAAAACAACTTCCATGTGTGACAGCAGCCTTAATGTAACTGAACCAGATGCAGCCCATGTAGTAGAGTGCCACAGTTTCTGGATGGTAAAGCAGAACACTTTAAAGACAACCAATTTAAAGTGAATCTGTCATCAGATAGGGGCCATGAACATCTTAGTACCTTTAATATGGTGCTCTGGTGCGCTGTATATTTGTAATATATATACACTGCTCAAAAACATAGAGGGAAAACTTTAACAACACAATGTACCTCCAAGTCAATAACACTTCTGTGAAATCACACTGTCCACTCAGGAAGCAACACTGATTGACAATCAATTTCACATGCTGTTGTGCAAATGGAACAGACAACAGGTGGTAATTATAAGCAATTCGCAAGACACCCCCAATAACAGAGTGGTTCTGCAGGTGGTGACCATAGACCAGTTCTCATGCTTCCTGGCTGATGTTTTGGTCACTTTTGAATGCTGGCGGTGCTTTCACTCTAGTGGTAGCATGAGACAGAGTCTACAACCCACACTAGTGGCTCAGGTAGTGCAGCTCATCCAGGATGGCACATCAATGTGACAAGAAGGTTTTCTGTGTCTGTCAGCATAGTGTCCAGAGCATGGAGGCACTACCAGGAGACAGGCCAGTACATCAGGAGACGTGGACCTCCAGCAGGCCACAAATGTGCATCTGTCCACTCAAACGGTCAGAAACAAACTCCATGAGGGTGGTATGAGGGCCCGACGTCCACAGGTGGGGGTTGTGCTTACAGCCCAATACTGTGCAGGACATTTGGCATTTGCCAGAGAACACCAAGATTGGCAAATTCGCCACTGCACCCTGTGCTCTTCACAGATGAAAGCAGGTTCACACTGAGCACATGTGACAGGCGTGAGTCTGGAGACGCCTTGGAGAACGTTCTGCTGCCTGCAACATCCTCCAGCATGACCGGTTTTGCAGTGGGTCAGTAATGGTGAGGGGTGGCATTTCTTTGGGAGGCCGCACAGCCCTCCATATGCTTGCCAGAGGTAGCCTGACTGCCATTAGGTACCGAGACAAGGGTGTGACCATATGCTGGTGAGGGTGGCCCTGAGTTCCTCCTCATGCAAGACAATGCAAGACCTCATGTGGCTGGAGTGTCAGCAGTTCCTGCAAGAGGAAGGCATTGATACTATGGACTGGCCTGCCCGTTCCCCAGACCTGAATCCGATTGAGCACATCTGGGACATCATGTCTTGCTCCATCCACCAACGCCATGTTGCACCACAGACTGTGCCACCTCATCAGGAGGATGCCCAGGCATTGTAGGAAGGTCATACGGGGCACGTGGAGGCCACACACTACTGAGCCCCATTTTGACTTGTTTTAAGGACATTACATCAAAGCTAGATCAGCCTGTAGTGTGGTTTTCCACTTTGATTTTGAGTGTGACTCCATATCCAGACCTCCATGGGTTGATAAATTTGATTTCCATTGATAATTGTTGTGTGATTTTGTTGTCAGCACATTCAACTATGTAAAGACGAAAGTATTTCATACGATTAGTTCATTCATTCAGATCTAGGATGTGTCATCTTAGTGTTCTCTTAATTTTTTTGAGCAGTGTAGTTTTACTGATATACAATTGAGAGCATTCACTGCCCTGGGGGCATTCCTTGGCACTGGTGTGACACTTATCTGCAATAAAAGTGCTGGGGGCTTTCTTATACCCCTCAGTGCACCTACCTGCTTCTCTAACAGTGCCCCCTCATGAATACGGAGTCCCTGCTCTGCAGTGGTTTAAAGTTAAGTCACTGCAGAGAGGCTACTTAGTATTCAAGACAAGGTGTTGTTCGGGGAGCGTGTGAGGGGAGAAGAGCGTATCAGTGCCCCTAGCACCCCCTCATTTGCATTTCAATACAACTTTTATTGTAGATAAATGTCGAAATGGGACGCCATAATAAAGGTACCATAATGCTCCTTAGGGTCTATTAACAGGTTAGTTTAAATCGTCTATTAACAGGCATTTAACCGGCTGACTGATTTCCTTTAAGTTAAAAAAACAGGCTGGACTGTTTGATATTTCCATACATGTACTTTTACATTACTATATAATACTTTTTGGGGGAAAAATTTGGAATTTGTGAAAACATAAAGCATATTTCATTTTGGCACTAAGTAAATACTGTACAGCCTGTAGAAGATAGCGCTACATAGAAATGGAACTAGTAGGCTTCTTTAATCAATAGGACAAGTAGATAGCAGTATATTTATCATTCAAATTATCTTATTTTAGATTACATGTTAGTTTTTATTGTATGTTGAAAATGATAATATAGATCATTAAACATGGCCTTCAGAGAACAAAACCAGTTCAACTTTCGTTTTTGCGGTAATCGAAACTATGCAAGAAAATATAAGCTATATGATCTATAAATAAAATTAGCAAAAAAGAAATAAAGGTCTCTTGTAGTATTGTCATTTTATGTTTATTGCTGTGTGGTTTATATATTAGCTATATCAAAATACGGTATATATTTGCCATACTTCTCCTTATACTGACGAAACACTTGATACAGGTTCTGGCAGGTCTTTATTGAGGTGCAGTTCTTTATATCCAACAAAAAGTTTTGATGGAGTTTTCTTAGGTCCTGCAATAAAAGGAAAATGGAGTTAAGCAAAATATTTAGGCCTTTATAGTAAAGTCCATCATAAGGTGACTTTACTAATTACCTGTCAGGCTCCAACTAGTTTGAAATAAAGTAAATAAATACATAGAAATGATACTATATGAAGTCACCTCTGTATTGATGAATATGTCACTAATTTTATCTCTGCGAAGGAAGTTCTGAAGGGGCTTCATAAAGTACTGAAAAAGAGAAACAGTTTCATCATTATTGTAGCAACATAACGTTACAGTTACCAGGCTTTTAGAGCCAATAATATCATTACCTGGCAGATGGACCCAAGAGTGTCGGAGTATTTCTCCTCTGTCTGGTACAGCTCCTGGAGGCAGCACCTTTTCATGTCATCTATTGTCATTTTCTGTGGGAAATTTCCAAGCAAAAATAGATATACATCTACCGAATAGAATGCAATAATGACTACTGCAAAACCAGTTGTGACATAGTATCTATTTGTTACATATGGTCCAAATGACTTTATTTTATTAGATTTACAGTTCTAGTATCCCCTCAGAATACCAATACCTAACATGGTCATTATCTGTTATTTCTTGTTATACATGTAGACGCAACTAGCAGCACGATTTACCCCATCTCTTGGTGCTACCGGTTGCTCATCACACTTCATGAGGTCTTCATATATTTCATTGCCTTCTTCTTCATCCATGTCAACACAGTCATAAAGGTCTTCATCATCCTCCCCTGTGTCACTGTGATAAAAAATGCCACATGGGTATGGGACATTATTAAAATTATATATATATCTTAATAAAATTATAAATCATAGCAACAATGTAAACACCTAATAGCAGCTAATATTATTTATTGTAAACTGTATGGGCCCCAGACTGTCTAATATGTGCCAAATGATTTTCTTGTCACCTAGTCTCAGATAGTTACATCATGTGGCATGTCACTGCATGAATATACCAAAAGGTCTTTAGACTACGGAAAGGTCACTGACTGAGGAAAATTTACCCTGGTCTCTGAAATAGGGAAATTAGATTGTGAGCTCCACTAGGGACCAGTACTGAAATTAATGGTGATATCTCTCTCTGCCCAACACTAAATAATATGTCAGGGCTATATATGTAACAGACAGGGCCAGCTCTACAATGGGACCTGGTGGGACCATTGGTCCAAGGTAGCACTCTTCAGGGGTGGCACTTTGCTGCCCCTCTTTTTTTCTTGTGCCTCCTAGGTTCATGGTAGAGCTGGACCTGCCACTGTGCTGCCAATGCTCACTGCTCTAGAGAGGCTGCGGTACATAATAGCGCAGCGGGCACTTTAGGCAGTGAGTCTGCGGCCGTCCCAAGTCTGACAAGGGACGTCGCGCAAGTGACGTCCCTCCGCAGACCAGCAAAGGAGGACATCAGTGACATCACTCGTCAGGCCGCCGCTGGAGAGGAGAAGTGCTGCGCAGGCCAGGTTTGTGTGTCTATATGTGTGTCCGTGTGTGTCTTTCTGTCTGTCTGTGTGTCTATGTGTGTTTCTGTGTGTGTGTCTGTCTGTCTGTGTGTCGGGGGGTTGGGGACTATGCTACCTAATGTGGGGAATCTGTGCTACCTAATGTGGGGAAACTATGCTACCTAATGTGGGAAAACTATGCTACCTAATTTGGGGAAAGTATGCCACCTAATGTGGGGGAACTACTGCATACCTAATGCAGCATACAGATTAGTGTGATTTTATGGAATAGTACTTTTTTTTTTGTCTGATTTTATAGGTATGTGAAGCCTATTATTAAATGCTATGGTATGTGTTGGTATTACATAAATGAAAGAATGCATAAATATATGTAATCCTTTTTTTATCATTAATATTATCATTATTATTATGCTATTGTATTATGCTAATCTATGCTATATGTGTAACTCACAGCTTTTTTTTTACAGGATGTCTTTAGTTGACTATGCTTTCAAACACATTGCAAAAAAACGCTATGCAAAGGAACGCTAGCCAAATGTTGGCATACAAACAGTTCAGTTATGTACGGTAAATTCTTTGGATAGATTTGATGTATATACCAAGAACATAAAATATAAGATGAATGTGTATATTAAGGGTAGCTATACACAGAAATGTATTGCATATTTGCAGGGTTTACAGTAACTAAATTACAGGGCAGTGGGGGGTCATTTTGATGGGGGCCATAAGCTGTTAGGATTTGGGGCTTGTTTAGTGTTAGTCTGCCAGTGTTTTTCTAACTTACTCAATTTGATCAGAGAGACCACTGTAAATGTCTTCATCAGCTTCATACTCCTCAGTAGGAAAAGGCCTGAGAAGAAAGCAGCACGTCATATAATCATTGTATAGTGTCATTCTTGTGTCACACACTCCAAAAAACAAACATGCACTACTTACAAATGACCTTTACTTTGTGCAATCTGAGTCCAGGATAACATGGACAATGTGTTAATAACCTAAAAGTAAAAAGACAAAATGATGAGTTGTTTAAAACCTAATGCAAAGGAAAACCTGAGCAGTTCCCCAAAACAACTAATTTACAACCCCACCCCCAGAACTGCTCCAGTTCTCCTTTGCACCAATTCTGGTAGCAACTTACGCCTCTTCTTGCCACATTTTGAAAACTCAAGGGTATAACTTAGAATAACTGTCAGTTAAAGGGGTACTCCACTTTTTTAATCAACTGGTGCCAGAAAATCTTAATCCTTCCAGTACTTTCAGCTGCTGTTATGATCCACAGGAAGTTATTTTCTTTCTGAATTTCCTTTCTGCCTGACCACAGTGCTCTTTGCTGACACCTTTGTCCATTTTAGGAACTGTCCAGAGCAGAATAGGTTTTCTATGGGGATTTTCTCCTACTCTGGATAGTTCCTAAAATGGGCAGATGTGTCAGCAGAGAGCACTGTGGTCAGGCAGAAAGGAAATTCAAAAAGAAAATAACTTCATGTGGATCATTACAGCAGCTGATAAGTACTGGAAGGATGAATGTTTTTAACTAGAAGTAATTTACAAATCTGTTTAACTTTGTGGCACCATTTAATAATAATTAAAAAAATGTTTTCCACTGGAGTACCCCTTTAGATGAATGCATTGGCAACATCTTTTGAAGTTGTATGCCCACCTTTACTGCCATGGGTGCCACAACCAGATTGTAAAGGGGGGGGGGGGGTCCTTTTTCACATGTCTGATATAGGTTTTGAATGAAGCGGGGTTTTTTTTCTTTAATAAATAGAATAATTGTCTAAAAGCTAATTTTGTGGTTTCTTGTGTTTCCTTTACCTTTTATTAAAATTATTTTGAGGATCTAAAACATATGGTAAAGGAGAAATTGTTTCACTCTGTACACTGCAGTAAAAGGCACTTGAACATTGATCTTGTGAACACAGCAATATTCCCACAATAATTCTCCACTGTCCTCTTCCGGTAATGTATAGAAAACTTTCCTGCCCAGATTGCAGTACTGTGTCTTGGCCACCAGTGTTAACATTGAATCTGTCGGCCCTTGGGGTATTCCATTAAACAAGACTATTAGTTTATTTGTAGTATCAGTAGAAATGTGATATTTCTTTATAGTTAAAGGGGTTCTCAGGTGCTTAAACATCTTATCCCCTATCCAAAGGATAGGGGATAAGATGCCTGATCGCGGGAGTCCCGCCGCTGGGGACCCCCGGGATCATGCACGCGGCACCCCGTTTGTAATCAGTCCCCGGAGCGTGTTCGCTCCGGGACTGATTACCGGCGACTACAGGGCGGGCAGCGTGTGATGTCATGCCTCCCCCCCCTGTGTGACATCACGCTCCGCCCCTCAATGTAAGTCTACGGGAGGGGGCGTGATAGCACCGGAGAACCCCTTTAAAAGGAATTGTCCTGGATTGGAAAAATCACCACGTGATATAGCAGCAAATCTTCATTGATGTGAATGAGGGTGCGCTGCAATACAACACACAACCTAAGGATAGGTGTAGTGTTTTTTTGTGGACAGCTGCCATATTTTTAGAATTCTGGTTACCCCCTCTAAAGAAATGTGGAAAAAGTTACTGTATAATAAAGAAATGCTTTTAATTATGTAAAAATGTAATAAACAATAGTAGAAGAATTGCTTCATTTCACCATCACAAACAGTAGGTACATGGGCCCTAGTGTCTGAGATATCCCAAAGGCCACATAATAAGAAATCACTAATACACTTTAAATAACATGGTAGAAGACAGGGCCCATCCACAGATATGTCATTAGGCCCCAGTAGCTCTCTGGGCTTACACTCTGACCTGATGATAACCAATGATCAATGAGGTTATTATTCCAGGACTAAGGCACTGAGCTAATGTAAGGGGAGTTTTCTTACTACTGTACCACCGACCCTTAAAAAAAAAAAAAATAATAATCATATAGTGCTCTTAGTAATGTAGTAAAAGGTTTTTTTAATGTGTCTGTCAAATGCAAGCTGCTTCTTCTTATAAGATGCTTCATGTCCACAGAAGACAAAGACCAGGCAAGTAACTATTAAACACCTTGAAGAACTAACTACTGGATAGCAAAACCTGACTGAATGTAATATTACAGGCCACAACGTACTATGGAACATAAATTCATTTGTTTTGAGTTTCCCTCCAAGAATTTAGGCATTTATCATTTATCCCAGAATGCACAATGCTTCAACAAGACCACCATTGCTTTCAAATGCATCTGAGTTTATATAGCCAAACCCAGTGTGATGCCATTGCCTGCCAGCTCCCAGGGGCAAGGTTCATGGTTCATCACCATTACCACTCTATACTGCCCGACAGAGATGTCCCAGTGAGGCTTGTGGGACAAAATAACCTTTGTAGTTTAAAATATCCCACAGGCCGGGCCTATCCTAGTGCACGGGGGATTGTCTTCTACAGCCTCTTACAAAAGTGTAGATCAGATTTGGGCCCTGTTCTTTATTGCTCAGTAAAATATCAGTTTAAGCAGATGATTCTAAACTGTACAGTGGTTAACATTAGTTAAGTGGGAGGCTTTGGCATATAGGTGGCAAATGAGGCTGGACACTAAAAAATGTCATTTTATATACTTCAGAACGCAGAAATCGTGACCATGATGAGAAAGGAGCAAATCTATTGTCTGTCAGATTGTTCACATATAAATGGCAAACAGTCAATGCCTAAATGGTCAAGATTTTCCATTTCAGATGACTGTTATGTTTTGTGTTTGGGGGGCTTAAAGGGAATGTATCACTTATATATTTTATTACCGATTAGAGCCAGACGCAGAAACATGTTCTCTTTTTCTAATCTTTTTCTACATTATTTTGTGGGAAAACCATCTTGCCTGAGCTATTTTTAAGAGCTTTAAGACATATGCTTTAGGAAATAGGCAACAGTAGACTGAAGCTGTCTTACTGACATATATGAGAAAGGTTTCTGGGCAGACCCTGTGACCTTTGCAATGGTCATTCTACAGGAAGATGGAGGCTCCCTTATCTATCTGCTGGTGTCACATTTCACTGTACTCCTGCCTGTGATGATAAGAAGGGCCCTACTAAAAAGAGATCTGTCCATAATAACTTGATTTAAACAGTAGGTAATTATTTGCTTACACATTCCCGTACATAACCTGTTTTTACCCATTATTTCTACTGTAAGAAGAGGAAATGTATTAAAGGTAGCCATTCACTTTCAATAACTGTCTGTTGAACAAACATAGTTATCTCTTTTGACCTCCTATAAACATTCATGTTTTGTCTATCGGGAGGGGTAAGTTATAACCAGACTTCTCTGGTGCTGGCTTATCCTTCCCAGAACTTTAGGGCCAGGAAAATCCAATAATAATTATTTTCAATCTTAATATAACCCTAGTAATTTTGTAGTTTGGTCTGGGGCCCATCATTTTGTAGCTATGCCTCTGTGTTGTCCTTAGGCTCTATTATAATTAAAGCATAGTATTTGGGGGCATTAAGAAGCATTGCACTTACATTTATTGGGGCTAATGCCAGCAGCAGGCACAGCATTGGTGGTAGCAGTAGGATGGCAGTATTAAAAGGTGTGGGTTGTGAAGCTATAGAGGCTGCAGAAGTGAGGGACCAAAGATGCCTGGGCAGCAGTTATCAGAGTCATGACATTGGTATAGTCGTCTGGGATCAATGTAGAAAAAAAAGGAAGTAGAATGTCTACAGTCAAAGAACACCTCACCCATGAGTCGCCTGATGTAACTGTTCTGTATTCTGTGACTGCACCAGATCAATTCAGAGCTGCTAACATGGCCATAATACAGAGGTGTTTAAAGGGGTACTCCACTGTAAACATCTTATCCCCTATCTGTGGGATAGGGGATAAGATGTTAGATCACGGTGGTCCTTCCTCTGGGTATCCTTGCGATCTCCCTGTGGCACCCCTGTAATTCTATGTACAGAGCAAACTCTGCTCCGTGCCTGATGACTGGCGATGCTGGCCCTCATGCCCCCTCCATTCATGTATATAGGAGGAGGCATGATGGCTACAAGCTTCCATGTGCCAGACACCACCATTGCTGGCCTGGAGATGGCGGGGTCCCCAGCGGCTGACCCTCGTGATCTAACATCTTATCCCCTATCCAAATGATAGGGGATAAGATGTTTACAGCGGAGTACCCCTTTAAGGGTCCAGTATATTGCAGATGGTTATGTAATGTCCATTTATTTGTTTAAGCATTTTTCCATTTTAGGCCCTGTTCAGACCTTGTTTTTCATGCATTTTCTGTTTCTGTGCTCTCCTTTCCAGGTGTGGAGTTAAGCTTTTCATCCAATTGCTAGGTGGGTGAGTCTATATAACTCCAGATAAGTCTGCATTCTAGTTGCTGGTTATTTGGGCTTGTGCAATTATGCTGTTATGGTGTCTGTGCATTATCCTGCTATGTCTGCTTGAGCATTTACCTTGTATTTTGTGATTTCATCTGAGTTTTTAGCCATGGTTAAATAGTCTTTTATTGTAGATTTTAGTCTGTTACATTAGTCGTTTTTTTGATTGGTAAGTCCGGTCTGCTATGTTGCTGTTCACACTGTGAGTCTTCTTGTATCTGTTTTCTAAGTTTTTGTAACAAGACATCCCTGTGACCTTTTATGGGACTATGGGGAATTGAGTTTTGGTACAAGATATCTCCATGCTCTATGGTGGACTCTGGGAGATTGAGTTCTAGTGTTAAGACATTCCCATGTTTTTCTGGAGGTTTTCTGGGGGATTGAGTTTTCTATTCCTGTTTGTTCCTGGAGTCTGTGTGGACTCGTCCGCTACCCTGTCTTGTGTTTTGCACCTATTCTGTTTGTTAGTTATCTGTGTTCAGTGTGAACAGTGTTCTATTTTTAGTGTTTGGTGGATCTGATCTTTGTCCTTTGTACTTGTATCTTTTTGTGAACAGTGTCCTATGTTCCTGACCAGTTTGCCAGTTTATATTCTGCTCTGTTAGTATTTGTGTCCTGTCTGGTTGTCTTGTAGTTTTCCCTTTTTGTTTCTGGCTTGTGACCGACTGTGTATTATATGTATTTTTACGCCACTGCACTGTAGCGCAGGAAGGGACCGGCTCCAAGTTGTCGATCCATCGCTTAGGATGGATGGGAAAGTAGGCAGGAGAGTGTTTTTAGTGTGAGTTTAGGGCTCACTCTCCCTGTCCCCCCAGTCGGTCCTGACAGATTAAACATAAAAACTATTAATGATAGATAAAGACCCTATGACGTGTTTGTGTAGATGCATTTCTCTTAGTTGGGGCCTTAGGCTGTATTTAGATGGTATGTGATCAGTAACTGTGAATATTGGATATTCCAAATCTAAAAACAGATCTCAGTAGAAGAGACCAAGAAAACCATCTCCAATAAACAATTAGGACAGCTTACTCTCTGTTGAGTCTCTTGACTTTTGAAATAAAGTATATTCCACTGACAACAATACAATAGTGTGAATACAGCCATAATGAGTTGTCTGGTGTAGGGAGCACCATACTTTGTGAAGGGCACGAAGGTGAAATGATTATGTTTTAAAAGGCACAAAGAAGGCATTATTATGCTGTAAGGGGAACAAAAGGGGCATTATTGCTTTCAAAGGCTTCTATCTAGTAGACACAAAGGGGCATAATAACTTTGTAGGTGGGCGCTTTTACAGTGTAGGGCAATAAGATGAGAACTATTGCTGTGTAGGGCCTAAAGGGGGCACTATTCCTGATAAGGGCACTTAGAAGATCGCTGTTTAGGTGTGTATGGAAACTATTACTATGTGAAGTAGAAGAGGTAACACTATTACTTTGTGGGAAACACATACAGTTAACATACCATAACTTCTGAAGTCCCGTATTTGGGGCATTGGGCAATACAGATGGTACAGTAATAGTGGCAAACAGGGCAGAAACAGCCAAGTGTAGCAGCAGGATGAGGAATTGGTATAAGTTTAGAAAGTGAGGATGCTACTCTTTCTTGGTTTGGGAGGGTCCATGCCCTGAAAATGACTCTTCTACCCAAGCTGTTGTACCTTTTACAAACAGTTTGGGTTATTTGTGTGGAAGGGTGGAAGACCGCGGATTAGCCGTAGAGTCTTATTCCGTCCAAAGCAGGAGGGGGGCTTGGGCCTTCCGGACTGTCGTTTATACTATCTGGCAGCTATGCATGCTAGACTGTTGGATTTGTTGCATAACGCTGAATCGAAACTCTGGGTACGGATGGCCCATGTCTTATACCCTGGTGTGTTGGCTGGACTGCCCTGGACATGGCCCCCACCCCCCTCCTCCTTGTCCTTGCTGACCTTCACTTCCCAACGGACATTGTCCATTTTATGTGGCCAGAAGTTAATTGATTCCTTAATAGACCCTACCGGTCCCATGCTCCCTGTCACTGGCAATCCTGCTTTTCCTCCTGGGCTAACCCCCGGGTCCCTATTGCAGGTTCCGACATTACCCCCTGCTCGTTTCTGCCATATGCTTTCTGCTACTGACCTGTTGCCCATGGCTTCTCTTATGCGGGAAGGATCCCCTAGTGGAAATTGTCTCTAGACCTATGCGCAACTTCACCATTTTTATGCAGCTACCAAACGACGATCGAAGCTGCATAGGGAGCTGACCGCATTTGAGAAACTGTGTCTTCTGCCCCCAGTGCCCTCACACACGATAAGCTTTATGTCCTGCTTGTTGCTTTCCCGTTACAATACGACTCTCCCGTCTTACTGTGCAGCGTGGGAACAAGAGCTGGGTATATCATTATCTCCAGCCCAGTGGGCTAAGTGCTTTAGGCTCTGTCATAAATCAGCGATGGCCTGTAAGGCCCAAGAGACGAATTATAAGGTGCTCACTCGTTGGTACCGTACACCTGCTCAACTTCGGCATTGGTTTCCAATGGTTCCTGACGCTTGTTGGCGGTGTGGGAAGTCAGTAGGCACTATGACCCACATATGGTGGTCTTGCCCTAGTCTCACATCTTTCTGGTCTACGGTACTCAAAGTGACACGGGAGGTGACGAAGGTGGACATTCCTCATTCACCGGATGCTGTTCTTCTTTCTCATCTACCTATGTCGGCCAACTCGGTCCAGAAGTCCCTCCTTAGTCATATGCTACAGGCGGCGCGTACGGTCATTCCACGTAGGTGGAAGTCCCCTGATCCCCCCACTGTTGGGGAGTGGTTAACTAAAATTATGCTTACCCAGAGTATGGAGGAGCTAGTGGCCCTTTCTCCCGCGGAGAATGACCGTTACACGAAAACTTGGTTTGATTGGCTGACATTTCAATCCTCCCCTGGGTATAGAGATCTGTTTGGCCCTCCCCCCACCCCTTAGCAGCCTGCTAGAGTTTGAACCTCCTCTCCTGGTCCCTCTCATGTTCCCTACCTCTGCCCTTCCTCCATTTGACTGTCTTTTGTGTCCTCTATTCCTATTGTTTCTGGTTGTCTCTCCATATCCGTTTGAAGTCTTTATTGCTCTTATGCTCTTCTGTTTTTCTTCTCCCCGTTCCTTCCCCCCCCCCCTTTCTTTTCTTATTTTGGGTCTATTTCGCTGCCTCGTCTATCCTGATTTCTTGTCTCTCCTTTCTTCTTCTTCCTCATTGTTGGACTCGCCTGTTTTTCTAAACAAGAGTCATTCTCGAATATTGTTATGGTTTTCCCTTATGTGGAACACAGCCTATCCCACCCTCCTTGTTGGGTGGTTCTTGCAATGCCTGTTACTTGCTGAATTGTTTCCATAATTGCCTTAGCATTGTTTTGAGTTCAGTGTGGACCTTGCAGTCCTATGCAAACCTTAGAGGTAGCCACTACCATTCTATCGACGGATATGCCTATTTGTATGCTTTCTTCCTATGCCATAATCTTTCTATTGTATTCTGTTTAATTGTTTGAAAATAAAAACCTTCAAAGAAAAAAAAAGAAAGTGAGGATGCTGAAAAAGTGAGGAACTAAACATTTTTAGGATGCAAGCTCTGCAGAAATTAGTTGTGGCTGAAAAAATGGCGGTCTGGTCTGGATGCAGAAGAAAAGGGAAAGTGAACGGCTCTGATGAAAAGTCTCCTGTAGTCACCATATGTTCCTGTACTGTAGTCACTTATACCATCTACAGAAGGGTAATGGCTTAATGGTCATGGTGTGGTGGTGGTATTATTTGGGCCTTGACTAGTGACATTATTGGCAGTATTGGTCTTTGTGTAGTGACACTGACTTTATTATATAGGTCTTGACTGTGTAGTTAGTACCATATTTTACCCTATGAGGCCCCAGATTTACTCTTGCCTAGCTCCAAACCTAGTCTAAAACTGCTCAGCGTATACGTTTTCTGCCTTATGAACTATTCTATTGGTGCTTTATTAAGATTAAATGACAATAGTATAGCTTTATAATAATATTTGTTGTGTGCTCATTATTATCTGAAGACTGAATAGAAGCCGAAAGATTGCAGGCAGCACAAGCCCACCACAGGGTTAAAGGGGATACTCTGGTGGAAAAAAAAATCATATCAACTGGCTCCAGAAGCTAAACAAATTTGTAAATTACTTCTATTAAAAAATCTCAATCCTTCCAGTACTTATCAGCTGCTGTATGCTCCACAGGAAGTTGAATTGTTCTTTTGTCTGACCACAGTGCTCTCTGCTGACACCTTCTGTCCATGTCAGGAACTGTCCAGAGCAGGAACAAATCCCTATAGCAAACCTCTCCTGCTCTGGACAGTTCCTTACATGGACAGGGGTGTCCGCAGAGAGCACTGTGGTCAGACAGAAAAGATATTCAAACAGAAAATAACTTCCTCTGTAGCATACAGCAGCTGATAAGTATTGGAAGGATTAATATTTTTTTAATAGAAATAATTGTAAAATTTATTTAACTTTCTGCCACCAGTTGATTTAAAAAAAAAAATTTCCACCAGAGTACCCCTTTAACAAAACTATCAGGCAGTTCACATCCAGAATGACTGATCCTTCTTCTCTGCCAATGTCTGCCATTGGGAGAGAGTTGAGATGCCATCATTAGGTTAACTTTAATGGGAGCTGAAGTAAAAAGACATATAAAGCCACTATGTAAAGAACAAAGTTAACTGCTTCTGGCCCCGTTCACAGCACAGATCTGGTTACGGCAGCTCTGCAGAACAGCTGATCGGTAGGAATGCCAGGTGTCAGCACTCTGACATTTAGATATTAATGGCCTATCCCGAGGATAGACCATCAATGATTTTTTTGCCAGGATAATCCTTTTAAACTCCCTGTGTCTCTTGGGCTATGTTCACATCTGCGTTCTCATTTCTGATTTTCATTTCCGTCAAAAGGAAACCAAAAATGACAAGGTTAAAAATCCATAATGTGACAGACAACAACTGCATCCAAGAAACCCCATTGACTTATATCTGAATCCATAGGGTTCTATTATGATGGTTTTTCATTTTAGCTGAAAAGATGGTGTTGCATGTTGGACTTTTTTCCATTAGATGTGACAGAATCTGATACAGAAGCTCCAAACAGAACCACAACACACTTACAGTATGTTACATTAATTTGTGGGTATAAATGGGGTGGTGCCAGCCAAAGGAGTTCATCCTGAGAGGAGTGAGGAATCGGTGCTCCGGGAGCAGAAAACCCTAGCTACACCTCTGGTCTATACCATATTATGTCAGCGAAGAATAGCGTTAGCTTGTCAAGTTATATTAGGCCCTTGTGTGCGATTACATTGTAAGATGGAGTTTCCCAGCAGTAGCTGAAATAGTACCGCTGCAACAGGAAGTGAGTGAAACCCACACAGGAACTGAAACAACAGCTTGTGTCTATATGTTCGCATAGCCCATAAAGTGTATTGACATGTGTGAAAGAACACGGTCACTCTGTGCACATTACTGTATCTATAAAACACATGGAGAGAAAAGTGGCGGAAGTGACTGGGTCTACTTATGTATAGGTCTGTGTTATCTCTGGACACCATTGCCTAACACCTCTCATTGATTGGTGGAATATATTGGATTGCTGGAAAACAGAATATAGTTATGGCTGATAATGCAGAAGGCAACTTAAATAATCAGCATAAATAAAAATGCTGAGTAAGTTATGCAGATAGAGTACATAAACCTACATACTGGTGTCCAGTAGAAATAGATTTTTATTGTGGAATAACATACAAGTAAATACGATACATACTATGTATAGATGTAAGTATTCCATGACAAAAATGATCATGTGTTTCGCAATCACTTTCTCCCCCAGAAGAAGCAATTGTAAAACAAGTGCCGGGCTATTGTGCTCTGGTCTGTATGGACAATTTTCCTATATGATTTCTCTGTTGCCACTACAATTAGTTGGGGCTATGAGGGGTTTACACTTTAATTTTGTACATTATTTATGCATTTGGTCACTGATTTTACTAGTCCATTGGCAACTTCACTTCTGTCCTTTGTAGTACATACTACCATGTAGACCTATCAGCCATCTCACTTGTTTTTTGTTCCCTTTTATGTATCCCTTACATTTTTTATTTTTGCCATGTTCCCCAGTATGCAGGTTTATGTGATTTATTTGTTGGGGGGTGGTTCCATTTTAGTCTTATAGGTAGCCTATTTGTAGGTTGGTGTTATTCAATGTATATAGAGGTAGTTTCCAAATAAAATTATCCAGGAGTGAGCAAAAGATGAATAAACAGGATTGTGGGGAACTTAAAGGGGTACTCCACTGCTCAGCATTTGGAACAAACTGTTCCGAATGCTGGAGCTGACGCCGGGAGCTCGTGACATCATAGCCCCGCCCCTCATGATGTAACCCCCCCTCCAATAGACTTGCATTGAGAGGGCAGAGTGTGATGTCATGAGGGGGGGAGGCTATGACGTCACGAGCTTCGGTGCCAGCTCCAGCGTTCAGAACAGTTTGTTCCAAACACTGAACAGCGGAGTACCCCTTTAATGAAGATTGTTTTATACATAGAAGTGAAATGCACTTAATTTATGAAGAGACACATGCCTCAATAAATTTGGCACATTTTGGATCGATATTAGGACAAAAAGGAAATCTGTGTTTGCTATGAACAGGTGTAGATTTGTGTCATAATTTGTGCCATTATTTGCCTTATAATAATGAAAAATCTGTCAAACGATGTGGTTCCTCGCCTGTTGATTAACCCAGCCCACTTTTTAAAACAGGAGGATCAAAACATAACAAATCTAGTATTGAAGGGAATCTGTCAGCTACAATTTTCCTTCCAAACTGCTGACACTGTTAGATAGCTGTTAGGGCAAGGAGACACATGGAACCTTTCATATAACTGTCTGTTGTTCTATAACATAGAATATGCTTTTATTCCCTGGTGCCAAGTGTCAGAGAGGCGTTCCCAAGACCCTGAAGTACTTGACGCTGAAACATCCCCCCCGCTTCCATCCCTATCCTTATTTGATTGGCAGTCAGCCTCCAAATCTTGTTCAGTGTTCAGCGCCAGCACTATTGGAAGGCAACTATAGGGTACTAACGCTGCTGAGCTAGGGGAAGAAAAGAAAAATCTAAATCCCGAGCCACTCATTGGCAAGAGATTTAGACACTTAAAAACTGGCGGGCTGACGTGCTGGTCTGGTCAGGACCAAAATGCCAACATCTTAGTGTGCTGACCAGGATAGGGTTGCTGTGAACAGGCAGGTGGGAAGGGGGGTGTGACAAAGACTATGGCCAGAACGAGGAGGGGATTGCTAATTTACCTGCTAATAAGAGGGGGGGGGGATAAATAGGGGGGATAAAACTGGCAGAGTCACTGGTAGAGAAGGATCTGGGTGTACTTGTAGATCACAGACTACAGAATAGCATGCAATGTCAGGCTGCTGCTTCCAAGGCCGGCAGGATATTGTCATGTATAAAAAGAGGCATGGACTCAAGGGACAGGGACATAATACTCCCCCTCTATAAAGCATTGGTACGGCCTCACCTGGAATATGCTGTTCAGTTTTGGTCGCCTGTACATAAAAGGGACACTGTGGAGCTGGAAAGGGTGCAGAGACGCGCGACTAAACTAATATGGGGCATGGAACATCTTAGCTATAAGGAGCGATTAAAGGAGTTACAATTGTTTAGTCTTGAGAAGAGACGTTTAAGGGGGGATATGATAAATGTATATAAGTATATTAATGGCCCATACAAAAAATATGGAGAAAAACTGTTCCGGGTCAAATCCCCGCAGAGGACGAGGGGTCACTCCCTCCGTCTGGAGAAGAAAAGGTTTAGTTTCAAGGGGCGACACGCCTTCTTTACCATAAGAACTGTGAACTTATGGAACAGTCTACCTCAGGAACTGGTCACAGCAGGAAAAATTAACAGCTTTAAAACAGGATTAGATACATTCCTGGAACAAAATGACATTAATGCTTATGAAGAAATATAAAATCCCATCCCTTCCCCAATATTGCGCCACACCCCTACCCTTCAATTCCCTGGTTGAACTTGATGGACGTATGTCTTTTTTCAACCGTACTAACTATGTAACTATGCTACGTGCACGCAGCAGGGATGTCGCAGCTGCATCCTGGCTTATACGGTC
Source organism: Hyla sarda (assembly GCF_029499605.1). Classification (NCBI taxonomy): domain Eukaryota; kingdom Metazoa; phylum Chordata; class Amphibia; order Anura; family Hylidae; genus Hyla; species Hyla sarda. The sequence continues at coordinate 232,848,198 of NC_079190.1, read as the reverse complement.
AGAACAGGAGAGCAGCGGAGCAGAGTGAGTGAGTCACTATCACAGTATATATGGCGGGAGCTGATATACTACATGGAGGCACATTATGTATGGGGGCATAGAATATACTACATGGGGGCCCATTATGGTTGAACAGAATATACTATATGGGGCACATTATGTATAGTGGCATAGGATATACTATATGGGGGCACAGTATATATGGGGGCACAGGATATACTATATGAGGGCACAGTAAAAATGGTGGCACAGGATATTTTTTATGGGGACACAGTATATATGGTGGCATAGAATATACTACCGTATATGGGGGCACAGTTTATATGGTGGTACAAGATATACTATATGGTGGTACATGGAGGCACAGTATATACTATATGGGGCACAGTATGGATATACTATATGAGGACACTGTGTATATGGTGGGGCAGAATATATTATAGGGGGCACAGTTTGTATGGTGACACAGGATATGCTATATAGGGCACAGTTATACTATATGGCGCACAGTATATATGGTGGCACAGGATATACTACATAGGGGCACAGAATATTTTGTATGAGGGCAAAGTATATATGGTGGCATAGGACATACTATATGGTGGTATATGGTGGCACAGGATATACTATATTTGGCACAGTATATACTGTATGGGGACACAGTATATATGGTGTCAGAGGATATATTATATAGGGGCACGGTATAAATGGGGGCACAGTTAACATGGTGGCACAGAATATACTATATGGTGGTATATGGTGGCACAGGATATACTTTATGGGCACAGTATATATGGTGGCATAGGATATTCTATATGGGCACAGTATATATGGTGGCACAGGATATACTATATGGGCACAGTATATATGGTGGCACAGGGTATACTATATGGTGGCACAGGATATTCTATATGGGCACAGTATATACTAAATTATAGTATATGGTGGCACAGGATATACTCTATGGTGGCACAGAATATACTATACAGTCCATATACAACAAAGCAGGTTGGCACTGCCCCGCACTCCTGTAGGGATCCAATCATTACTTATGCTGCAATCCTATGTACACAACCAATCTGCCATATTAGTGGTGCTCAATCCATAAATAAACAAGTCCAATGTAAAATAAAGAGAATTTAGATGGCGCTCACTTGTCAGCAGTTACATCCTTTATTAAAACAGTCAAGTCGACGATACAGGTTCTGTGGTTATGAGAGGTCATGAGGAAGCGCTAAGGATAGCGTGAAATGGACCGTTGGGCAGAACCTGTATCGGTGACCTGACGTTATTGCTGACAAGTGAGCGCCATCTAAATTCTCTTTATTTTACAGAATATACTATATTGGGGCACAGGATATACTATATGCTGTTTTGCCTGTGTAGACAAAAATATTTGCACTGCCCCTAAAAGTGTTTTCTATGTTATGGAAGCACAGATAGATATATGAAAAGTACCATGTGTCTCCTTGTCCTAATAGTTATCCAACAGTGTCAGCAGTTTGGAACATGAATTGCAGCTGACAGTCTATGGAAATACAGCTGTTTCCTACGTATTATATGGACAATTCTGCTTATTCTTGTAGACTTTCATTGTGCTTAGCTCTTTTTTTAAATTAAATTAATACACAACCATTGGATTTAATGTGAACTTTTTTTTTTTTTACAAATTTATAAAAATATATCTTTCATACCTATCATTCAGTTACAGCACACTGTGATAACAAGTGTACAAAGTGTATACCTTTCCAAAATCTCTGACATCAAACAGGTCGAATGCTTCAAAAAGGTCGGCTCGGCGCATCCCAAATTTTTCAGTGCTGGTTGAAAGGAAGGTCCGGATATTCTTTAGGCAGAGGAACTGAAAGAAATAAGAAAAATTGGCTTAAGGGTTGTGAAAAATCAAGAATAAAAACCCCAAACCCTTCTGTACTGGACGGCAAAGCCCGTTACCAAAATGAGGGACCTTTTTGATCTCTGCAGGGGCCATTCTCTTCTAGCCAAGCCATTGCTTACAACCACAATTTTCAAACAGTTTAGCAAATGAACCCTGGTTTGGAACAACAACACTCCATCCAGTCCATGTAATATTAAAGTAAAGGCCTATTTATGTGATGAGAAGATAAAGCATGTGATAACAATACATACAATACAGAGAAATGTTTTTTGTCATTATAAGGCACCGACCATGACAAATGATAAGCCCGTGTGTACAGTAGATTGCCGTACATGTCAGAGAAGCCCCCAATTTGCTGAGCACATCTGTAGCTGATAATGGTCTTGACCCATGCTAAAAGAGCGCCCCCCTCTTCCCTTACTGTGTTGAAAGGTTATGGACCCTCTCATACAGGAAAGCTTGCAAAAAAGTTTTTCACAGTCGGAGTCCATGGTTGCGGCATCTATCTGTATGACATGGTTACTGTATAACCACTGATCAGGGAATTCTACATTATACACTGAATGTAGAATAAAAAGGATTTCTGAACATAGCCCAATGAACCTGTTCTGACACTCCATGCAGTTTAGGATTTAGTGTGTTCAATGAGGCCTCCCAAGTAGAGCTGGATTGTTTTGATGTCCTTGTAGATTTACTGTCTGAAAAGAACCCTTATTCCATGTCTGAAATGATGTGTGTCCTAGAATTTACCGGTGGAGTAACGGTGTCTTTCTGTCCTCCTTTGCAGACAGGGTTTATATTTATTCCAATGTAGGGTCCATGCTGACCTCTGCTGTCCATTTTAGGAACTGTCCAGAGCAGGAGAAAATCCCCATAGCAAACATATGCTGCTCTGGACAGTTCCTAAAATGGACATCAGAGAGCACTGTGGTCGTGACATCAGAGAAATCTAAAAAGAAAAACATTTCCTTTGTAGTATACAGCCCCTAAAAAGTACTGGAAGGATTAAGATTTTTTTTAATAGAAGTAATTTACAAATCTGTTTAACTTTCTGGCACCAGTTGATAAAAAAAAAAAAAACCAAAAAAAACCTATGGTATGTACGTTGGAAAATCTTTATGTTGTTATATTTGAAAAAAGGTAATTTTTTCCGGTCTATTGCCTGCTATCGTTGATTTGTGGATGATGTATTAATTATATGGGTGGACACGTTTCCCTTTTAACTTCATCTAACAGAATAAATCTGAAATTTACATGGAAGGATGGCATAGGGGAAGTGAAATATTTAGTGAAAAGTTAGTAAATGGTAAGCTTGTAACTAATGACTAAATGACAGTCCCCTATGGCCAATCCTTTAGAGTTGGGTGGATAAATAGCCAAGAGACAGAAAATGTTGTCCAGGCTAATGACTTACGAGAGCGGTTAAGGAGAGGTTATCTGACCCCCTTATTTCATAATGCTACGAAGAGAGCATCTTCACAAAAATCTTCTGACCTCTTGAGAGGCAGGAATAAACATAAAGCAACAACAGTAAGGATAATAATTATAGTAATAATAATAATTATAAAATAATTAAGGGGGTACAGAGGGAAGGTCAGCACAGGAGACTGGCTAAGCAAATGTGTTCCCTTAGGTAATCACATGTAGAAATTAGAAGTGGGGTTCGTATTGCTGCACTAATAAGAGTGTTATCTTAGGTGATGAACCATTAAAGGGGTACTCCGGTGGAAAACAAATGTTTTCAAATCAACTGGTGCCAGAAAGTTAAACAGAATTGAAAATTACTTCTATTTAAAAAATCTTATTCCTTTCAGTACTTATCAGCTGCTCTATGCTCCAGAGAGTTGTGTAGTTCTTTTCTGTCTGATCACAGTGCTCTCTGCTGACACCTCTTTTAGGAACTTTCCAGAGCAGGAACAAATCTCCATAGAAAACATATTCTGCTCCGAACAGTTCCTGATACAGGCAGAGGTGTCAGCAGAGAGCACTATGGTCAGACAGAAAAGAAATTCAAAAAGAAGATAACTTCCTCTGGAGTATACAGCAGCTGATAAGTACTGGAAGAATTAGGATTTTTAAATAGAAGCAATTTACACATCTGTTAAAGGTTTAAAGATTCCGTCTGTTGCAGGACGAACTACGTTGTATATGTTATCAAATGCATCTGCTATGGATTTTATATAGGATACACTATTCAATCACTAAACACTTGGTTTCATTCTATTAAAACATGAAAAGGTTCTCCCCGTTTATAGCCCATGTCAGTGAGGAACATGGTGGGTGCATTTTCTTAATTAAAGAGCATTCTTTTTATTTATTTATTTTTTAGAAATAATGCCATGATGCTAAAGGGATTTGACCTATAATTACAACTAAGGCTGCATTTTTTTAATGAATATGAAATGCCAGTCTTGATACACCCCCCCCCCCCCCCTTATCTGTGGGACAATTAGGCAAAGCAGTGTCTTCAGCGAGGATGATTAGACACTTAGCTATCAGCTGGGTGAATGAGGTTGCTATGGATGTTGTGGGTACCTGGTGCTGCTCGCTAGGTAGATGCGTGTTATGGCACCAGTGCACCGTGTCATTACCAAGTGCATGAGGAACTGTGCGAGTCAATAAAGGGCTGTGTTTTTGCTGCCAATTGTAGGCAGTTCTGGCATATTTAAAATTATTCAAATAATATGTGCTGCAGTTCAGTGTGAAATGTGTCGCATATTCCTATCAAGAAAAATGTTGTGCAGCACATATTGTGATGCATAATATATAACAAAATGCATACTGCAAAATGCTGTGTGAACATAGCATGTGCCGGCAGATAAGAACCATTTGGCCCATCAAGTGTTTTCATTGTCCTACTGGTGATTATTACCTTTTTACATTGAGATATTTTCTGGGTACAATCCAATTCATCCAATATTGGGATGATCTGTGTAACCTGGAACAGCCTGTCTAACAAGTTACATGGCATAGAGATACACTCATTTATAAGTAGAGCCAGTATGTGTTCTGGATGGTTTTCATTTTGGCTGTGTTCACATGTGCGTAGGAGAACACTTGTGTACAACACTGCCTAAGAGCTCTAAAACCTTGTATGGCACTGCTAGGATCACATAGGAATGAATTCATGTCGTTTGAAGGTGTACTTTAATGTTAAAGCTACATGCAGTAACCCATGATAGACACTGCACTAGGGGATTTTCTATGGTTTTTAACACTAAAATAAAGGTACATTAAGTATCCCTTTTTATTAGTAGATGCTGCCAGTGTTAAAATGCACACAGGGGCATCGAAAGACGCAACAGCTTTTCCAAAGAGAAGGGGTCTTAGTATATTCGACCCTGAGAAGACCTTGCTCAGTGAGTACTTTGGGATTGTGCTAGAGGAGCAACATGTCACATTGGGTCACTACCACATTGCAACAAACATCTCTCCTCTGTACATTAACCCGTTCAACACTTACAACCTGGGACTTTGTAAACAAACTGTTATTGCTGTTTACCTCTGAGAGTTCTGCAAGTTAAATTGCATTGCACCTGCTTCTCATCTCCCGGTGATTGGTTAACTACACGCACCGTAACACCAAAGGCATCCCGACCAACACCACCAGTACACTGTATACAGGGACATGTCCTGAGGGATTACCATGGTGTTGGTCAGTTCTTCATTGACAAACGTTGTGCGCACCTAGGGCCGGGTTACACTAAGGACTGCCCCACCACTCGCAGAACTGGTGACAATACTAGGAGCACTACTAACCCCAGAAGACAACACCCTGGGTCTTCACACATGTCTTTGAGTACAGTGAATAAAAAGAACCCTGGCACACACCACCTGAATGGAAACCTAAAGAACAACACATGATTTGTATACAGCAGCATTAACTTCTTAAGGATACAGCCAAGTTTCATTTTTGCGTTTTCGCTTTTCCTCCTTGTCTTTTAAGAGCCATAACTCTTTTATTTTTCCATCCACAGATCCATATGAGGGCTTTGAAATGACAGCTTTAAGTGTTTGACACAACCGAAAAATATTATTTGTGGCAGGGAACTGAAAAATGCTTTATTTTTGTATTTTTTTTTATTTTGGACTAAATTATATTTTAGTTTGAACATTTTCATTTTTGGCGATACTTAATATGTAACAATAGTGGCCAAATCATTCTGCAACACATCTAGCAAGATGCCCAAAATGAATCATATAATAGGAGCTACTGTGATAACTTTGGTGCATCTGCAAACAATCTAGGCTACGTTCACACTGTTATACTGGACAGGATTAGTAACTCCCAGACTATATATTGGAGATATTCACATAGCACTTCTGAATCGGGTTTGATGACGTGAGACCAAGATGAGAAGCAGGGAGCAGGGATTTGTGTTGGGAGTGCTGGGGAGTCAAGGGGCATTGCCTCTTTTTTAGATGTTATTAGAAAAACTACATGCAGTAGTGTATAATGTTTGGGGGGGGGGGGGGGATAGATTGGGTGGAGTGACAAAGACAAAAGAATTCCAAGCTCTGTACCTGCGCAGAAGACCCCTTGGGAATACACTGAAGCAAAAAATACCCAGTGGCAGTTTTTAACCATTGTACATTTTTATAACATCTGTCTTTCTTGCACTAGTTCCTTACCCAATGTAATAATGTTTTACTGACAATTCTAGCTCTTAGGCTCTCGTAGAAAGCAGCGCACTTGATGGGACATTATTTCGGTAATATACAACGCCAGATAACTCATTGGCAGCTTTTTTTTTTTTTACAGAACATATGAACAAGAACCTCACATAACTTCAAGCATTAGCTTTATTTCATTTGTTTCCCCATTATATTTCTTAGGGGGTATTTGTTTTACATGTATAGTATTTCTTGGCCATTCACAAAACCAACCATCTATTACACTGTAACACCAGCTATTCACCTCTCTCTATGATAGGCCACAACCCAGCTCATTTTACCCATTTACTGGTAGAATTATATGTACTCTTAGAGGACAATGGGGGAAATTTATCAAAACCTGTGGAGAGATAAAGTTGCCCAGTTGCCCATAGCAACCAATCAGATCGCTTCTTTCATTTTTTCACAGGCCTTGTTAAGAATGAAAGAAGAAATCTGATTGGTTGCTATGGGTAACTGGGCAACTTTATCTTCCCACAGGTTTTGATAAATCTCCTACATTCTGAATCTGCTCATCAAGGGGGAGATTCATCGAAACTTGTGCAGAGGAAAAGATGACCAGCTGCCCATAGCAACCAATCAGCTTCTTTCATTATTCAGAGGCCTTTTCAAAATTGAAAGAAGAGATTTGATTGGTTGCTATGGGCAACTGGTCAATTTTCCGTCTGCACAAGTTTCCATGACTCTCCCCCCATGTCCCTAAACAATGCATTTCCTATACTGTTGTTCTGGAAGAAGATACGGCTGGGGTCCACAGTGTAATCCAGAGCATCACTGCAAATGTCAGTCAACCACAATGTTTCTATGTGGGGAGAAGCCATATAACACTTGCAGAAATCTTGCAGCTGTAAAACATTTTCTCTTGCAAGTCACAGAGGAGACCTAGACTTACTGTATAATGAAACAAATAGAAATAAAGGCTATTATGAACAAAAATCATGGATACCGATGTCTGGATCCTAATGTAAACTAGTACAATAAAAAATGAAAATGCTTCATTGTGAAAAATTGTATATACATTGAGCAGAAACTTGATTTCATTGTGACCCATGACAGTAAAACTTGATAAATCTACTTACTATTAACATACCATTTGTACAAATGTAAGAAGTAGATGGACAATGGAAGAGGAATGCCTGCAGGATTAGCCTATACAGTTTTACTTTAAATTTTTCTTACCTCCCCCTCCCTCATCATTCCCCCTTTTCCCTGCTTTTTATAGTTTTTCTTTTATTTCCTTACCTGGCTGCGCTTCATCCTCTCCCGGCTTCTCTGCGCGGCATCAGAGACGTCACTTTTCATTTCCTGTAGTCACCGCACTCCGAACTCTGACTAGCGGCGGTTACAGGAAATGAAAAGTGACGTCACTGATGCCGCGCAGAGAAGCCGGGAGAGGACGTCACTCATCTGCTTCACTGACCGCAGCCGCAAGACAGCCGAAGTGCAACCAGGTAGGGTCTTCAACCTGCGGACCTCCAGATGTTGCAAAACTACAACTCCCAGCATGCTGGGAGTTGTAGTTTTGCAACATCTGGAGCTCCGCAGGTTGAAGACCATAGGAGGAACATGATGGGGGATGATGAGACAGGGGGAAATGATGAGGGAGGGGGAAATGATGGGGGACATGATGAGACAGGGTGGGGGATGATGAGGGGGGAATGATGGGGGACATGATGAGACAGGGTGGGGGATGATGAGACAGGGGGAAATGATGAGGGGGAAATGATGGGGGACATGATGAGACAGGGTGGGAGATGATGAGATAGGGGGAAATGATGAGGGACATGATGAGACAGGGTGGGGGATGATGAGACGGGGAAATGATGAGGGGGAATGATGGGGGGCATGATGATACAGGGTGGGGGATGATGAGACAGGGGGAAATGATGAGGGGGAAATGATGGGGGCATGATGAGAGGGTAGGGGATGATGAGACAGGGGGAAATGATGAGGGGGGAATGATGGGGGGACATTATGAGACAGGGTGGGGGATGATGAGACAGGGGGAAATGATGAGGGGGAATGATGGGGGGGCATGATGAGATAGGGTGGGGGATGATGAGACAGGGGGAAATGATGAGGGGGGGGAATGATGGGGGGCATGATGAGACAGGCTGGGGGATGAAACAGGGGGAAATGATGAGGGGGGAATGATGGGGGACATGATGAGACAGGGTGGGAGATGATGAGACAGGGGAAACGATAGTGGGGGGAGGCACTAAATGCTTAATGTCTGTATGGTTAGTGGTGGTCTATGACAGGGGGAAATGATGAGACATGGGGGGATGATGAGACATGGGGGGTGGTGATGAGAGGGGTAAATGTGGCACAGGGACTGATAAAAGGGAAGGAATGATGTGGCACTGGAGGGGACGGGACCAAACTGAGGTGCAGAAGAAAACGAAGTTGAGGGGATGATGTGGCATTTAGTCCAAGTCATTTATTTTACATTTTATTTTTTTTACTTAAATTTCCCTGTTAAAATGGGGGTGCTTGTTATACGCCGATAAATACAGTACATGCAGGAAAATGTATACGTTTAAAATAGTCATTTTCTGACCCCTATAACTTTTTTTTATTTTTCTGCTCACGAGGGAGGTATCAGGCTAATTTTTTGTGCCGTGATCTGAAGTTTTTATCGGTACCATTTTTGTTTTGATCGGGCTTTTTGATACCTTTTTATAAATTATTTTATGGTATAAAAAGTGACCAAAAATACGCTATTTTGAACGCCATTGACCGTGCGGTTTAATTAACGATATATTTTTATAGCTCGGACATTTACACATGCGGTGATACCCCTTATGTTTATATTTATTTACATGTTTGTTTTTTTTAAATGGGAAAAGGGGGTGATTCAAACTTTTATTAGGGAAGGGGTTAAATCACATTTATTAACAGTTTTTTTTACACTTTTTTTGCAATGTTATAGCCTCCATAGGGGGCGATAACATGCAGTACATAGCATTGTATTGATCAGTGTTATCGGCGCGTCTAAAGGGTAAATAGCACGCATCACTGCGATCTGTGATGCTGCTATTAGCCCCGGGTCCCGACTACTGTTAGCCAATAAGACCGACCGATATGATGTGGAGTTATATCGCGGGTGCAGGACGTACAGGTACGCCCTGCGTCCCCAAAAGGTTTAACGCACACTTGCCTCACAAGCTTCTTTTTCAAAATTGACATCCAGAGTACAATTCCATCTTATACGTGTCATGTCACCCACAGGCAGATTTTTTGCCACGTGGGGGGGATGGCACGATGTTGCGTGCAAAATAGTTAACTGCACTGGATTTTCTGAAGGTATTACAGTAGTTATGACCTTGCCTGTGTCACTGCATCCCAGTTTGAGGTCCAAAAAGGACACTTCTATAATACCTGGTGACACCATGAAATGTAAATTAACTTGATTGGTGTTTAGGTATAAGGAAAAATCATTAATGGCCGCTACATCGGACACCCAGATAAACAGGAGGTCGTCGATGTAGCAACCATACCAACAGATCTGGGATGCAAATGGATTCTCAGGTAAAAAAAAAAAGGGTCCCCCTCTCCCACCAGCACATTTAAATATTTGCTAGCGAGAGGGAAAATTTGTCCCCTATTGAAGCTCCAGTGGTCTGCAGGAGGAAATCGCATAAAAAAACATAAAAAAATTCTCAGTGAGCAAAAAATCCACCAAGTCAAGGATAAATTCCTGCAGATCACTGGAGTAACCTGAATATGTGTCCAAAAATCAAGTAAGAGCTACAGATGCCTGATCATGAGGTATCACCGAGTAAAAAGATATTGCATACGGTGGAGTCCGCACCGGTCCGTGACGCGGTGGCCAAATGGGGGTGAGCTGGACTTTTCCTTCATCCTTCACAATTACAAATACAATTTAAAAACAATGAAATATCAAATCTTTATAAAAAGGAACTCAAATCATTCTTATTGTTGAGGCCAATAAGACCTAGTGTGCTTCACACTGAACCAAGTGAGAATGACGGTCACCACTATTTAAGGGTTGATTAGACGGTCACCACTATTTAAGGCTTCTTTCACACTGCTGTTAGGACACGGCAGTGTGATATCCGTTGGGGAAGCCGGGGAGAGTAGCGGGAGGAAAAATACATCATGCAACGTTTTTTCCTTCCGCTACTCCCGGCGAAAAACAACTGCGCTCGACGGACCCCATAATAGTAAATAGTATCTGTTGGAACCTGTTGTGTCCCATCTAAAAGAACGTCCGTTAAGGCACAAAAAAGTGGCAAAGTTCAATGCAGTGCAATCTCCTTTGTGGTGTTCTCTCATGTGGGAAATTAGACAATGAGCTCCATGTCTGCTACGCATGGAATAAAAGCTATCGGATATGTGTGAATAAGCTTCTTATCGTCTTGCCCACATAAAAAAAATCCACATGGACAGATAAGGCCAAAAACTAAGTAAGATGTATGGCAAGTAATTAATTGATTTACAATGTGAGTATAGCTGCCTAATTTATTATTCTTGCAAAAATTGCAATGACCACAAGCAAAATTCCCCTTAGGTATGCTCCTCTCCAACCAAGTGCCGATAAGGGCATTTGGCTTTGGTACAGAGAGAGCATCACCCAAGGTAGTGCTCCTATGGTGAGTTATTAAAGGTTTGTTATGTGCAACTGTACTAAGGGTCAGCTTCAAGCATGTACCAGTATTTACGCATAACAAGAGATTTTTTTTTTATTTAAATTGGAATTGGCAAAAGAAAAAGTAAAACGAATACAAACATTGTTGTCACTTTTTTTTTTTTTTAAACTTTGTGGATGTTCTTAAATTTTGGCAACTCACTACAATGACGATTAAAAGCATCATCAATTATAATATCTGGATACTTCCTCTCTCATAATCTATTCTTCAAACCCTCAGACTGTTGCAAGTATGTAGCGTGACTGCCAGGGGCGTAGCTAGAAATCACGGGGGCCCGGTGCGAAAAATTGCCCTGGGCCCCCTACCACCTAACGACCCTCTTCCTCAATCCCGGACGACCCCTTACTTGGCTGCACAAAGATATCAGTGACTACAGTCAGGGGAATACACAACAATATAAGTGACTAACAGGCAGGGCCAGACAGACAAAACAGGCATTTAAGAATAAGCAGCCCATTTTTCTGGAGGGGGTCCAACTGCTGGGACCCCCATCAATCACCCAATCAGCTGTTGTAAAGCTATAACTCCCATCATGTCTGGAGAGCCTCAGGCATTATAGGAGTTGTAGTTTTTCAATAGCTGGAGAGCCACAGATTAGGGTACAACATCACCCATCATCACTGCGGAACTTACAAGTGACTCCAGCTCTGATGGGACAGTCAGGAGAAAGCACAATGATATCAGTGACCTGAGTGACGTCTTCTCTGTTGTCTTTTCTTTTCTTCTTCATCTGGTCCAGATGTCAAGACGTCTTCCAGCTCCATCTTTTCAACAGAGTCTGACACCCGGACATCATAGGTTCTCACTTTGTCAGTAGATCCTCATCCTCTGTATGAAGACAATAATCATTATTATTCTGCTAAATACAGCACCCCCTCAATATAAAAACTACCGTCCACTGTACCTCTTGCATATAATACTGCCACCCACTGTACTCCCTGAATATAATACTGCCACCTCCTGTACCCCCTGAATATAAAACTACCACCCACTGTACTAAATATAAGACTGCATTCACACCCCGTTTTGTACATACGGGTGCCGGATCCGGCGTAGTATACTACGGTTTTAGGTCCGGTCCAAAACCGCATACGGGTCAAAACGGAGCCGACCGGAGTCACCGTTTGACTCCGGTCGGCTCATTAAAATAAATGGAGTCACGGACTGATCCAGCTGGGGTACGGGAGTGCCTGGTTTGCCCCTCCCCCCGCCGGATCCGGCACCCGTATGTACAAAACGTGGTGTGAATGCAGCCTAATACTGCCACACACTGTGCCCCTAAATATAAACCCTCAAAAATAACCATGCTATACACTGTACCCTCCCACACATCATACATGTATCTTGCTTACACACATCTATCATTCATATACACATCAATATACATACATACATCATGCATACACACGCCACCTCCGGACCCCCCCAAACACATGCATTATACATACATACATCATACATACACACATCATTCATACACACGCCACCACCGGACCCCCCAAACACATACATTATACATGCATACACACAGATCATTCATACACATACATCATACATAAATACACCCGCCGCCTCCAGATCCCTCTGTATAATTCATCTCCAAACATCATACATACATCCTTCTAGCTTACACACATCTCCACACATCCTACATATACATCTTGCTTACACACATCATTCATACATCATACATACAGTACATACACACACATCATTCATACACACGCCACCTCTGGGAACCCCCACACATGTATAATACATACACATCATACTCACACATATATCATACATAAACACATATCATACATACACCTGCTGCCTCCAGATCCCCCAACATAATACATGTCCACACATCATACATATATCCTTCTAGCTTACACACATCATACATACATCTTGCTTACACAACATCTATCATTCATACATCATACATACACACACATCATTCAAACACACGCTGCCTCCAGACCCCAACCCCCCCCCTATGCATATATACATCGCGCTTACACCTACATACATCCATTACATACATACACACATTCTACATACATACACACAATATACATACACAAACGCAATAATACAAACACACATGATACATGTACTCACACATAACCCCCCCCCCTCCCCCGGTCCTCGGCCTCCTCACCTGCATACGCCGTGAGTTCAGGGTGATCCGGTCCCGGGAATCCAGCGTCGGAGGCAGCAGGCCGCACGGAAGCTTTAGTGCCCTGGCCAAAGCAGAGTCCTGTGCTACAGCGCGGCCCAGGGGTGCGGGAGGTTGGGCCAGGGGTGCGGGAGGTTGGGGGTTGGGGTTCCGGGTTTTTATGGGTCTTAGTTCGGAGGGGGGGGGGGCACTGCTGGGGGCCCCTACATAGACGGAAGGCAATTCCCCCCGCCGGCCACCAGGTATATGTTGCAGTGGATGTTGGGGTCAGAGGCAGATAGGGAGCACCGGCTCCCATCTGCTTGCCAGCCTCCACATCTTCCTCGGCACCAGGAGCAAGAAGATGTTCATGCCTGCGCGGCGCACGTTTGCCTCCAGCAGCCAATCCACTGCGGCAGGAGGAGAGTAAGAGCGGCCGCAAACTTAAAGAAAAAAAAAAAGTTTTTAAACATTGCATTGAAGCAGACAGCCCACCGGACGGCCCGGCGTGCCCGATATCCAGCCCGGCCCTGGCTGCAGCATAGTATAGTGCCCCCCGGGCTACGAGACCAGTTGCGATTGCGACCCTTGCGACCTCTATAGCTACGCCACTGGTGACCGCTATTAATACTTTTCAGCCTGATGAATTGAGAATAGGGGATGCATTCAAAATATTCTCCCTTCTGGGAGTTGCAACAGGAGTCCAAAACTAGTGAAGAAGAAATAGCTTTTGTATGAAAAGTTAAAAAAATTATTTAAAAAATTCTGCCTTTTGGGAGTTGCAAGAGGATTGGTGTCCCAAATAGTGTAGAAAAAATAGCATAAAAAATAAAATAGTATAAAAATCTGAAAAAAGTATCCCTTTTTGGGGATTTTGGGTTGTGTATGTGTAAGCCTGGCTGGTGGTAGTAGCAGCAAAAGCAAGGGTGGTAGGCTGGTGGTAATTGTAACCAGCAGATAACAGGCTATGGTGGACTAGTTGTAGTAGCCAGCGGACAGCAGGCAGTGCTGGACTAGTGATAGTTGTAGCCAGCAGACAGTGGTGGAGGGGCTAGTGATAGTTGTAGTAGCCAATAGACAGCATGCAGTGGTGGACTGGTGGTAGTTGTAGCAGTCTGCGGAAAGTAGGCAGTGGTGGACTAGTTGTAGCAGTAGTTAGCGGACAGCAGGGGTAGTGGAAGTACTATCTAATCAGTGGCACCAGGCACAGGAGTTTAAAATTACTCACTGATCTATGCCTGATTTATTTTAACAAACATGAGTTTTTTTTAACATACAGTGGGGATCAAAAGTTTGGGCACCCACGGTAAAAAATTGTATTAATGTGCATAACAAAGGCCTGAGCACACGGCAGGTATCTCTGATTAGCGGCCAATGCCTTAGCTGAAAGTCACACTGGCTACAAAAGCTGTCTGTTTGCTGCATTAGGCAATCTGTCACCGCTTTGCACTGCTGATACAGGCAGTCCAACATGTGTAATAAGGTGGTGTTGATGAAGACCATTTTGGCTCTGTAGGTCTAGGAGGGCATGTTAAAAGGCATAAGAACAGCTAAACCAAGTCCAAACTTTACTACACACAGCCAGCACATCACTGACACAATTCCCCCCCCCCCCCCCGAGATTGTTGCCCCTCTTCCTGAACTATCGCATGGTGGAGCGGGAGCTGACGGCTGTCCCGCTCCACCACCCCTTTCTCACGCCCGTCACCTTGCTATAACACGCCACGGCTGCTCCATTCCTGCAGTCAGTCCCCGCGGCTCTCACTGACTGCAGGAATGGAGCAGCCGCAGCGTGGGAGAAAGGTGACGGGCGTGAGAAAGGGGAGGGGGGAGCAAATTATAAGTGAGAGGGGCAAATGATGAGTAAGGGGCACATGTCAGGGGGGCATTATATGTGGTGGCACATGACAGGACGCCCCCCCTGTCATGTGCCCCTCATATATAATACCCCATGTCCTGTGCCCCTCACATATAATGCCCCCTGTCCTGCCCCCTCAGGGGGCATTATATGTGAGGGGCACAGGACAGGGGACATTATAAGTCAGGGTCACATGTCGGGGGGGGCATTATATGTGGGGGCACATGACAGGGGGGCATTATATGTGAGGGGCACATGTCAGGGGGCAATATATGTGGGGGCACATGACAGGGGCCCCCTGTCATGTGCCCATATAATGCCCCCCTGACATTTGCCGCTTACTTATAATACCCAAAGTCATGTGCCTTGGATCTTCTCCAGGGTATGGTTCCATTTTGATGTTTAGTTTTTGTTCTTGATATTTTTTGTCATTTACGATGGTTGTGAGACGACATATAATAGCATGGCCCATACTAGGTTACTACATTTGTAGATTTGTATTCATAGACCTGCTGAAAATGTGGAGAAAGTGTAATGCATGTTCGCACTCAATAAAGTGTTTGAAAATAAACTTGTATTTAGATGCATTCTACTTTAATTACATCAGTATTTTCATAACAAACAATACATGTGCTTAGGGGGTAAGGGTTTCTTTAACTAATCTAGTGGAAGAGACTCGAGTGCTAAAATCCACGGGTTAGGGGGCGCAAATTACTTGCCTTGCCCCGGGTGCTGACAACCCACGCTACGCCACTGCCGCAGATTCTTATGGCAAAACCCCGCCCCTCCCACAAATTCAGGC
Source organism: Hyla sarda (assembly GCF_029499605.1). Taxonomy (NCBI): domain Eukaryota; kingdom Metazoa; phylum Chordata; class Amphibia; order Anura; family Hylidae; genus Hyla; species Hyla sarda. The sequence continues at coordinate 232,832,148 of NC_079190.1, read as the reverse complement.
TAAATGCTTTAGCCTTCTTGTGGTCTGTGCTCATGAGCGTAGCGTACCTACCTACTAACACCTTATACCAGACTAGACAATCTATAACCTCTAGGCAGTCTGAGTTATGCCATGTACTGCCGTGTAAGAGTACACCTGTAATTAAAGGGCAAAAACTTCAGTATCAGTACAAAAACGCTTTATTATCCTAATACATAATAATCACATTACCACCGATTGAAAGACGTGACACCTTTCTGACTTGGGGTTGGGGATATAACTCGTGCAAGTATTAGATTTCCAGCGCACCAACTTCCTGATGACGTGATCTGGTACCCCATGCAGAGATGCTGATACTGCGGCGCCTATGCATAACGAGTGGCCTGATATGACTGATGGAACATTACCCAATGCTTTAAACCAAGCTGCGAATAAGTCTAACGAATTGTGCCGTGGTGAGGGCGGCCCCCTTTAAATGGCAGCAGCAGTTTTATTGACACCATGAAGCGACGCTGATGTAGCTGCCCCGATGCGTCGGTAGTGATCGAATATAACGGACAGATCATTACCTAAGGATTTAATGAGGATATATACATGTCTGACAAATGACATAGTGGTGAGTGCCACCCCCTTAAATAACCGCGGCTGATCCTCGTTGGATCCTTAAGGTGCGGAAAAAACAAAGCTTGCAACATTCGAACTGGGCACCACTTGTGGCACCTGGAAAAGCCGTATGATAGCATCCTGACTGGGCAATGACCTTAGCTGCTATACAGTTTCAAAGCGTAGTTATCTGCGTCCCAACAAACCTGATGTAACTTCGATCACGCATCTGCATTAAAACTGCCCAGGCCTTAGGAAACCATAACAACCTAAGGATAGAGTGCTCTTTAATGTTGAGCTGTCCTGATACCCAAATGGGGAATTATCTAACGCGTCTGCTACCGTCTGACCAAGCCAGTAGACAAAAGGCTAACGGCAAGAGGGTCTACGAGCCTCCCTCTTTGAAAGCTCTTCAGGGCAGCGTTGGTGGCGTGAGATGTAAACATAGAAGCCTTGTCAGGGCAAGACAATTTGACAAGAAGCTGGATGCCTGACAGATATACTTTGATAGTATTATGAGCTCGATGCAGTGAAGAGTGGCAAAACCCAATGAAAGCAAGTAGGAATGAAATGGTATGTGGGACATCCCCTGGGTATCTATTGTAAAAATGTTAGTAAATATTCCTGACTGTGGTGTACACACTCTGCGTGTTGGAGGCTTTCTGTGACCTAAGGACGTGACAAGTCTCAATAAAAACAAACCATGTGCCCAACCCCAAGTGCAAAAATAACATGTATGCACAAATAACTAACTTGTTGCCAACCTAAAACCGTGTCAGGTTGAAATTGAAACTGACCTGTGGACGTGACAGGCAATGAAACCACTTAAGAAGCAAACATGACCATGAGACTCCACCAATACATACTAATTTCATCATCAACCTGAAGCAGAGACGGACGAAAACCTGAACAGAAACTAAACTATATCCCTGTATGCACAACCCAAATGCTAAATAAACATATGAAAACATGTAATGACATAGTCACGAACCCGGAGCTGTGTCAGGTTGTAAATGAACCGGCCTGTAGGACGTGACAGATCTGGCCGACAACGAAAGACTTAACCGAAAAGATAACCAATAGTATTACCGTCAACCTGAAGCCGAGACAGGTCATAACCCTGATTGACCTATAGACGTGAGAATTCTCAACTGAACATAAGGCTATCTTCCTGTAGCACAACTCGACTGCAAAAAAACCCACAACGTATATGGTGACATCAGCAAGCAAAAAAAGTGCAACGTTCCGGTAGTCTCACACCACCATTTTCAGGCATGCTACATTGTGAAAACACTGGCTCTTAAATAGCCACAACTGACATCATCACTTCAAATCACATTTATGTAATACATATGTAATACATACATGCACTTTTATGTAAATTTGATGTACTGTATCTTAATCCTGATTGGATGTGATTTGAAGTGATGATGTCATTTGTGGCTATTTAAGAGCCAGTGTTTGCACAATGTATCATGCCTGAAGATGGTGGTGTGAGACTACCGGAACGTTGCACTTTTTTTGCTTGCTGATGATGGAATAAAAGACACCTTTTTTTGCACTAAGACACTTTTGTGTGCAGCAGTCTTCTCTGCTGCTACTGTGTGTGTGTATATATATATATATATATATATATATATATATACTCCTAACTAATCTATATATATATATATATATATATATATATACACACACACATACTCTGAAAAATATAAAAATAATATATATATATATATATATATATATATATATAGGCAGAAAGTTTACACTAGGAGGTTCCTTTTAGGTTATAGTACACTAGATTAATTTTTGGTAAAAAACTGCAGCATACACACGTGGATGTACGCAGATTTTGCTGCGAATTTTGTTGAGGATTTTCTGCGAAAATGCAGATTTTTATTTCAATGAAAAAAATATGCAACATAAATTGACATGCTGTAGATTTTAAAAATTCACATTGCAGGTCAATTTTGTTTAAGAAGATTTCAGTTGTGTGTAGATGAGATTTCAAAAACACATTTACTTTGCTGGTACTGTGATCTGCCATTAAAATTTCTGCACGAAAATGTCCTAGCAAAGTTGGCCTATTGTACACTAACCCTTAGCGTAAACACACATTACACTGATTTGCTGTAGGAAATTCAGCAGCAAATCTACTTGAAAATCAGATGTGAACGGAGCCTAAAGATCCTTTAAGACGACATGATGAGGTTTTGATAAGGATTGCTGATCTATGATTGGAACTTGTTGACAAAACCTTCACATGACTTGGTTTATCATAAAGCCCATAAACTTATTGTCAGCCAGGCATCCAGTTTGATGAGAATATTATTGATCTCACAAAAAAATGCAATCAGTCGATGAATGAAAATTTTTTACTTTGTCGGCTGATCGGTGACCCTTTTAGGCTGTGTTCACATGTTGCAGTTGCATTGTAGTAATGTAAGGGTATTATCACACGTACAGGATCTGCTGCATATTTTGTGCAGCTGATTTTGCTACCCTTTAACTTCAAAAGGTAGCAAAATCAGCTGCAGAAACTATGCAGCAGATTCTGTACATGTGAACATACCCTAAAAATACTGCAGTACAGCAGTGAAACTGCAATGCAACCTATGAACAGAGACTTGCATGGGCCAATTATTGGGCACAAGCATTCCTACAAATGCTCATTTGACCAATAAAATGGCCTTTACATATTTATACATTGAGAGAAAATTCATCAAACCTGTGCTGAGCTAAAATTGAACAGCTGCTCATAGCAACCAATCCGATCGCTACTTTCGATTTTCAGGGTCTTTTTCAAAAAAGAAAGAAGCTACCTGGTTGCTATGAGCAACTGGTGAACTTTTCCTCTGCACATGTTTTGATGAATTTCCCCTATGTACTGGCCGGCCTCTTACCTTTTTTGCCCAGTGACCTAGGGTAGATAGCACTGTGTCAGTGCCATTCATCTCCTCCTGTGAGACAACTACTACCAAGTCTTTTAATGGCTATATAATCACAAGTGGGAACTCCACTCCCTTCCTGTCTAGGCTATCTAGGTAAAGGTCTTAAAGGGGTACTTCGGTGCTTAGACATCTTATCCCCTATCCAAAGGGTAGGGGATAAGATGCCTGATCGCGGGAGTCCTGCCGCTGGGGACCCCCGTGATCTTGCACGCAGCACCCCGGGTCTGATTACTGGCGACTACAAGGCGGGCGGCGTGTGACGTCACGCTTCGCCCCTCAATGCAAGTCTATGGGAGGAGGCGTGACTATCACGCCCCCTTCCATAGGCTTGCATTGAGGGGGCGGAGCGTGACGTCACACGCTGCCCGCCCTGTAGTCACCGGTAATCAGACCCGGAGCGAACACACTCCACTGACTGATTACAAACGGGGTGCCGCGTCCAAGATCACGGGGGTCCCCAGCGGCGGGACTCCCGCAATCAGGCATCTTATCCCCTATCCTTTGGATAGGGGATAAGATGTCTAAGCACCGGAGTACCCCTTTAAGAACTTTACAACCTAATTTTTGCAAAACATAGTGATGGCGTTTATTACAGGTGCATTTCTAAACTTCTGAATGTTCAAGTGAGCACTGTTGGGGCCATAATACAGAAGTGGAAAGAATCATATCACTAAAATGTGCCTCTGCCAGGTGCTCTTTGCAAGATTTCTCCAAGAGTTGTCCTAGAGCCAAGGGCTTCAAATACACCTGGAATTAGCAGGTACTGTTGTCTCAAAGAAAACTGTAAGCAATATGTTCCTTGTCCTGTATGCATTGTCATGTTAATTATATCCCCAAAAAATGAATCAATATATGTTTAATATGTTTAATAGCATGATGTCGACCATTTTGTGTATGTTCTAAATAGACCAGTGTATTCTAAAGTTCTTCTATTCAAGTGCCAGTCTGGGAGAGAATACTTGATATTTATGGCTGTTTAGATAAGACAGAGAGATTCACACATCTGTGTGAAAGAGACCTTCATGATGTTCTTATCTCTCTAATAAATTTGGATGTCTAGGTAGGTTCCAAGATGTCTATGAGAATCCAGGTTGTAATTACTTATATATGTCAAAAATAATCCCTGAATTGTTAATTATGGCTCCATATGTCAAGTGTGAAATGTGGGTTTGAAACCAACATTAAAGAGTTAACCCTTAATGGTAATGATGCTAATTGCTTATGCAATAGCACCCCCTAGGGTATGGGTAGTTGACATTACACCGACAGGAAAGGCATTATGGGTGATATGCTCAATGCATTCTAGGTATTCTAGTGATGTCATAGTCATTACCATATGTACACACCCAACCTACATTCATTGGGGAATTCCAATTTAGGAGGGTGTGTAATTAATGAAAAAGTCTGGTAAACCAGATGTTAGGGACTGTAGACTGTGAATTGTACTGGGCTGAAGAGAACACAAAGACACATGAAAGCGGTCCAACCAGATGGAAAAGCCATATGAGATTCCAGCAGACACCAGACCAATGGCTATCCATGATGATGACATGGATCATTCAGTGTTCCTCAGAGTAGAAGCGAGGCTCTTACATAGACTTGGTATGAGACACAAAAATGGTATTCCATTTAATTAAGACTAATTGGGATAATGTGAATGGAATTATACCATTTAGATTGGGGAATAAATTAATAAAATAAAATAATTAATTATCTCCATATTGAGATTATAGTTTTAGGATATTATTAGACTTCATTCTATCTGCAGAAGAATCAAGACTCATAATCTATGAAAGCATGAAATAATTGCTTAGACATTCATAGAATTCCTACTCGTCAAGCTAAGTGTTATAAGTATATTTCCCACACAGGAAACTTGCTTCAAGTTTTTCCTCCTAAAATATAGTCTAGCAACTCTATTTGTCTTAATGTCTTACCAAGATCATGTATAGAAAATAGTCCAGAATGGGGTGGAAGTATATCATAGTTCTTCCATGTTTATAGATGGATTTGGTCTTTCTCGGAGTAATGTGATTTGTTTTACAATCTTTTTATTGGGTTTTTCAAAACATAAACATAACAGACATTTATAACATAGAGTTAAACAGTCATGACATCTCTTACATGGGGGGGGATCCATCACATAATATAATATACATGCATGTGATGGATCCCCCCATGTAAGAGATGTCATGACTGTTTAACTCTATGTTATAAATGTCTGTAATGTTTATGTTTTGAAAAACCCAATAAAAAGATTGTAAAACAAATCACATTACTCCGAGAAAGACCAAATCCATCTATAAACATGGAAGAACTATGATATACTTCCACCCCATTCTGGACTATTGATTTGTAGTTGGTTAGAAGGGGGCGGGGAGTGTATTTAGCAATCCATATTGATATGTCTAAGATTAGATATTGCCCACCTTAATATCATGAGGTTCCTCTGGATAGAATGATATGTAACCTTTTTCTTATATGATATTCCTAACCTAGTAGCTTTTGTTTTATTGTAACAAGTTACTTACTATTCACATGTATTGTTCTACTATATGTAGTCAATAAACAAGCTTGTAATGTTTACTAATATATCTAATTAATATTAATTTGCATATATCATAGTGTTTGATACTCATTTATGTTAATAATCATATCACCAATAAATCTGCATATTTTTATACCTATTATTATTGTATTATTGCAAAACTACATGCTTAAGCGTTAATGTCCTCCCATCATAAAAATAACTTGTTGATATCTGAGGAAATAGTCGGACTCAGATGTGAATTGTCTACAATTCACCAGGTCATAATTTTGATATTTTTAATAATTTTCATAATGTTTAATTTTTCATAATTTTTATGACCATAATTAATAATTGAGTTATTACCGCACAACAGCCTGCTCACCATGCAAGACTCAAACGCTCAATAAAAAGTATGTTGAAGCTTGTTTAAAGTTTGCTGCACATCATTTGGAAAATCCAATGAAATACTGTGAGAATATAATGTGGTCAAATGGAACTGTTTGGATGCCAAAGGGGGATTTATTAAAACCTGTGCAGGGGAAAAGTTGACCAATTGCCCATTGCAACCAATCAGATCTCCTGTTTCATTTTTCAGAGGCCTTTTCAAAAATCAAAAGAAGCTATTTGATTGGTTGCTATGGGCAACTGGTAAACTTTTCCTCTGCACGTGTTTTGATAAATCTCCCCCATGTCTGGAGGAGACATGTCACTGCAAATCACCCTAAAAACCCTAAACCAGCAGTGAATTTTGGAGGTAGAAACATGGTATGGGGCAACTTTTAAGCAAATGGTACTGGTAAACTCCACATAACTGAAGGAAGGATGAATGGGCAAATTTACTGAGACTTGACAAATATCTGCTGCCATCTACCAGGATGATGAAGATGACACGAGGGTGGACATTTCAGCAAGACAATGATCTGAAACACACAGCCAAGGTAATTGTCAAATGGTTTTAAAGCAAGAAAAAGCTAGAATGGTTTAACAAATCACCTAACCTAAATCCCATTGAAAATCTTTTCATAGAAGTGTCCCAAAGAACCTTTCAGATTGTTTGTCCATACAAGGGGCATCTTGAAGCTGTGATTACCAACAAAGGCAAAGCATTTAATAAATATCAGTACGTGTGTTCAATATTTTTTTTCCATTTCACATTATTACACAACTTAAATTCTGAGCTTATTTGTTTTGGTTTCTTTGCATGTAATTACTACTTGGGTTGTTACCAACATCTGGTAAAATGTTATGTCAATAGCTCCTTTGGAAATATATTTAGTGAGAAAAATTGTGACATCTTCAATATCAGAATACAAAACATACCCCGGTGGGGTCACAGGTAAGTAAACAACTTCAAATTTCACAAGATCTCAGAGAAATTGGATTGCTCTACCCTCTTGTTTACCCCACCTAAAACATAACTTTTATTAGATATTCATTAAAGGAGATGTCTAATGCTGAAACACTTCATGTATACCTCAATGGTGCTTATAACTGTAAGCTGCATTTCACAATCCTATAGGCCTCGTCTATTTTCTCTGCAAACTGATAGCGGCAGTCCACCAGCCTGCTTAAAGCAGATGTCCATAGAAAAAAAAATTATTGCCCTATCCACAGCATAAAGCATAAGTGTCTGATCGTGGGGGGTCCGACCCTTGGAATCTCCCTCCTGCTCCTGTAAATACAGTTTCGCTCGTAGCATGTCAGCTGGTTGAAACACGTCCCCTCCATTCAGCTCTATGGGAAAGGTGGAGATACGGTGTTTGTGTGTCTCTGCCTCACCCATAGAGATGGAGGGGGTGTGTGTTTCGACAAGCTGACGTGCTGGGTGCAAAACATGCATTAGCAGAGCAGAGCTGGAGCCCTGTACAGAGCAGGGCCAGGGCTCTGCGGATAGGGGATATATTTTTTTTGCTTGACATCTTCTTTAATGTGCTCTGGCTACACTTTACTTTAAAATATGAACACACCTAGCCCCTCTGACATGTTTTGATCAGCCAAGCGTCTTTAGAGGTCTGGGCTACTAGCTTTAAAAAAAAAAAAAAGCTGACTGACTGGACTTATAGCCACCTACCAATCACACATTGCCAGTCATGCCTACATCACATTCCCATCATGCCTGTCAGCTGTAAGACAGGTCAAATATCCAAATGTTAGAAGACGATTAGTGTATGAGTAGTATTTTTCTATTTCCATACGCAGCCTTTTAGGAGTGCTTATGAAGTATATGAAGCATACATAAGAATAATAAATTGGTGGGGACATTAAAAAAAAAAAAAAAAAAGTGCTATGGGATTTACTTTGCCTAAAAAATTTTTTTGTCATCTCTTTGAAGTGGTTCTTTTCATATCCTTTCTTTATATCACAAGCCTCCGATGCAGGGTGGGGGCAGATTACCCCTTTAAGTCTCCACTTGTTTTTTTGTCCTGCGTTTTTAGGGATTAAAAAAACGCCTGAAAAACCGCCAGTGCAAAGTTCGTCATCATGCGTTTTTTCCGGAGTTTTTTTCATTTGTGTGGAAATTGCACCTTGGTATTTTTTTTTTTGTACCCAAAATTTGTTGGGTACCCAAAAAAAAAAAAGAAAAAAAAAAAGGATGCAGCAGTGATGGAATTTTTTTATTAAACGCAATGTATATATTTTATAACCCAATTGTTGTTATTTTTTAATAAAGTGTGTGTGTTTCAAATTTTTTTCTCAATTTTTAAAATTTTTTATGTAGTAGTACTACTACTCCTAGCAACATACTGTTCCATGATGGGAGTGGTAGTACCTGTACTATAGACATATCGCCCCGGCTGTCAGTCCTGACACCCGATGCGATCGTCCATAATATAGCAGAGAAGCGAGCGGGTCTATACATTGCTCGCCTCTCCGCACTATACTCTGGCCAGCGATGTCAATAGAAATTCATATCACTCATTGATATTTTCCACCCAGAGCTGTGATTGGCCGGATGGTTGCAGCCAATCACAGCTCTGAGGAAAAGATGAATGAATGAGTGGCCGGCCCAGAGTATAGTGCAGAGCAGGGATGTGAGCGATGTATACAGCCGCTCTGCATCTCTGCTATAGACAGGACGATCACAGCAGATGTCAGTAGTGATACCCGCTGTGATCTGTTCTTATCTGCAAGTACTACTACTCCCAACATGAAGCACACTCTGCTGTAATACCCTCACACTCTGCTGTAGCTGTAGTACCCGCATTAATAGACAGATGGTGGTGAGTGTAACTTCTGACACCCGCTGCGATCTGTCTATTAATGCAGGTACTACAGCTCCCAGCATGAGGCAGTGTGCTCCATGTTGGGAGTAGTAGTAGCTGCAGTTATGCAAGGATCACGGCGGATGTCTCTCCTTACACACGCTGTGATCCTCAAGTATAATGTATGGATGCGGCCGGCGCTCTTCTATGGTCCCCTGCACGGCCGTATATATACACGTTCCTATTTCTCACAGAGAGCTGTGATTGGCTGGAACCATCTGGCCATTCACAGCTCTGCGGGAAATATGAATATGTGTATATATACGTCAGTGCAGGGGACCATAGAAGAGCGCCCGCCGCATCTATACATTATACAGAAAGATCGCAGCGGGCGATCTGTCTATTAGTACAGGTACTACTACTCCCAACATGGAACAGTGTGTTCCATGCTGGGAGTAGTAGTAATAACCAAAAAAATGTAAAAAATAAAGAAAAAAAGTGAAAAACACACACAAAATACATTTTTATAATTGTTGGCTACATTTTTATTTCCCTGCACACATAAATTGATCCCTGTTTAAAAAGTAATAATTTTTTTTTTAAAATATAAATTTCGTTAGATACAATTTTTTCCTTCACTACTGTATATTTATTTGAAAATTTTTTTAATGGTACCCTACGAAATTTTTATTAAAAACAGGTATCTCCATCACTTTTTTGGATCACTAAAGTCAAAAAAAGATTAAAAACCGCCTGCAAAAATGCCAAAATTAAACCCCACATATCGTTTTTCTTGGCGTTTTCTCATGCCCCTAGACTTCTACTGGAGTCGAAAAAAACAAAAAAATTTGAAAAAACGCCAAAAGGATTAAAAAAACGCCAAAGTGAAAAAACACCAAGTGGAATTCGAAATTTGTGATTTCTCATTGATTTACAGCTAACATCTGGCTGTAGCGTTTTTTGGCCCAAAAAACGCCATGTGGCAGAACTGGCGTTTTTCTTGGAGTTTTGCCGAAAAAAAAACAAGTGGAGACTTAGCCTTAGGATAGATATGAAGAATTTAATGAAGCTATTACATATATCTAAATACAGTGGTCCCTCAACATATGACGGTAATTCGTTCAAAACGACCCATCGTTTGTCGAATCCATCGTATGTTGAGGGATTCGTGCAATGTAAAAAGTGCACTTAATACTCGCCTGTCCCCGCCGCTCCGGACCGCGTCCTCACCGCTCCCGATGCTGTCCCAGGGTCTCCCGATGCTGTCCCGCTGCTCCGGCATCTTCTTCGGGATCCTCCGGCTTCTTCCGCATCTTCTCTGGTGTCTGGGCCTCGCTTTCTGGTGACGTTATTACGTTGCTGCGAGGCCCGGACCCTGCAGAAGATGCCGGAGGATCGCGAAGTGGACCCGGAGCAGCGGGGATAGGTAAGTGAACCTGTCCGGGATGCTTAAACTGCTATCTGACAGCAGCTTAAGCATTTTGCGCTGTCGGATAGCAGTTAATGCGATGACCCCGACATATAAAAGCATCGTATGTCGATGCTGACATCGACATGCGATGGCCTCTGAGAGGCCATCGTATGTCGATTTGATCATATGTCGGGGCCATCGCATGTTGGGGGGTTACTGTACACATTTGCTGATAAAAAATAAAACAATACTAACTAAAATGCTCTGAGTTAGATAGGCCAGAGCTTTTATATTGATTCAATGTAATGAAGAAATATAGGGGACTAAAATAATAGCCATATCTACAAAGCTCTACCGCAGTGATTCCCAACCAGGGTGCCTCCAGGTGTTGCAAAACTACAATTCCCAGCATGCCTGGGAAGCCAAAGGCTGTCCAGGCATACTGGGAGTTGTAGTTTTGCAACATTTGGAGGCACCCTGGTTGGGAAACACTGCTCTACAGATACAAAACATGTATTTCTAGAATTTTCACCTGTACTGAAAGTTCAGTACACTGGACATTCTTACACGTACTGTTTTCGTAGCAGGTCATGTGACAAAAGAATCTCGGAATAGATGCAATATGATCCTGCTTCTTGTAAAACACATGTAAAACTTAAGTGCTTCACTTCCCTGTTTTACATCCTGCATTATTTCCCTTAAATTCCACTTCCAACTTGAGAGGGGAGGAATATCTGTTTTTCGGTTACACAATGCAAGTAACATTCCAATGTTACCAATTTCATGACGTCAATGTCACCCCAGCAGTTCTTTTATGCAGGATGCCTTCTACAATGCAATAGGTTGGGGGTCTAACGTAAGATGACTCTTCAACTAAGTGTTTATAGTTTTATAGACTACATTGCAGTACTGTATAGGTAGTGGAAAACTCCAATAAAAATAGTACACTATACTGTACTAAACTGTACATAAAATGCAATATTGTGACTACTGTATGAAGCAGCAAGCCCAAGGTCGTATTGGTAAAAATGTATTAATGTGTACACATTTGCGTCTGACGTTCTGTAGTGCAGCATACTGTGCTATTTTGTCCAGAGAAATAACGGACACCATGATGGAAACCCAAAGTCAATAAGGTCCAGTAGGTGGCACTGTCCTCTGACATGGATAGAATATGGTCCGCCACTATTTTTATTCTGCTCCCATGATGGAAGAAAGCAATATAAATAACATAACAGATGTGATCAGACAACTGTCATTGTAGTTAATACTTGCGCTTTATATTTGGGGGGGGGTATGTACTATGCAGAACTAATAAGTTTGTTGTATGAAAAATAGTTCCCTCTCCTTTTTTGAAAAGTAGGATAGTCTGTTAACATATATAAGGCTGGGTGCACACTACGTTTTGTCCCATACGGGACCGCATACGGCAGGGGGAGCTGAAAACTTGGCTCCCGTATGTGGTCCCGTATGTAATTCATTTCAATGAGCTGACCGGAGTGAAACTCTGACTCCGGTCGGCTTATTTTTGCCCCGAATGCGGTTTTCCACCGCACCTAAAATCGTAGTTGACCACGATTTTAGGTGTGGTGGGAAAACCGCATACGGGGCAAAAATGAGCCAACCGGAGTGTTTCACTCCGGTCAGCTCATTGAAATGAATTACATACGGGACCGCATACGAAGGCATACGGGAGCGCAAGTTTTCAGCTCCCCCTGCCGTATGCGGTCCCGTATGGGACAAAACGTAGTGTGAACCCAGCCTAACTAAGCATTTTGCTGATATCAAGGCAGAATGCATCATATTTATTCTAGTTATGTACGGGCACTACAAAACACTTGGATTTTTTGTATCCGGATTCAATCTAAAAGCTTGTGCCACACATGTGCCGTTAAGAGAGTTTACCCTAGATTATTCCAGCTAAGAATAGCTTGTTGCATATGAGGGATAATAGAAAAGAAGTTTCCTTGGGAAATTTGCCTAAATGTTAGATTTGCACATATTACGTTGCCCACGTAAGTCATGTGAGTGCACAAGAATCTTCCTCTGCTTACTGAAGTGAAAGAAGCTTAGGAGGACATCTCAACCATAGTTAGTTACAGTACAAAAAATATTCAATAAATCCACTTCTCCTTTAATATCTTTGCCCATGCCGCCCTTCACTCCAGGTTCCTATAAACCGGACTGACTAGTTTTCAAGTGTGTGAAAGTAAGTGACAAGAAAATACAGATGACATATTCTTTCACTATAGCTTGAAGATAAATGCTGAGCCATGCAGACTGCACTGCACACACAATAAATGAAGGTGATGGTATAATAATTAATAAACGCTAGTAAATCACATGGGAAGGTGGTAATATATTAACTAATGCTTCAATGTGCTAAGTATAAAAAGGCTGCATAATGTGAGAGTCCATACCTGTGACATCTGTGGTCGAACATTGATTTCACTCAAGTTGACACTATGAGGCATCAGGTTGTTAAGTAGTTGACAAAGAAGGACTCCATCTCGTAGTGCTTGAGCTAGGTCACATACTTGGGCAGTGTCCAGAGTCACCCGATGATTTGGAGGGAGCACACGGCAGTCAATAAGCCATCGAGCACAGTGCCTCCACAGCTCCATCTCCACCCTGGTGCCCAAACAGGTGGAATGGATCAATCCAACTCCCAAAAAAAATTTAACTATCGATGAAAGGAGCGCTAAGATACCAGATTTCTTTAAAGATCAATAATACAGAAGTGAGAAGAGATACTCATCTTCTTTGTCCTGTGCTTTGTAAAATATGATACGAGAGCAGAGAGCTCAGAGAGACAGGCAGATTCATATGTCTCGGAGGACACTTCCGCTGTCTAATGAGGAAGAAACTAACTCTACTTCCTCTTCTGTAAACGACACACCATCACTATGTATGGTGTGTCAGGCGTGACTAGATACGAACCCTGCCAGAATAGTAGTGAAGTGCAGGTAGAACAACTCTATTAGCCACCATAAATCTGCCCCTGTAAATAAACATTAAGATGGGACAAATGACAAAGGCATAGAAAATATGAGGTTACTGCAAGCAATTTTAATACAAAAGTGTTGTTGTTTAACAGTTCATTGGTACAGCATCAATTTCTGTTGCAAACTATTTGAGATTTTCACACAGCAGCCTGGTTAGAACTGGATGTAGGGACCGATGATAGGAGGGATCCATCCGAGCTCTAACACTTCCCGTCCCACAGGGTCGATCTGTCAGGGAGAGCCAGCATACGAATGTGAGGAAGGAATTGTGCTGGTGAGTCCCATTTATTGGACACACAACTGTGAGTGTTAATTACAAAAATGAACATGTCACACAAATTCTACGTGGAATGACTATTAAATAATAAATAAGAAAATCCTAAGCAGATAAATAAAACAAATGTAGTTTACAATTAGAAAATCAGCTGAATCTGGCATGAGTGCAAAATGGCTGTGGAGAAGCATACGCTAACCTATGCTGCACCAGGATCTGGAATTCCCTGTCATGGCAAGTGGCTGCTCCCACATTGTCCTTTTCAGCTGCAGTTGCTGCGAGAGACTTGATATCCTAGTTATATGTTCAAAGCAGGATGTGCAAGTGCTGTCAATTCAGAAAGACAATCTTTTATTAAAACCTCAGGTCAGTCTCTGATCCCTCTGCAATTTAATAAAGAATAGTTCATATACAAAACAGAGGATTTCCTTAATAAAGTTTAGTAGTGTTGCCTCAGGATATTAACCCTAACAAAAAGGGTCTCATACCCCACAAAATCACATCATTAGCCATCTACTCTCCTGTTTTACACTCTACTAGACTTCCTGAATTTTACCAGGAATTGACACAAGGCTTTGTATCTACAGAAATATTCACATGGAAGTAGTAACATACAAAAACAAAAGAAACGGATAAGGCAGTTATAAACATTTTTTTTTCGTATACATGTATAGACGATAGAAATTTCTCCACAGATAAACAGTGTACATCCAGATGTACAGTGCATGATAGAAAATGTCATGGTCTGCCCCATTTATAGGCTATTTGCTCTTGTGCCAGAGGTCGCTTCAGTTAGGACTATCTCTTGGTGCCGGAAGTTTTAGGAGTGCTGACAGTTTTTTTGGACATTGTGGGGATTTTTGAAGGTTTAGACAGTCCTCTGCGGGATGGTCCCCCGGCAGCGCTACTTTCTGAGGTGTCTGAACAAGCAGACTGTGTTTCTAGAAGGTCGAAGTCAGAGGCATCGCTGCCCCTGCGGCTGCTGGCACGGCTTCCTGTACGGCTCCCGGCACGGCTGCCACTTTTCTTGGGATCTACAAAAATAGAGAGAGAAGGTTTGTTGGGAGCATTATAAACAGGCATGACATGCCAATCGGATGCTGCTTACAGCTTTTATTGTTCACAGTTATGCTACAAGTTAATGTGATATTATCTCACTACTTCTTTGTGGGACCTGTTATAACCGTACTGTCAAGCTGGTAATGTTTGCAAAATATGTAAATTTGATAGTATACACCAGTGGTCTCCAACCTGCGGACCTCCAGATGTTGCAAAACTACAACTCTCAGCATGCCCGGACAGCCAACGGCTGTCCGGGCATGCTGGGAGTTGTAGTTTTGCAACATCTGGAGGGCCACAGGTTGGAGACCACAGGTATATACTATGCTCCCTTTATTCACACATTTTGGCTGTATGGTGTATCTTACCTCATAATAAGGCTCGTAATGATAACAATAAGCTGATCCTGCACTTGAAGTTTTATATGAACGTAAGTGCAGCTGCATTTCACTGTAAATATAGCTCCCAGTACTGTGCATCAGCATTAGAGATGAGCGAACTTACAGTAAATTCGATTCTTCACAAACTTCTCGGCTCGGCAGTTGATGGCTTATCCTGCATAAATTAGTTCAGCTTTCAGGTGCTCCAGTGGGCTGGAAAAGGTGGATACAGTCCTAGGAGACTCTTTCCTAGGACTGTATCCACCTTTTCCAGCCCACTGGAGCACCTGAAAGCTGAACTCATTTATGCAGGATAAGCCATCAACTGCCGAGCCGAGAAGTTCATGACGAATCGAATTTACTGTAAGTTTGCTCATCTCCAAGTAGCATCATCAACGAAGTTAATATTGGATTTTTTCTGTGCAGCTAAGCTTTACATGTGTGCAACCAAAAGGCTCACAAAAAACTGTAACTGTACTGTAGAGAATATGTGGATACAAGAAACATTGTCCAGAACGTATAGACTGCATCATGACAACTTGCTTTCACACAGGATGTCTAAAACAAAGTTACCGATTTAACCTTTCAACTGGGTTACCTATGGGTTAACTATATGCGTTACCTGCCTGCTCTCAAACACTATAAGCTTTTAAAACTTGTGTTATGGTTGTGCCAAAATGTGTTTATAGATTTTTGTTAGACATACAGTCATTGCCGTAAATGTTGGCACGCCTGACATTTTTCTAGAAAATTTAGTATTTCTCACAGAAAAGGATTGCAGTAACACATGTTTTGCTATACACATGTTTATTCCCTTTGTGTGTATTGGAACTAAACAAAAAAAAGGGAGGAAAAAAAAGCTAATTGGACATAATGTCACACCAAACTCCAAAAATGGGCTGGACAAAATTATTGGCACCCTTTCAAAATTGTAGAAAAATAAGATTATTTCAAGCATGTGATGATCCTTTAAACTCATCTGCGGCAAGTAACAGGTGTGGGCAATATAAAAATCACACCTGAAAGCAGATAAAAAGGAGTGAAGTTCACTTAGTCTTTGCATTGTGTTTCTGTGTGTGCCACACTAAGCATGGACAACAGAAAGAGAATAGAACTAAAACTGTCAAAAAATATCAACAATCTCAAGGTAACAAGTCCCTCTCCAGGGATCTAGATTTGGCTTTGTCCACAGTGCGCAATATTATCAAGAAGTTTGCAACCCATGGCACTGTAGCTAATCTCCCTGGGCGTGTATGGAAGAGAAAAATTGATGAAAGGTGTAAATACAGAATAGTCCAGATGGTGGATAAGCAGCCCCAAACAAGTTCCAAAGATATTCAAGCTGTCCTGCAGGCTCAGGGAGCATCAAGTGTCAGCGCGAACTATCCGTCAACATTTAAATGAAATCAAATGCTATGGCGGGAGACCCAGGAAGACCCCACTGCTAAACATCTTGTGTACAAATGAGACCAGGAGAGAGTTTTTGGTAAAGCACATCATTCTACGGTTTACCAAAAATGGAATGAGGCCTACAAAGAAAAGAACACAGTACCTACAGTGAAATACGGTGGAGGTTCAATGATGTTTTGGGGTTGTTTTGCTGCCTCTGGCACTGGGTGCCTTGAATGTGTGCAAGGCATCATGAAATCTAAGGATTACCAATGGATTTGGGTCGCACTGTACAGCCCAGTATCAGAAAACTGGGTTTGCGTCCGAGATCTTGGCTCTTCCAGCAGGACAATGACCCCAAACTTATGTCAAAAAGCACCCAGAAATGGATGGCAACAAAGCACTGGAGAGTTCTGAAGTGGCCAGCAATGAGAGTTCTGAAGTGGCCAGCAATGAGTCCAGATCTAAATCCCATCCCAGATCTGAACACCTGTGGAGAGATCTAAAAATTGCTGTTGGGAAAAAGAGAGATTGCTGTTCCAATAAGAGAGACCTGGAGCAGTTTGCAAAGGAAGAGTGGCCCAACATTCCGGCTGAGAGGTGTAAGAAGCTTATTGATGGTTATAGGAAGTGACTGATTAAGATTTATTTTTTTCCAAAGGGCGTGCAACCAAATATTAAGTTAAGGGTGCCAATAATTTTGTCCAGCCAATTTTTTGGAGTTTGGTGTTCATTTTCTAGAAAAATTTCAGGGGTGCAAACATTTACGGCCATGACTGTACACAACACATTTGCAGCTGCAACTAAACATTGCCAATCAATTTAACCAGTTAAGGGTGCAGAGCGTACGGGTACGCCCCCGTTCCAGAGTCCTTAAAGAGGAACTGTCATTGTTAAAAACTTTTCATATATTGCAGGACTCATTATAATATCACATTTCACAATATACACCTGTTAAAAATTTTTTTAATTTTCACCTGAAATTCAAGCTCAAAATTGCCACCACTAGGGGTCGCCTGTCTTTTAGCCTGACAGACTAGTCTAGATTTTACAGCATACTGGATACTGGCCGTAAAGCATACCGGTATCCAGTATAGGAGATTTCTATTGAGTGTGTGCAAAACTACAGATAAAGGATGTGTGGACATACTGGGAGCTGTAGTTTTAAAACAGCTGGCGGCAACACTGCTCTAACACAGTTATTTACAAACATTGCAGCTTCAGTTGTTACTAAACTACAACTCCCAGCATGCTGAAATAGTCAACGCTTTCTCAGACTCCTGAATGACAAAGAAGTTGATCAGACATTCAGGAGTCTGTTAAAGATGAATGACACACAGTGACAGCTATGCTGATTAGCATCCAGCTTTACTAGGAGAAGATAAAACAGATAGAGCATGTATTCATAAAAATGCTGTACTTTTATCTAAAAAATCCTTGCACTAATTTTATAAAGATCTATTCTTATATTTATACATTTTATCCTGTTATGAATTCACCATAATGTCTTCTGATTACTGCAGGCAAGCTCCAAGTATCTTCCTCTGACACATGACACAGCATAAAACCAGAGAGGAAAGGGTTACAGAGTAGAGAGTACTGATTGGCTGACTGCACAGGCTTGCTCCTGTGAGGGAGACAGACTGACACGCCCCCTCCAGCCTGCACAATGAAAAAGTAACTCACCAGCAGATAAATGCTTATATCTCTGGATATATAGGTCCGAGACACATAAAACTTATATGCACATGATCAGAATTGGGTCCTGAGTAACATATCACCTTTTTTTTGCACTATGACAGGTACACTTTAAGGACTCAGGGAGTACCTGTATGTCCTGATCCCACTAACTGGGTTTAAACCCTTCTCACAAGCAGAGAACGGGTTAAACCCCGTGGGTCCTGGTTGCTACGGGCAGCCAGGACGCATGGCTAATGCTGGGCACCCACAGAATCGCGATGTCCCGATCAGCTTACTGGACAACGGGAGGGTCCTCGCCTGCCTCCTCGCCGTCCGATTGGCGATCTACTGCTCCATGCCTGCGCAGCAAGCTGGAGCAGCAGAGCGCTGATAACACTGATCAATGCTATACTATGGAATAGCAATGAACAGTGTATGCAATCAAAAGATTGCATGGTACAGCCTTCTAAGTGGGCTAAAAAAGTAAAAAGTGGTAAAAATAAAATGAGAATAAATGTGAATAAGCCCCCCCTAATAAAAGTTTAAATCACCCCCCTTTTCCTATTTTATAAATAAAATAATGTAATAATAAAAAATAATGTGGTACCACCGTGGGCACAAATGTCCAAACTATTAAATATATGGTTAGCTAAACCACACGGTCGATGGCGAAACTTCATATACCATAAAAGTATTAATAAAAAGCAATGAAAATGTCTCATCAAAACAAAAAGTACCGATTAAAACTACAGACCACGGTGCAAAAAATAGGCCCTCATATAGCCCCATACGCGGAAAAATAAAGTTATAGGGGTCAGAAGATGACAATTTTAAAGGGTAGCTCCCACCAACCCTCTTTTTTTTCTGTCCCTGCCTATTGCCCTTCTATCCCTAACCCCCTCCCTGCCTTTATTTTTATATTTATTGACTAATAAATGCCATTTTGTCTGCCTGGTAGTGTGCTCACTACCAGGCAGACTTCCCCAGCAGGCACCACGTCACTGATGCCTGCTGGAGGCGACTTCCGCCCTTAGTTCTAACAGGGTGCCTCCAGCTGTTTCACAACTACAACTCCCAGCATGCCCTGACATCTATTGGCTTACAGGGCATGCTGGCAGTTGTAGTGGGGAAACAATTGGAGGCACCCATTTATACCAACCTCCTGCCGCCACCCCCTCCCCTCACCTCCGGTCGCTCAGATGGAGAGAAGAAGCCGGGACCGCGAACTCTGCGCTGCGCGGTGAGCTGCTTAGAAACGGGGAATCCGGATGCAGGACGTGCCGGGGAATCCAATTCAGTTACCGGAGTCTGCAGAGAGAGTGCAGACTCCAACTGGGCTGAGGTACAGGCTGCGTGCCTGCTGCGGCCAGGGCGGCTGCTCCTGGACTTTACTGCGCTGGCTTCCTGCCTGTTTGATTGACAGACAGGAAGCCAGCGCGCAGTGAATGAATTTCGACTCATTTGCCAGGCTGAAATGAGCCGAAATTCTGTAGTGACGTCACTGCAGAATGCATTCGGCCACTAGGAGGGCGAACCCTAGTGGCCCAATTTAAAAGTGATTTTAAACTGTTTTAAAATCACTTTTTTTAATTAAACTATATTAGAGATATGTTGTAGTACTTAAGTACTACAACATATCAATTTTTTGTTTTCATGACAGTGCCCATTTAAACACTAATTTTGGTGCATGTAGTTATTTTTTTCAATTTGTAAAATAAACAAAGCCTACATAAATTGGTTATCCCTGTAACCGTATGGACCTACAGAAGAAAGATAATGGCTGACATTTATCATTGTCTTTAGACAGTTTTTTGTGTCTACAAAAGGCACAAAAAGGCGCAAGCGGGGTTTATTTGCGCCTTTTTGTTTACACATTTCTGCAGATTTTGAGTTTCAAGCCACAGATTTTGAGTTGCAATCCACTGATTTTGGCAATACACATGATATAGAAGGGATTTATGAACTGTGCCTTTTTGTAAAAAGGCGGAAAGCCATTGAAAAGCCTCTAAAACTACACCATCCCAGACCTGGCGTAGCTTTTTAGTGTATGTGAAGAGAGAAATTTGAGAAAATGTGACTTGCTCTGTGATAAATTTGGTTCTCCTACACATTACCACCACACAAAAAAAAAAAGGTGTAAAAAAATGCTTCACTTACACCTACAATGATAAATGTGGGCCATTGTGTCATTTTTACAGAAAAGTGCACTGCGTAGAAACGGAAGCCCTAAAAATTTGCAAAATGGTGTTTTTTTTTTCCATTTCACGCCACAACAATTTTTTTTTTGTTTCGCCGCAGATTAGCCCCTTAAGGACCAAGCGGTTTTCTGTTTTTGCACTTTCGTTTTTTCCTCCTTACCTTTTAAAAATCATAACCCTTTCAATTTTGCACCTAAAAATCCATATTTTTTGCGCCACCAATTACTTTGTAATGACATCAGTCATTTTACCCAAAAATTTACGGCGAAACGGAAAAAAAAATCATTCTGCGACAAAATTGAAGAAAAAACACCATTTTGTAAATTTTGGGGGCTTCTGTTTCTACGCTGTACATTTTTCTGTAAAAATGACACTCTCTTTATTCTTTAGGTCCATACGATTAAAATGATACCCTACTTATATAGGTTTGATTTTGTCGTACTTTTGGAAAAAATCATAACTACATGCAGGAAAATTAATACATTTAAAATTGTCCTCTTTTTACCCCTGTAACTTTTTTATTTTTCCGCGTACAGGGTAGTTTCAGGGCTAATTTTTGGCGCCGTGATCTGAAGTTTTAAACGGTACCATTTTTGTTTTGATCGGACTTTTTGATCGCATTTATTCCTTTTTTTTATGGTATGAAAAGTGACCAAAAATACGCTATTTTGGACTTTGGAATTTTTTCGCGCGTACGCCATTGACCGTGCGGTTTAATTTACGATATATTTTTATAGTTTGGACATTTACGCACCCGGCGATACCACATATGTTTATTTTTATAATGTTTATATATTTTTTATATGGAATTTGGGAAAAGGTGGGTGATTTAAACTTTTAATAAGGAAGGGGTTAATGCGTGTGTGTTTCAAAGGGTTAATTGCCGGCCACGGCGATCATCCCATGTCGGCTATTAACACGCCGGCCCACAGCTGCAGGAATCAGCTGGGGGCCGGCCGGTATGACACGGGCTCGAGTCGGGAGCACGCGTCATACCCGGTTAAGGGCCATTGTACGTGTATACACGTCCATGGTCCTTAAGAGGTTAGGTTATTAAATAAGTGATGTCATTACAAAGTACAATTGATGATGCAAAAAAAAAACCTTATATTGGCCTGAAGGTGCAAAATTTAACGAGTTATGATTTTTAGAAGAAGAAGAGGAGGAAAAAAAAAAAGTGCAATAACGAAGATTGTTTTGAGTCCTTAAAGGGATTTTCAAGGAGATTTTGATTACAGCCATTGAATAATCTTGCTGGCACTAGAAAGTTGCTTATTGGTTTTTATTCTCCATCGTCCACACTTGCTTTACTCTAAATCTGGGTCATTTGACCTCTGCCCGAATTCACAATGTCTGTGAAGTCACGTTAAAGGAGATATGCAGCACTGATTGTAAAAAAAATAACTTTACCTATCTGATAGATCTTGTAAAGTCAAAATCGGTCCAGCTATTTTCCTGTTATTGCCTCACAAATTTCCCTCTGTTTGCATGCATGGAGGGAGAAGCAGAGTCATAAAAGACTCCATTTCCCAAGATGCTCCTCTCCTGCTACCCTCCCCCCTGCTCTCCACACTGAGGAAATTATTAGAAAATAACATTCTAACTCCCTCTTATATGCATATCCCCTCCCATCCTAATGAGGTCCCTCTCCCCACCCTCCCCTGGTCCAAAAGAAATGCAAGCTGCAGCTGTGTTGATTCATTACAGCAGTGTTTTCATACTGTGTTAGTCCAGCAGTGGCAAAACTACAACTTCCAGCATGCCTGGACAGCCAAAGGCTCTATTACATAAATACTACCATAAAGAAAGTCGAACATTGGCTGTCCAGACATGCTGGAAGTTGTAGTTTTGTCCACGGCTGGAGATACGCTGTTTGGAAACCACTGCTGTAATATGTTGAGTTCAGTCGCAGAAGCCCACAAGCTTCATCATAGCGGTACCAGCGTTGTTTATTGTAGTAATGTAATTGTGTTTTCCAAACTGTGTCTCCAGCTGTGGCAAAACTATACCTCACGGCAAGCTTGGACAGCCTTTGGCTGTTCGGACATGCTGAGAGTTGTAGTTTTGCAACAGCTGGAGGCACCCTGTTGGGAAACACTGGTGTATTCTGAAATCTACTTGCTGTCCCATCAGAAGCTCAAACTTTTGAGCTGCCTCCCTTGTCTGCTTTACACTGCAGCTCTTCTCCATCACATCATATTTAGGCCCTTTTCACACTGCTGTTGAGCTGAGTCGCTAATGGCCGTCAGGCTCCCCTTGCTTTTTTTTCTTTTTTTATCCTTTGAAGACCGTCAGCAAGACTGGAGCACAATGGGCAACAACTGGTCCCACCGGATCTGAATGGGGTCCGTCGGGCGCCATTATTTTTGGCGGCGAATATCGGGAGAAAAAGATGGCTAATGCAGTAATTTTTCTCCTGCTATTCTCCTAACGGGCGTCTCACTACTGTGCTATAACAGCAGTATGAAAGTAGCCTTTGACTCTAATAGACAATGAAGCTAAGCTACTCTCGCAAACCGTAAGTTTCACACTGCCAATATGAAACAGCAGTGTGACGCCTGTTAGGAGAATAGCGGTCTTTTCCCGACATTCGTCACCAAAAAGAATGGTGCCCGACGGACCCTATTAAAGTCAATCGGATCCGTCGGGACCAGTTGTGCTCCAGTCTTGCTGACTGCCTTCAAAGGCTAAAAAAAACAAGGGGACCCTGACAGCCGTTAGCGACTAAACACAAAGGCAGTGTGAAAAGGGCCTAACTACGATGTGATGGAGGAGAGCTGCAGTGTAAAGCAGTCGGGGAGGCAGAACAATAGTTTGAAATCCACTTGCTGTCCCATCAGAAGCTCAGACTACACCAGTGTTTCCCAACAGGGTGCCCCCAGCTGTTGCAAAACTACAACTCCCAGCATGCCTGGAGAGCCAAAGGCTGTCCAGGCATGCTGGGAGTTGTAGTTTTGTCACTGCTGGAGACACAGTTTGGAAAACACTATGATGGAGATTTCTAATTGATCTATACTGTAAAGTCACAGTGGAGAATTTTTTTTTGCAAGATACATATATATATATATATATATATATATATCTATCTATCTATGTGTGTGTGTGTGTGTTTGTTTTTTGTTATATGTTGTGGTACTGTGTGGGGCTGAAGCAGAGAGAAGCTGCTTTAGCAAGCATGAAATCCCTTGCCTGCAGTAATGGAGAAATAACCATCCCTGCTTGTAAGCATAGTCATTTCTGACATCTACAAGCACGGGGTGGGAAGAGCTGCTGGGGCTTACTAAACAGTCTGTCTGAGCTCTACACACCATAAGTCTCAGCACTGTCTGCTAGGCAAACAAAATCTCCTACATGTGGGACAGGAGGGCTTGCTCTGCTCTCATCACATATGTAGTGCCAGATCATGTTTGCAGTCCAAACACTGCAGGCAAAGTGCGGTGTATAAACTGAGCATTTTCAAGATTCTCAGCCAAGCAGTTCTTTACTGGCAATGGTGAATCACTTACCAGTTCGACTGGATTTGGCACCAGAAGGGGTGGTTCCAGACATGTCTCCTGTGAGGGAAGAGCGGCTTGTATGTATAGCAGCTTTCTTCATTTTGCTGCTTTGTGCTGGCGTTACCTTAAAATTTTTGAAAATAATACATTATGAAGCGCAGTAGATGAAATAAATTGCCACAAGATATAATTTATTTCTGCTCGTCTTGCAGAAACTAAAATAAAAAAAAGCTGTTTAACTACTTTTTAAAACTAATGTTACAATCTAAGTCAGTTCTATTTCACTTTGAAACTACAATGGTCTATTTTTTTTACTGCAACACCAAATTTGATACAACTAATAATTTGCAAATGTGGGATTCTGAATGTATTTTAGCACTTTAGGTATGGGTTACACATAAGTAAAAATTCTAATCACCTGGCACCTTTGCTTGCCAGGTAAGGCTATGTTCACACTCTGAGTTTTTAAGTTACTGTCAGTCCTTATTCAAAAAAAAGTCTCAAATATTGTCCAAAATATGTCTGTATTGTAGTTACAGCATTAAACTAGGACCTGTCGATTATTTTAAAAGGCTGTAAGAATTATTCAATATAACTCAATGGGAAATAAAAAATGATGTGTGAACATAGCGTAAGCATTAATTACCATTGTGCTTGTTTCACTTGAATATGACTAAAAAAATCTCTATTTTTCCAGAGATTACCAAATCAGTAAAGACTCCGCAATGTAGATACACATGTATACACAGACAATAAACAGTCATGTAAAATTTTTGTATTTGTAATGATAATAGTTGAATCTATGGCCTTCTGGAGACTGCAACACTAACAGATGTATGTGTTAAGAAGTAACTCACTAAAAGTGGGATCTTACACTGCATTGCTCTTCCTATTCTCGTGTTCTATTGGTCCGAATGCAGAGTCAGGGCAAGTATTTGTGTCTTCACTAACATTAAATCAGTTCTTACTTATTTTACTGGTATTACTCACTTAACTATTCTGCTTATCTATGAAAATGGAGAATTTTCTACCCAGTTGTAGCATAAATTATCTACATGAGCAAGTACAGAAAATCTTAATTCTGTTGTGGTGTTTCTAAGAAAACTTAAAAGATCAACAAAATATTTAAAAACATGTCTAGTTACAGTTTAAATAAATGAATGACCATGCCCAGTCAATGGTAAAATTATGCTGTGCTGTTAAGAAGACATGGCATACAAGTGATGTTCAATTGACAGAATGAGCATGCAACCAATCTTAACATGTGTTTTTTGGAGTCAACACCGATCTGATAGAATTAAGATTTAGAGTTTGCAGAAATCTTAGTATAATTAAAAATCATGCAATCAAATCTGACGAGAAAACAATCCACAGTAACTGTAGTATAGAGAGGCCATTATAGAGAGTTTTTCAACCAGTGTCAGCATGCCTTAGTCTTCACTAATTAGAAGGAAATCAAATCAAAAACGGGAAAACTGATTTATGTGGATAGTGACACAAGTATTTCTCATCCATTTAATAGACAATTGTTAGTTTAATTCTGGAAAACATGACGAGGCAGAGTGTTAGCAGGAAGATGGCTCTTGGAAAGGGTGGAGGCTCTATTATCGGAGAACCATACTCTACCTCACACGATGGGATCTGGTAGTCTGAATATTCGGAGCCCCTAGAGGGCGTGCCAGCCTTGCTGTTTACAAGCCAGGGCTTCTCGTAACAGCGAGATGGCTGCTGTGGAGTCTGCGAGAGGGGCAAGGGCACATGGGACGGATGAGGAAAGCGAGCGAAGATGAAGAAGGGTGATGAGTTGTCAAAATGCAAACAAAAATACAACTAAACAAAATCTGAACAACAGGACTAACGCAGACACGCTTTTCACATAGGCAAGACAAAAGCAATATCTAGATTAAAAATAAAATAAAGAATAAAAACAATGTCTGGATGACTGATGACATTTAGCCTTTTAGTTACAACTTTTGACTAAAAGTCTTAAATAAAACTTTTCATGATCACAATATTTATATAATCCACATTACTCTCCTTCCCCTGAGGTCTGTGAGTTGGTAAAAATAAAGGTAAAGGGGGTGACATAAAGGTGGCTGTTGGCATACTCCTCCTAACACCCCGTACATATGAACAATTAGTAAAGCATCTGTGTTTTAAATAGGGGTGGGGGGGGGGGGGGAATGCCATGTATCTATGTTGGCAGCTTGTCTCCGAAGAGAATAAGCAACTTACTCATGTTGAAATCCAACATGTTTATTCCTTCTTTTACCCAACATCTGCCATCAGGGGTATAGCCAAGAGGTCCCTCTAAACATAAGTTTATGATCATGGTGAAATCTGGCAGATAAGGTTCATCTGATGTCTATGGGCACTTTAACAAAACTCTAAGGATCGGACTACAAACAAGGTTTGTCTGTAGGAAATTAACACAAAATGGTAGTACTACATTTATAACCAAGACTACTATAAAAAAAAAATTTTTAAAAAAAGCTGCCTTTTTATATGAGATTGGAGCAAAGAGAAAAATGGTTATAAAAGTGCTCACAGCCTTTGCTTTGTGTAGTGGACTTGCCTGACAGACTGAAGGATCACTGTATCTAGAAGATGAGCTTTACTTATCATTCAGTCCCATTTTGTTTCAAAACCTCTGCATCTCCTACTTTTTTTTATTTGAACGAACATAAAAAGCACTCAAAATGGTTTAATGTAAGATCCAAATACTAAAACCAAATATAAAACAGTCTACTCTTCCAAAATAACCACATTTAAAAAATTTTATGAGATGCAGGACATGAATAATCTGCCAGTTTATGCACAAAACACAAAGCATATACAAAGTAGTTCCCATATTGTGAAGGGTGCATTGCATACAAACAATGAAATATGAGAATACTGCAAAGCAAAAGACACTGGCCTTTGTATTTTGAAAACCATCCCATTTAACATATGCTAATGCCAGAATACTAGGCATGCAAAAAACTTACCTTGGAACCACTTGCAGGAGTAGCAGGTGAGGATGGGACGGATGTACAGCTATGGTTACTTTGGCTGGCACTTGAGCTGGACCTAGTAGGAGAGGCAGTCCTGGAAGACGGTTTTGATCTTCGCCCTCGTGACCTGAAGGGGGTCATTCCCTGGGAAACCCCCTCGGGTAGTATAAACTTTTCTCGCAGCTCGAGATTCGTTCTTCCCCTTGCTGATTGAAAAAAGTATTCAGAAGTTACAATTCCTTTAAGTTTCACAAGCAAGAAGCACAGAGATCACAGTAAGCAATGCAGACATTTTTAGTTTAGCAAACCAAGTTAATATTTAGCCAGCAAACATAGGTTAAGTTGGGTTGTTAGCGTTAAATATTTCAGAAGCCACACACTCTAGAATGTGTTCAGGGCATATGTAGTTCATGCCTATACCATCCAATGTATGTCAAAATAACATACAACTTCAAATGGTAAACAGATGTTGGCAAAAATGTGCTGTCATCCATGGTGACATGCTGCTTTCTCCTTCTCAGCTTTCAGGAGAGTCACATGAAAGACTTCCTGACTGCTGCTAGTCACAGCATCCATACTTAATGTACAAAGCTCTAAAGACTCAAGTAGTGTGCACTACTAAGGCAAATCCTCCTATATACTCCAATGCTTTAAAGGGGTCATCTGGCCACCAATATTAGATTGGTGGAAAAGTGGTGGTGGGGGCCAGTGAGTTCTGGCACCCGCACTTATCAGCTCTTTAAAGGGGGGGTGACACCTGTGTGAGCACTACATCATCTTTAATCTTTACATGGGCTGCAAGCTGCTTTGTATTTTGCAAAAGACACTCTTCATAGCGGTACTGCGAGGTTTATTCAAACTAACCATTCCGCTGCAATATCCTGCAATGCTAGTAACCACCCTGCAGCCCATATGAACACTGAGGAAGCTGCAGCACTTGCATGTGTCATGGCCCTTTCGAAAAGCTGGTTGGCATGGATGCCGGAAGTCCTCTCAATCTAACATTGATATACCCCATTGCTTTTTTTATACTATGCTCACAATTAATGTCATGTAGTGTTATCCATTATATTTGGCATTATTTAGGTTACACTTGATAGTGGATACTAATGAGGTTTTCTGTGCATTGTTTGCTATTCATAGTTTTTTTTGTTTCTTTTTAAGTGTGTCGCTAGTGTTTTTATGTTTCATGGAAGAGGTCTGTTACTAGGGATACATTGCCTAAGAAAATAAGGTTGCCAGCTGCAAAGTTATAAAAACTAGCAAGTCACCAATTACTCAAGCCTTGAGCACAAGGCAGAATTGTCATTGAACTAAGGGCAGAGAAAGGACAAGACAACTTGGCATAACAAGCCAATTGTCAGAGGAATAAAGCTGCAGTAATCATGCAGTATGCACCTTTCTTTGCAAAGAACAGAAGACTGCATAGCAGGGACAATGGGTCAAGCAGAGAGGCAGATATGAAAGCACCAACATAGTGATGCCTTAAGTATACATCCAGACACAGGCTTGTGTTCTTAGCAGTAGGAGGCAGAGTCACTGTAATACATGCTTTAGGATTACTGCAGGTTGTACATTTATGACAGGCTATATTTAGACAATGCCTTTCTTTCTTTATTTTTTTGTCATGTTTTTATAAAAACAGACGAAGGTGGGGACCATCTCTACAGTGAACCCCAAATCCTGATTTCAAGTGGAGATTACTCGTTTTTGAGAATAAGACCCCCCAGTGGAAACATAATATTAAATCCTTGCACGCAAGCAGATAGTCTACTAAAAGGGGTGTCACCTGCACTTCACAGTGAACAAGGGAAAAACCCTGTGCCATTCATAGTATTGCGGTGGTGCCATGTAACTGCAGCTCAGCTCCCATTCATGCCAATGAATGGCTCAACCTCATGTCTTGGCTATATGATGTCATCGTATGTTGCTATGTAATTGTCCAATGCAATATTATAAAGACTGGAGCAGCAAGGAAAAGAACAGCTAAGACAATGACACATGGAAGTTCTTTAAGCAATACATGAAATACTATATTTCTTTAATGGAGTTTTTTTTCTTTAAACACACTGCGTGTTATAATAAGAAGCACATCTACAAAGTGAAAGCAGAAACCCAAACCTATGGATGAGACGGAATCAGTTCTCTTTAATTTAGTCCCTGGATGGTGAACTAAGAAGGATAAAGAGGGTGCAGAGGGGAGAAATAGAAACGATGTGAGGCATGCAAAATGTACAGCCAATGAGAAGATTCTCTTTCAAGACATTGGTTTGAATTAGGCTCAGTGGGTGGGGTTTATGAAAACTGTCTGAAAGAAGAAAACGGCCTTTGTTGTCCATAACAGATCACAGCTCTGCTTTTATGTACAAAAAAATACAAAATAAATAAAAGCAGCATTGTGATCTCTTGGATGCTATGGACAAAAAAGACAGTTCTTCCTTTAGACACTATTTATAAATGTCCCCATGTGTAGAACACAATCCTAAACAAATCATATCTTGAAATAACAGAATTATTATGAAGAAAAGCAGAAGCCACCAATACAACAATCGCCAGATGATGTCAGTGACTCCATGCACCACCATGGACACAGAACAGATGTGCCTTTCTTCAGATATTCCAAGCAGCAGGCAATGTAACCAATCACACACACACACACAACTCCTTCACACAATAAAGCCATACTGCCCTCTGCTGGTAGGATGTACACATTACGCAGTGGTTTTCTTTATTATTATTGCACTAGCTGCACCAGCACCAGTGCAGATTACCCACCAGTGACAAGCATAAGTGCTCCCCCTATTTTATAATAAAGCATTCATTTATGGACTGGTTATGCCTGTATCTAGAGATGAGCGAACTTACAGTAAATTCGATTCGTCACAAACTTCTCAGCTCGGCGGTTGCTGACCTTACCTGCATAAATTAGTTCAGCTTTCCGGTGCTCCGGTGGGCTGGAAAAGGTGGATACAGTCCTAGGAAAGAGTCTCCTAGGACTGTATCCACCTTTTCCAGCCCACAGGAGCACCGGAAAGCTGAACTAATTTATGCAGGAAAAGTCATCAACTGCCGAGCTGAGAAGTTCGTGACGAATCGAATTTACTGTAAGTTCGCTCATCTCTACCTGTATCCATTCACGTACAGTACAGACTTTTTCTGACTTTTTGCTTTAGTTGGTAAACATGCTTGTCTTGTGGGATCCTGTATACCAGAGGTCCCCAACCATTTAGGGGTTGTGAGCCACTTTTAGACAGGACAAGGTTTTGTAGTATGATATAGCTTTTACCACATTGTTAACTGCTAGTATTATGCTAAGACATCCCTGGTGCAACTAGGGCACAAAAGGCTTCAAATACCAACAGCTTAAAGGGCCACATGCAGGGCACCCAAGCCACTGGCTGGAGAACACTGCTGTGAGAAGAAATGGCATTAAAAAAGCAAAACAAGCAAAAAATGATTACAAAGAAAAGTCATGCTTAATAAATGCATGAACTTGCCCTCTGAAAAAATTAGTTTATTATCAATGTTTTCATTTTGTATCAAAACCGAGAAACAAAGTTATATTATGCAGAAATTCTTACCTCGGCAAGGATCGTTTTTCACCAAAAATTCATCAAGTGCCATCCAGCCTCCTCCAACTCGGACCATCACTGTGCTGCGCAGTATACGTACCAAGCGCAACTGCTGAGAGTCTCCAAACTGGAAAAAACAAATAACTGGTTATTTACAGCTCATGTCTTCAAACCTCAAAACGCATGCATGCCAAGTCACCCATATACCAGTAGACATATATAAGTAAATATATATGTCAATATGTGTGCACAGACACATATTAACAAAAAAAATATCTTGCAGCAGATCTGGAGAACAAAGCCACAGTTCTAGAGCTTTATATTTAGCTCTTTAGCATTTAAGTCACCAATTGTATCCAGGAAAACCTGGCTAAAAGTTACAAGAAGCGTGTAATGTTCCCCTGGTCTACTATTGCATGAATCATTCTCAGCCCTTAATACTTGATTTATATGATTAGTTATGGAAATTTAGTTAGATATCCAAAACTGACATGGTCATGAACAAGTTATTCAGTCACATGACTAAATTATGGTGAAATGAGACCAGATTATTATATGTTTCTGCAGCTGTCCGGCTGATGGACTCCTGTAAGACCCAAGTCCCAGTATTGTATTTGACATATACAGTAATTTATTTCCTGTCGGTTAGAATGCTCCACGATCAGATCTTTATAGGACATCTCACAGGAACCCATCACCTTCAGCTGCAATGAACATCATGGATGGCATGTAGTATGTAAGTCTCAAGAATGAATATAGCTGTTTAGTCTGACAGGCAGACATGCACACAATAAGGAGCATTAAGCAGTGTGGGTTTATTTGTGTGAGAGGCAGGTCTGTACACATTTTCTAAACAGCTTAGATAGATCTATGGTGATCATAAGAATTGTAAGAGAATCACGGCAACAGAAAAAAAGGAATCAAATTAGTATGTAAGCATGTGATTATTTGGGCAGAAAAGAGCCAGCATCAGAGTGCACTGTACCTGGTTCCCTAGGAAGAACTACATGAAAAAGCACAAGGAGAAAGAAAATTGTTTTAGTTAAACATAAACAGCAGTAACATAGAACTGTATATTAGTAACAGAAATAACTGCATTGCAATGCACTAGTCTAAAAAGGAGATTTTTTTGTACTCACCGTAAAATCTTTCTCGTAGACTTCATTGGGGGACACCGATACTGATTGGTATATGCTCTTGCCACTAGGAGGCGATGACACTAGGAAAAAAAAACGCTGGCTCCTCCCTGGCAGTATATATCCGCCCACTGGAAATGAGGTAATCAGTTTTGTCACCAAGCAGTAGGAGAACCCAACAAAGGAATATGTCCTAGTGGCAAGAGCCTATACCCATCAGTATAGGTGTCCCCCAATGAAGAGCGACCGAGAAAGGTAAATATTACTTATTACATTTCACCCTCAAAAGGATAGATCCAAGAGTAAGCATTAAAATTAAGTAAAACTATTTTCCAATTGGAACCATAAAATAAATGCAATAGGAACTGCAGTTGTGGAAGTGGCTCCTTGTCACCAGCACTGAACACAATAAGCAGATGTTCTAAAAAAAAAAAATATATATATAGAAGAAGACTAGTGGGCACAATAATGAATATGTACTTGCAACATGTAGATCACTGCTTCTCAATCTGTGTGGTGTGGCTCAGTGAGACACCCCTTAGTTATTTGTAAAGCATTCTTCACTAAAGTCATTACAAGGTGAAGAGGGCTTTCTGTGGCTGTAGTTATCTCTGGTATAGCAACATTACTGAACAGTTGTGTACTTATTTCAATGTTATACAGCATGCAGCAGACAAATGCAAAGTAAACTGTCATATTTTTATATTTTGCAAGGACTTTCACAGAGGCCCAGGCATTATCTTGCTTGTCTGTGAGGCCCCAGTAGAAAAAGTCATAATCTAGACACTTATTAAGCCCTTAAGGACATATCCCATTTTGGCCTTGAACTCTTATTTTTCATCTACAGACCCATAAGTGATCATTTTTTTTGTGATATATGATGTGGCCCAAAAATATGCATTTTTAGCTTTTATTTTTGTTATTTATTTATTTCAAACGTTTACACCGTTTACCATGAGGGATCATAAACATTATATTTTAATAGTTTAGACAATGCCTCGTGCGGCAATACCAAATATGTAACATTTTATATGCAATCATTAGATTGCATTCACTGAATGCCTATTAGATGCCGTGATTGGCAACAGAGTCAAAATGGTTAATGATGGGGAGTGGTGGGATTGCGGTCCACGCCATTAGCAATGAGTCTAGTAATGAGTGCAGCTCCTGTGCTCACTTCATACTCATTTAACCCTCTAGGACATACATTTAGGGCCTTAATGTGTTAAAAGGGTACTCTTGTGGAAAACATTTTTTTTTTTTTTTTAAATCAACTGGTGCCAGAAAGTTAAACAGATTTGTAAACTTTAACCTTCCAGTACTTATTAGCAGCTGTATGCTACAGAGGAAATTCTTTTCTTTTTGAATTTTGTTTTTGTCACAGTACTCTCTGCTGACACCTGATGCCCGTATCAGGAACTGTTCAGAGCAGGAGAAAATCCCCATAGCAAACCCATGCTGCTCTGGACAGTTCCTGATACGGGCATCAGGTGTCAACAGAGAGCACTGTGGACAAGACAAAAGAAATTCAAAAAGAAAGCTGTATCATACAGCTGCTTAAAAATACTGGAAGGGGAAATATTTTCCAATAGAAGTAATTTACTAATCTGTTTAACTTTTAACTGTTTAAAATTCCACCGTAGTACCCCTTTAAAGGGAACCTCTCATCAAAAAAAACTTTTGATATATTATAGATTAATGTATGCAGAATAACTTTACAATTGCATGTTATTAAAAAATATGCTTCTTTCTATTTAATTTTCCACTTTGAAGAAATGACCACTAGGGGTCTCCCTACCAGTTCTGGCAGCAAGCATTTCAGACTCATGCTGGAGTCCTAAACACTACGAGCTGCCAGTCTGCTTTGTTCACAAAGGAGAACACTCAGAGCTGCCAGCCTGCTTTGTTCACAGCCTGTTTGGCTGTGAACAAAGCAGGCTGGCAGCTCTGAGTGTTTAGGACTCCAGCATGAGTCAGAAATGCTTGCTGACAGGACTGATCGGGAAAAATACAATAGAAAGAAGCATATTTTTCATTAACATGCTATTGGAAAGTTATTCAACATTCATTAATCTAAAATATATCAAAAGTTTATTTGATGAGAGGTACCCTTTAAGTCCCAAAAGGCAAGGGGCATACATTTATGCCAGATATCGTCCAGGGGTTAAAAAAGAACATTTTAAGAAAATTATTCTGTTGCAGGACAACTACTACCTAAAGTCAGTCTAAAGCCAATTTCACACAAGTGTAATACAGGCACAAATCCTGGCCAGACATCGGGTCTTGAGATCTGTACTGAAAGCATCATTCACCTTCTGACATCTCTCCTCTCATATAAAGTAAATCTACCAAAAATTCACAATGAAACAAAAACGTAGCTCACCCTGTATTTATTCTCCCCGATCTGTTCGACTTGGAATCTCTTTGCACACTTGCACTGCGCCACCTGCCTGGTGACCTTTAAAAAGACGTGTCACAAATATGAATATCAGCATATAAAGGCTACTGGAAATCAATAGAATCATGGGCAAGAGAAGATGATCACTTACCTCATCTTCAATCTTATCTGCATCAGTAGTTGGCCGATAAGCATCTTTATTGGGATGAAGGGCGGCTACAAACTCGTAATAATCAATGTATCCATCCCCATCCCGGTCAAAGATATCAGCTACAGCAGTCATTTCAAGTTTTGTGGTTGGAAATTCTACAGAAAACAGATTTTATTGGTAACTGAATAATGGGGATGAACTTTAAGAATTCAGCACCATCGCATACAAACATAGAATGTGTCGGCACATAAGAACCATTCGGCCCATCTAGTCTGGCCAATATTCTGAATACAATGAATAGTCCCTGGCCCTATCTTATATGAAGGATAGCCTTATGCTTATTCCATCCATGCTTAAAATCCTTCACTGGATTTGCAGTGACCACTTCTGCAGGAAGGCTATTCCATGCATCCACTACTCTCTCAGTTAAGTAATACTTCCTCATAGTACTTAAAATTTTTGCCCCTCTAATTTAAAACAATGCAATCTTGTGGTAGTTTTTCTTTAAAATATCCTCTCCTCCTTTACTGTCTTGATTCCCTTTATGTATATAAAAGTTTCTATCATATCCCCTCTGTCTCATCTTTTTTCCCAAGCTATAGAAGGTCATTTAAACTTCCCTGTTAAGTCTCACCAGTGTTCTGTACAACGGCATGAGCACTTCCCTCTTTCTACTGTTAATACCTCTCCCTATACACCCAAGCATTCTGCTACCATTTCCTGCTGCTCTTTTACATTGTGTCTGATTACCTTTTAAGTCTTTTAAATTAATGACCCCCAAATACCTTTCTTCAAATGCTGAGGTTAGGACTGTATTAAATAGTCTGTATTTTGCCATTGGGTTTGTGCCCAGAACCAGCCTACTTACTGGATGCCAATATTCCGTCAATAAATTCTTGTCTGGTAATTTTCCCATCCTGGTCTTTATCTATTCTACGGAAGAAATCCATGACTCGAGATTTCTTGTGATTCATCCACCGCATGTATTTCTTTCTCCAGATGTCAAAGTCAAAGTTTGCAAATTCCTTTAACTTGAAAAACATAAGTAATTGTATTCAAAATGAAATAAAATATGTGGAAACTGTGCTTAAAAAAATTTAATTATGAGAATTTGTTTCCTTACCTCTTCCAACCTGTCTAAAGCATCATTAAGCTTCCGCTGTCTTTCCAATGCTAATAACCACACCTGCTGCCAACGTGCAGAGAGCTGATTGACCCTTGGGTTCTTTGTCTCAGACTGAGAGGGCACCTGAAAGACAGGTGGAGTGGCCTGCACTGCAGACTTCCCTACAAAAAAAAGACAAGATCAGTGACTTAATGTTTCTACAAGCATTCACACAAACCACACATTTTAACCTTCATAGGCATTAAAAGCAATAGCTGAAATAACTGAGAATATTTCAAGCATGTCAGTGTCTTTATTGCTATTTTGGGTTAAGTCATTACATACAGTCTCCAGAATACTGAAAATAAATATATGACACTGAGCTTTTATTTTTTCTGTATTAAAATATATAAAATGTCATATGAAATATGTTAACACTCAACCAAGATGTATGACAATGATGTGAAGAATTAGTCATGTCCACTCACTGTTTCGGTTCTTGTCATTAAATGAAGCATGGTTGGGGTCTGTTTTCCTCTTGTATGTCTTTGTAACTCTATCCACATCTGGTTGTTTCTGTGTCATTTCCTCCATAAACACCTTAAAAAGAATGAGTACAAGGCTTGTCACGTCATTTGATACTCATGCTTTTGAGATTTTTCGGGGGGAAAAAAAATTGATGGTCTGTCTATTCACAGGATTGAATATAAAACAGCTAATCTGTAGGGTGCTGACACTGGGCACCACTGCCAAACAGCTGAGCAGCACATCTGCAGCATCAGGACATTAAAAACGTATAGGAGATGGAAGTCTCTGCTCTGTACATTGTGTAGTGTGACACTGGGTTACTACAGCACAATTCGAATTTACTTCAGTGAGCTTAGCTGCAGCAGCCCAGCACCACATTACACAATGTACAGAGCCAAGGTTTCTGTCTCACATACACTACTTACACCCAGGTACTGTGCTTGTGCCAATCAGCTACTGATCCTTGGAAAAGCCCCTTAAAGACTTGTGCCATTCAATACTATTAAGAATAGTTTTAAAGTGACCATGGTATCATTCAGCACATGGTTACCTTTGCACTTAATCACATTTCTTTTTTTTTTTTTCTTCTACAATTTCGGTAACCACTGTCCGTAGGATCAGTGTTTAAAACTGTGATAAATAATGAAATTTTTTTGTACTCACCGTAAAATCTCTTTCTGTAGCCTTCATTGGGGGATGGGTACTGATGGGTATATGCTCTGTCCACTAGGAGGCCCTGACACTAGGGGAAAAAAAGTCAGCTCCTCCCTGGCAGGATATACCCGCCCACTGGAAGTGAGGTAATCAGTTTTGTCACAAAGCAGTTGGAGAAGCCAATAATGTAATATGTCCGAAGGACCCTAGAAAGGAATTCCGGGTAAAAAAAACAAAAAAAAACAAACAAACAATAACCGGAAAAGAATATCTAGACAAAAAATGAAATGGGTGGGTGCGGTGTCCCCCAATGAAGGCTACAAGAAAGAGATTTTACAGTGAGCACAAAAAAAAATCTCCTCTCGAGCGATCCTCATTGGGGGACACCTATACTGATTGAATGTATCAAAGCAGTCACCAAGGGTGGGGAAAAACAACCACTAGCGAAAGGGGATCAGTCCCGAGACCAAAACCCACTCGTCTGTAAGGCCTGCGGATGAGACCCCAGGCTAGCGATAACCGAGGCCCAAAAACTGAGCTCCCGGAAGATCCCCTGGCCATGGAGATGGACTAGGACGCCAAGGAAGTGACCGTGCTTCGCAGAGACTCTAAACCTACAGTCCATATAGAGAAACAAGAAAAGTTCGACTAGGAAGCCAGATGGGCCGGAACCACCCTGGAGGAAGTAGGAACACAACGCCAAGGAACACAGAACCAGTCAAAGGTCTAGTCCGACTCGAAAAAAAAAATGGAAAAAGGGCACAACAAAAGAACCCCACCCAGAGCCAACTGATTCAGGAGAACATGGCAAAACATTTTTTTAGAGAGCAGAGTACGCCTGAGCAGAAGGTGAGCACA
Source organism: Hyla sarda (assembly GCF_029499605.1). Taxonomy (NCBI): domain Eukaryota; kingdom Metazoa; phylum Chordata; class Amphibia; order Anura; family Hylidae; genus Hyla; species Hyla sarda. Next base: position 232,794,594 of record NC_079190.1, on the reverse strand, counting down.
GAAGGTGGAGACCAGAAAAACACTGGAAAAAGGAAAGAGACTGAAACCAGCTCTAGAGAAGCCTGGTGCATAAAATCAATGACTGGAACATCTGCAGACCCAAAACCCCTATCCCAGGGGCCAGCCGCGAGCACCCGGTAGACAAAAGTAGCTCGACTGGTAGAATCCGGATGACTGGAATGCCTTTTATATCGAGAGTACAAGGACCCTGAAGGAGGCGGAAGGAAGAAAAGCTAAAAAGGAGCGGAAGACCCTGAAAAGGAGCGTCCCGGAACATCGGATCGGCCAACATGTGAATTGTAGGTTCTCGAGTCTCCTGGAAGACTTATACCCGAAGGGAAGTAAACCCAATATCTGCAAAATGCTTCGGGTGACAAATTTCCACGTCGAGACGAGAAGCGCAGTACAGAAAAACTGGCCCACAAACGGGATCGCGAACAACCATCACTACAGCCCAAAGAATCAGGAGGGCAGGCCTAGAAAAGAAAGCACGCCACAGCGTCCTAGTATAGTGTCCAAGACAAGGAGACTAACCGCTCTTGGACCCCAGAGGACCAGAGCACTCCAAAGGAAAATCCCGTCAGGACAGGAACGGAGGGGAAACAAGAGGGAACCCAGCTGGGACTCACAGTTTCTGGTCACTGGAAGGTTATTCCAAAAAACGGTGATGTCAATGCAGCGCAACAGACACTCCAGGGAGATTGCACCGAGGAAGGAGGAGAGCAAAGGAAGGGCCCAAACAACCGTCTGTCGTCAGGCCAAACAAGATTGCATAAACTCCACCAACAGAGGAGAGTGCCAAAAGATGCATGAACAGCAGTAGACAACCAAGAAACAGAAAGAAAGCCAGGCTGCAATCATGGGCCGTAAGCACAAAAGTTCAGACAGAAAAAAGGTCATCTGAATGCTCACAGACAAAAAACAAGGGCCCAGCCAGATAACCCACCTATATAGTGGGAAGAGCGAGAGAGAAGGATCCATCTTGGTAGTAGAAAGTGCTCAGCGTAATAGTCCCCCTAGATGAGGGGAAAACAAGGGGTGGTCGAGAAGAAACCCATGCACTGACCAGCAAAACTCCCTTATCCCTGTACAGGGATCTTCACATGGAAGTGATTCACCGGACTGCAGTCGTGGGAGCGGCGGGGATTGGGGAGGAGACCAGGTGGATTAGAAAACCATGCAGACAGTCTGGCAATCTGGCAAAGGGACCATGGCCACACCGGGTCATGCATTCAGAACCAAACCCCGAAAGTGGGTTACCAGCCTTCAGCCGTTGGAGTGGCAGGCATGTAGAGAGGGACCTGGCAAGCTAGGGAACCCCGTGAACCAGCCTTTGGCGCAATGTATAGGGCCCTTGAAGCAACAAGGGGGGACTCACTTGGAACTACTCCTTGGCAGTGGAATACCTGAACTTCCGACTGGCTGACTCGAGAGGATTCCTGAACACAGAGGGTCAATCCATTGAACCCTCCCACAGAAAGTGGGGCTGATCTGATGGGCGACCCGGTGGAATAAGAGACCATGCAGACAATGTCTGGCTTACCGGCATCAGTCCCTCATACCTGCAGAGACCCTTTTAAAGATTCCTCACACCAACAGTGAGGGATGGTAAAAAAAAAAAAAAAAAGCCAAGCACGCGGTAACCATGAGATGGGAGACTGACGGCGGCGAGAACGTGCAGACAGCGGTCTGATGGGATGAGTGCCCCTTCAGGCGCTGGAGATAAGGGACACAGAGTTTCACTGCAAATTCACAGATATACAGATGTATGCGGAGCCAATGGACAAAAATTCACAGAAGAGTAAGATTAGCTCACTAAAACTTAGCATTTAATAATAACAGCATAAAATAGTAGTCCTCAAGAAATTATTACTCAACACCAAAAAAAACACATTGGGTGTAATGCCAGGGCCATTAGCCAATGGCCCCAGTCAAATAGCACGTTTCCTACAATCACAATTAGTGTCACCAGACAAGACACAAATAATGCAGTAATCAATCCCGACGCGTTTCCCCCCCATCCTATATGGATATTTAGGAGCAATGCGGGGTTCATCAGGGAAATGGATAGGAAACCAAAGAAATACTTGATACTCTGGCAATAAGTCTGTAAGTGCCAGCTATATAAATGATAAACCGGTCCGATAAGGACCACTCACTCAGACCCACGGAAAGTAGTCCTCCTAGCCGAGACCCGGGATGGAGGTCCCAATTAGCGATGTACGGTATAGGTAGCCAGTGACCGGATGCAGATCCCTCCTGGTCGGTGAATACGTGTGATTCCCTCCGGACAGTAACAAAAAAATCATTTTCTTGAGGACTACTATTTTAAGCTGTTATTATTAAATGCTAAGTTTTAGTGAGCTAATCTTACTCTTCTGAGATAAGGGACACAGTCAGATAGGCAGTAACTGTGCCCCTATGATGCCTGTGGAAGGGCAGGGAGGCATAGACTCCATGGATAGAAACTCTGTTACCCTGGGAGGGGAGGCTGAGGAGCTGTGGATTGTATCCCCTTCGCCCTGCAGAACGTCCATGAGAACACGCCAGGTTACCCCTCCGACACCGCTCACTAGCAGTGAGCTACCGGAACTCCAGCCACAGATATATCAGCCCATTGGAAACCCTACAGACCACTGTCTGGCCTACTGGTATCGGCCCATAGTAGACAATGGGTCACTCCAACGGACACCTCGCACTAGTAGTGGGGTACCGCAACAGCCGCGAATGCGGCAGCTGTGATACGAGAGACAGATGAGACTACTGTCCGTCATAATGATATTAGGCCCAGCCCGTGCCCACACAAGAACACTTCCAGGGAGAGCATGCACTGGATGTGGGGATCCGGGGTGCTAGCCGCAGAGGCAAAATGGTATGCACAAGCTAAGAAACCCCGATGGGTTACCGGCGGACATGACTGACTGTAACCCCGGTAAAATCTCTGGCAAGAACTCGCCACGGCGGGTCACATACGCAACCTGACAGAGTGAGAACCCTGCCAAAATTAGGTATGCCAGAGGCATACCTCAACCGACTCAAAGTAAGTTGACATGTCAGAGCCCGTACAGGGAGACAGAAACAATAAAACAACAGATATTAAGCTAAAAACAACAGATATTACAGGCCAAGGCTGTAATAGTGAATGGATGTCACAAGTAGAAATTAAATATAAGGGCACAATTTACTCATTGGCCACAAGAGGGCGCCAAAAGCCACTAAATGTTCTGAGTGACCAGAATGCAACACATGGCAGGGAAGCGCCTGCGCTGATGCAGTCCGCAAGATCTCCCAAGTTAGACAGGCAAGGACGACCGCACCATGCCCCTCCTGCAGTAACACAATGGAAATGCACCAGCGGGAGCCCAAGAAGCAGCAACGGCCAGGAAAAGCACACAAAGAAGCACAGTGCCACACAGCTCAGAGACCAGGGAACAAGAGCAGGCTGGGCCGGAAGAGCTCCCGCCGGGCTGGAGCTCAGGGAGACCACGGAGCCACGCAGACCACAGAGCGCCGCCGAACGCCGCAATGGTGGAGGGGTGGAGCTAACGCCGCTGGAGGCGTACAACAGCACGGCCGCAGGTAATCACCGATCGCAGCAAGATCCGTGGGGCGTGTGTACCTGGAGAGGGGGAGCTGCCTGACCTCCCAGTTCGTGCGCTGTTCAGAGGGAGAAGAAGGACTGAGCTACTGCCGCCATAACCCCCTGAATCTTAAGAGGAGGTGCTGCCTGGCCTCCGGTTAGCACGCTGGCTCAGGGGGAGAAGAAGGGCGGAGCCATGTGCCGCCATAACCCCCTGAACTCTGCCGGCTGAGCACCAAGCATGCAGAAAGGCCGGCGGCTGTCCTTCAAAGGACCCAGTATGCAAAAACACAGCCCCGCTATGAAAGCAAGCACCACACCTAATGCTTCTAACAAAGGACAGAGAGAAGGGGGGGGGGACATACTCACCTGCGGATACCATCTTCTTATACTCACCCAGGCGTCTTCAACTAGCTTATGGCCACGCTGCATCATACCAGGCTAAGATAGCGGGGCGAGCAGGGGCAGTGGGGGACCCGGACCCAAGGTACAACCTCAAGGCGCTGGCCGTTGGCAGGAAGGGGTTAACAGTACATACTCTATGCCTGTGCCCCTTAGTTGCATATGGGGGAACAGGTAGCGCCATGCTCCTGAACCCCCACCTGAAAAAGGGAAGCAAAAGGGAGAAAAACTTAACTAAACAGCCCTTACGAGAAAAAAAAAAAAAAAAAAGACCAGATCTGGGGAGCTCCAAGACCAGTGTCTTGCCTCCTTGCTGACACTAGCTAAAACTGATTACCTCACTTCCAGTGGGCGGGTATATCCTGCCAGGGAGGAGCCAACTTTTTTCCCCTAGTTTCAACGCCTCCTAGTGGCAAGACCATATACCCATCAGTGTAGGTGTCCCCCAATGAAGAGCGCCCCAGAAAAATACATTATTAAAAGAGTAGTACAGAATTTATCTAGGATGATGGAAACATTTTTTTCTATTAAGGGAATGTATCACCTAGATTTTCTTTTCCTGATTAGAGCAATATACTGAAATGTTTTTTTTTTTCCCTAATCTGTTATTGTGTGATTGCAATTTTTATTTTTTTGTGCATTATTATTGGGCTGCCATCTTGCCTAAGCTGTTTTTAACAGCATTTAATAAAATGCTTTACAGCAGGACCCATTGACATAAACATTAATGGACAGGACCCGGTCTATTCAGATTAAATGGAGATGCTACTGTGACCATTTCAGAGGTCATTCTACGGGGAGGGGTAAAGCTGAGCCCTGTTGTGTCACAGTTCACAGTACTTTTGTCTGTAGATGAGAAAAAAAGGCATTACTGTAAAATGATCTGTACAGAACATGAAGTCTCAGCTTAGTTTTAGGTCTAGTGTCCAGAAAGGAAACTGCATAATTTAAACGAGAAAAAAGGATCACCAAAAAATCTTTCAAAATATGGTTAACTTAAAAACCTGATAGGTTTCTGATGGCACATTCCCTTTAAGAGGCTGTGTCAATTACCAGTTTGGATTGTCACTTTGATAATATGAATTATATTTCTTTACACAGAACACATTTCATAAAGACACTAGTGTGAATCTTACCTGATGCTCAGAGATTAGGGCCTTCACTTGTTCAATGTTTTGAGGCATGGGCTCCTGATCCCTCTGGATAAGTGTGGTTTCTGCCCATTGGATCCAAGATAACAACTCATCTAGAAGATCAGAATTGGCAATAAGCTCAGCCAGAGCTGCTTGCAACCTCTGCTGGTGTTGATTTCCCCAAGTCAGAACCTTAAAAAGAAAAAAATATAATGATATGTTTAGACGGAAAGAACAAAATAATTTAATTGACACTAAATATCCAATACGTAGAATGCTTCCAGAACATTTTAAAGCGGTTTAAATCTAAAAAGATACAGAGAACAATACTAGATAATAGTGCATTGTCTTTCAGTAAGGCTTGTGTTGTAGAAAAATAAATAAATATTTTTTTATTTTATTTTTTTACCTCCTCAAAACGTGCTCTGATGATAGTGATCCAGTGCTTCACTGTTGTAATACAGTCTGGGTGGCATACAGTTAGAATTCTTTCGCCCATGGTAATGGCGGTGTTCACATCTAACTGCTTCTCTTCTACTTTTTTCATGAATTCCTACAGAAATAAATGAGAACGTGTGTTAGACAAGCAAACAACCTAGAGCAAATGCACAAGTCTTTAACGTGACATCTAATAAAAATATTTGATTAATCAGCAATAACATTTCCACTTTTATCCCACCTTATGAACGTCAATGAGTAACTGCAAAGCCTCTGCATCATCAGGAAGAGCACCCCGAAAACGCAAAGTCTGCTCTGCCTCTGACAGCCACTCCAGGAGCATGTGGACAGTACTACGGAACTCCTCAGCCTAAACAGTAAAAAGAAATTAAAGTGCATTTTTCAGGCAAAGTCAAAGTGTTTATATTATTACAGTAAACTTGCTCCAAAAATGTCTACACGTATGTCAGTGATTGTAGGTCATTAAGAGACCTGACCTGCTTCAGCGCTTGCTCCAGACGGGTCTGTTTGGACACAGACAGTTTACAGACAGTGTCCCATCGTGTGCTAAGTTCCTGAAGTTGAACCTTTACCCAGGTAGTATCCTCTCTACTACTGTCCAGCAGCTCTCGGGCAGAACGCTTTAGAGCTTGAACACTGCTGGTTCTCTTGCCAAGCTCTTTTTGGAAAACCTTTATAAAGAAACAAAAAAAAAAAAAAAAAGCATTTAGAAAATAAAAATGTCCTTATATATGTAATTTTTGAAGAATGACACTTAAAAGCCTTACTTTGTGGGCATCCATCAAGTTCATTACAAGGTCCAAGTCCCCATGCACTGGCTGGTCTTCTGCCAACTGAGGTTCCACCTTGTATAACCAGTCAACCAGAGCCTGTAAAGCATCCATAAACTGGCCAGAGAACAGTAAAGCTTCCTCCAGCTTATGCTGTCTGTAAAGAAAAATACAATACCAAGCTCTGAGTTTACATAAAAGCCACATACTGGATACTAATTTATTCAGACAAGATCTAAATGATTATAAAGCAAATATCCACCATAGAACAGCATATTACAGTGTGTATATCAGTCTAGGGGCTATGTCTGGTGCTTTCACGTATTTTAGAAAAAAAAAAAAACATCAAATCCAAATCCATGGTAGCTAAGCAACCAAACCTGTTCCAAATCTTAAAATAAGTATAAAAAAAAGTATAATAATTAAATATAAAATAAAATACCTTTCAACTGATTTTCCACACACTGTGTCCCATTTATCCCTCACTTCTCCAAGAAGATGGTCTAGTTTCTGCACATCATCACTTAGTGAGGCCTTTTCCTTTAATGCACGTCCTGTTCTGACAGTCGTGTCATAAACTGGCTGTTTACTTCCCAATGTTTTTTGGAATTCCTATTTTATGAAAAAAAAAATAATAATAATTTAGTTTTGAAAGCAAGAAAAGATTAAAAAAAAAATATAATAATAATAATGGGGGAGATTTATCAAAACCTATCCAGAGGAAAATTTGCTGAGCTGCCCATAGCACGCAATCAGATTGCTTCTTTTATATTTCAGAAGCAATCTGATAGGTTTCTATGAGCAACACAGCAAATTTTCCTCTGAACAGATATGGATAAATCTCCCCGTTTCCATATTTACAGTAAAAAACTAAACAGAGAGCCTAACACAAGTGGAGAGGCTAAGAGGTCAAAGCCAATCTAACCTTATGCTTAGAAAGCTGTAATTTAATCTTGTCCGGATCATTGGAGATTTCAAGCTCAGAATCCAGATGATTCTCTGCCTCCTCCAACCAGTCAACCAATTTCTTCCAGGCTTCATGGAACTAAAATACAGAGATGCCATTAACATTTTAGTATTTCAAATAACATTTCATTTCAATTAAGATTTTTTTTTTAATCCTGGTGAAGCCTGAATGGCAGATGTAGTCTATAAATAGAGGCATTGTACAAAATTGTACATCATTGTACATACCTGTCACTAAACTAAACTTTTAATATATTGTTTTTTTATGTAATTATAAGACACTTTGATATTTACTTGCTGTTAAAATTCTCAACCTTTATATGTTTTTAATGTGATTTGAAAAAATGGCCACTAGGTGGCTCTGTTCTGTTCCCTGCGCAAGTCAAACAGTTAGTTTGGTCTCCTCCCGGCCTGGCAGGAAGTGGGGATGCTCACAGGCTTCAGTGATGTCGCGCCTGCTGTAGAACGTCCACTTCCTCCTGGCAGGAGCTCACACAATGTGAGCAAGGGGAAAAGTATGATACAGAGCTTTTTAAAGCTTGGAAACATTTTTAAAGGGTTAGGAGGGATGTTAGGAGTAGTTAAGGAATATAATCTGAGTTTGTTCTGAATTAGTTTAGAAAATATGGTTTGATGACAGGTACTCTAATTCTTGTTTTCTATACAAACCTGTTTTGCTCTCTTTCGAGCATCATCCAAGTATCGCCCTCTCTCCACAGATCTCTGAACCACCTTCTCCCATCTAGACTGGACACTCAGCAGGAGATTCTTTATTAGGACAACATCCTGCTTCTGACTGAGAAACTTTAGTTGGTTACCGGTTTTGTCCAACTCAATTATTTGGTCCCGATGTACATTAACCTCATTTACAAAAACCTGAGGCAACAAAAAGAAAATGATAATGCTTAATAGTAATTATAGAAAACAGGAAAGCAATCACTGAATGGTATTTTACAGGAAACTTACCTTATGTTCATCAATCTGAAAAAAAACTGTGTCCAGAATGAGACTAGGAGGCGACGCAATGTTCAGACTCTGCTCAGCTTGAGTCAACCAGTTGATAAAGTCTTGCAATGAATTCTGGAAGTCAGTAGCTAGGTTGAGAGCTTCTTCCAATTTTACCTGTTGGTAAACAACTCCCAAAATTAACACTGCAAATCCATTATATTTTCTCTATAAGCTAGGAGCATGCTGAAATGTACCATATTATAATTGAAATCTTATGCAAACACAACCACAAAACCACCCACAAATATGATGGAAGAAATGAGCATGTAATACAGAGCACAAACAATGCAGTGTCCAACCTGTCAACATAAGCTTACCTTCCTCTCGTCTACTTTGTTGTTAATGTTTTGCCATTTTCGCTTAAGAATAGCAACATTCTGTTCTGTGACAGACCCTACAGAATCATCTCGGCTCAAAAGCATAAGCTGCCCTTTGTCCAGAAGCTGTTTATATAGTTCTTCATTTGCTTTTACTTCAGCAAACAATTCCTGTAAACATAAGTGAATTTTGTAGAGATTTATGCCCACTCATTGTAAAAAAAAAAAGTCTTTTGTAGGAAAAAACTAATATAACAGGGTTCTTAGGCCTGCAGGATTTTGTGCATTTAACTCATTTGTGCATAGACTTCATCTCAGTATGAAACAGAGCTGGAAACCCTAGAGTATAAAGTATTATATTAACAAGTGTGAAATGGGGCATCAGGTTGTACACTATACCAATGCAAATTCATTAAGTGGCTAGAAGATAAGTTGATCAGAGCTCCACCAACCCTGAGAAGACAAGATTGTCCCAAGAATTAATGGAGCACCCCATCCATTATCTATGAGGCCGTCAAACATTGCAGAATTCAGTGATCGGCAATAGTCAAGGACACAATAGAGAATGAATGGAGTGCTGGTCACTCATGTGCTGTGTACTACTCATTCCAGGGACACTTTTGGCCCTGTTTCACAGCTCAGTGGGGGTCCCAGAGATGTCTGGGACCCCCACCGATCAGATGTGATCCTGTTGGATAAGCACTCTTCAGATGGGAATACCCCTTTAACCCCTTAACGACGCAGGACGTATATTTACGTCCTGCGCCGGCTCCCGCGATATGAAGCGGGTTCGTGCTGCGACCCTGCATCACATCGCGTCGGTCCCGGCGCTAATCAACGGCCGGGACCCGCGGCTATTACCACAAATCACCGATTGCGGCAATGTGTGGTATTAACCCTAAAGTGAAACTATCCCGGCTAGTAAGTTGGGCTGTTCGGGACCGCCGCGGTGAAATCCCGGCATCCCGAACAGCTTACAGGACACCGGGAGGGCCCTTACCTGACTCCTCTGTGTCCGATCGACGAATGACTGCTCCGTGCCTGAGATCCAGGCAAGAGCAGTCAAGCGCCGATAACGCTGATTACAGGCGTGTTAATACACGCCAGTGATCAGAATAGGAGATCAGTGTGTGCAGTGTTATAGGTCCCTATGGGACCTATAACACTGCAAAAAAAAAAAAGTAAAAAAAAAAAAAGTGTTAATAAAGGTCATTTAACCCCTTCCCTAATAAAAGTTTGAATCACCCCCCTTTTCCCATAAAAAAAATAAAACAGTAGAAATAAAAATAAACATATGTGGTATCGCCGCGTGCATTAATTTCCGAACTATAAAAATATATCGTTAATTAAACCGCACGGTCAATGGCGTACACGTAAAAAAATTCCAAAGTCCAAAAAAGCGTATTTTGGTCACTTTTTATACCATTAAAAAATGAATAAAAAGTGATCAAAAAGTCCGATCAAAACAAAAATCGTACCGATAAAAACTTCAGATCACGGCTCAAAAAATGAGTCCTCATACCGCCCTGTACGTGGAAAAATAAAAAAGTTATAGGGGTCAGAATATGACATTTTTAAACGTATAAATTTTCCTGCATGTAGTTATGATTTTTTCCAGAAGTACAACAAAATCAAACCTATATAAGTAGGAAATCATTTTAACCGTAAGGACCTACAGAATAATGATAAGGTGTAATTTTTACCGAAATATGCACTGCGTAGAAACGGAAGCCCCCAAAATTACAAAATGGCTTTTTTTGTTGCACAATGATTTTTTTTTCCGTTTCGCCGTGAATTTTTGGGTAAAATGACTAATGTCACTGCAAAGTAGAATTGGTGACGCAAAAAATAAGCCATAATATGGATTTTTAGGTGGAAACTTGAAAGGGTTATGATTTTTAAAAGGTAAGGAGGAAAAAACGAAAGTGCAAAAACCCCTTAAGGGGTTAAATGTATAGACAGTTAAATGTATTGTGCAAAGCCTGATGGGATGATGCACGACACACAGATTCATTGAACATTAAGATCAAGCACCACCACCCCTGGGCATAAACTATTTATTTCTGTATGAATTATGAAAATCATTAAGGCCCAGATTTATCAAACTGTGTGAGAAAAAAATTTGTGATTTCCCCACAAGAACCAATCACAGCTCAGCTTTCACTTTACCAGAGCTCATTAGCTGAGCTGTGATTGGTTGCAGTGGGAAAATCACTAGTTATTCTGTCACACAGTTTAATAAATCTCGATCATTATTTAGAGTATTGTGCACTAATAATGGAAAATTCTCACAATCCACTGGATGTTAATATTAGCTCTATGTCCTGTGACTAAAAGAAGTCACAACAAGTAAAACTTAATCATATCATTCAATCTGCCATCATAGGTAAACCTGTTCCACTGGACACTACAAAAAAGTATCTTACCATATGAGCTTGAAGCTGTTCCCGTGCTGTCTCCGGAAGACCACCAGTGGGTTTGGCAGCTGAAAGATGGCTTTCTATTCTGCTCTGCCACTGGATGAAATCTTCAATCTCGCCAGTGAAACCTTGAGCCTGCAAGGTATGCAAAATATGTCATAATCATGTAAAATAAAAAGTTTTGGCAGCAAGGAAAAGTGGGTAATAGCATAACATCTCTTAATAAAAAAAGACAATTCTACAGACCTGCTGAAGAGCCATATCCAGCTGCTGCTCTCTCTCCTCTGTTTTCTGCAGGACAGTCTCCCACAACTGCTTCAGCAATTGCAGGCGACTTCTAAGACTGTTGGCATCCTCTCCAGGACTGGATTCAAGCAATTCACTTCCAGCATTCTTGACAGTATGCACAGTGCTTTGATGAGCTAGCACATCATTTTTTAGTACCTGAAAATAAACAAAAACACCTGCCTGGTAAATTTATGTGAAAACAACAAATATATTTTTTATCAAGAGCACACATCTGTGAAGCACAATTCTAGATATCAGCCACAACCATACATACATTATAGCCCTAGTCACAAAGTACTAGAACAACTCCAACACTTACATGGTGCTTTGCGAGCTCCACCTCAATAACCTTAGGATCTCCACTGATGGGTTTCTGAGCATCCAGCAAATCTTCTGTGTGTGTCAGCCATGACATTACTTCTGCTAAAGCATGTTGGAACTGTCCAAGGGCCAGCAGGGCAGCTTCCAACTTGTGCTACAGAAAAGAGGGACATGAATTAGTGGCAGGGCTTCTAGCAAGTTGGGAAGGAGACCCACTCAAATGCTTTCCCTGCCTGCTCTAACACTGCGCCTAACTGCTGCCACACTAGGAGGAGCTCATGGTATCTAGAACAGCTACAATTCAAAAACACTAGCTGTATACATCCATATGGCTCCGTTCACATCACAATTTCTCCATCCGACTTGAGTAAACGATTTTATAACTTAAAATCGTATGAAATCGCATATAAAGTCAGATCCATTGACTGCCATTAAAAAATCGGATCCATTACACACATCCGATTTGATCCGCATCCAATATCACACAATTTTTGTTCAGGTCTGAAATCGTGGTCAAACCCGAAGGAGATTTCGTGTGAAATCGGATGCGGATCAAATCAGATGTGTGTGATGGATCCGATTTTTTAATGGCGGTCAATGGATCCGACTTTATATGCGATTTCATACGATTTTAAGTTATAAAATCGTTTACTCAAGTCTGATGGAGAAATCGTGATGTGAACGCAGCCTATGCAGTAAATAGTGGTGGCAACATGTAGCCAGAATTATATTTAGCAGAACTATAATATACAAGTATACATTCTCAAATAGATCACCACAGAATAGTGAACATAAATAAAATAAATTAAAACATTTGGCAGAAGGCTGATCCTAGGATTTCTGTGTATTTCTCTACTTCCATGCATCATCTTGTAAGATAATAAAGATCTGATACCACAAGAAAAAGGCGATATACCAAAAAAAAAAAAGCGCACACCCACTATTCAGATACAAGTTAGAAAATAATTTTATTATGCTCTACACATGATTAAAGCAGACAAAGACATTTAAAATCATTTAAAAAGCCCAAAGGCCACTACACAACAGGGGGGGACCCCACTAGAAAAGGGGAGGACCACTCCCGGGACACCTGCTAGATCAAGAATAATCAGAGCAATCTCATAGCCCTAGCCTGGATCACAAAGTATATAAAGTGCAAGATGACATATACAGCTTCCCTCAGTTCACAATACTAATGGCATTAAACCTGTAAGAAAACAATAATACATACAACCTTGTTCAGACAGAGAGCAGGGCTATAGACAACAGATGGAGGATAAACATGCCCCCCCTGAACCCCATACTTCCTCAAGGGTATTGCACCTGCATGCTTTTTTGGTATATCGCCTTTTTCTTGTGGTATCATGTTACGTTACTGATATACATAGTAGCACCCCGGGAGTTTATATAGTTGCTGAGCCCACTTGAGTTTGGTTATAAAGATCTGTTTTCCAACTGCCCACCTGTCTGTGTGTAATTTTCTCTCCCAGATTCTCCCACAAATGCTTCAGTTCAGTGATGGGTCCCTGAATGATGTCACGATCGGTGTCATCAATGGCTTTCTTTAACATCAGCTCTCCTTGATGATTTAATTTCTCCATTTCAATTTGTTGCTGGTAAACCTCCACCTTAAACTCCTATTAAAAGAACAAAATTACCAATAAATCCACAAATAGTCTAAAAGTGGGAATCCTGAACACATTCTTCTACCTTGCACAGTAGGAATTTTACCCCAAACACATATTTAAATCAAGGCGTTACCTTCATTTCATTGATTTGCTCCTTTACTGTATTGATATCTGTCCCGACAGGAGGCATGTCACACAGTTTAATAACAGCATTATCCAGCCAGTCAAACATTGCCTAAAAAGAGAGAGAAAGCCCCTTGAGCTGTTTTCTATGCCAATATTAAAAATACATAATGTACTATAGGAAAGATATAGATCAAGGAATGAGATTTACACAAAGCATTTATTATAGTGAATAATACGAACTCTATGTATGAGTAAGCTTCAGTATCCATGTATATGCAGCTATAGAACTGTATAATATTTCTATGGCAACCTAATGTAATATGTGCTTGCTTACAGAATTAAGACTTCACTGTTCCATTTATTCACCAATAGATAAGCCACAGCTAAATGTCCTTGTATAATGTGTAAGCTACAGAGAATCTAGTACAGGATCTACACTTTCCTATTGTCAAAGAAGGCATACAGCATGTTGTAATGGAAGCTTTTTTTTCATTTTCTTGGTCATTTCAGTTCAACCCCTGTTGTATAAATCTACCTGCAAGGTATCTTGATATTGCACGGCATTAGACATTGCTTCTCTTAGTTTCTCCAGACGTTCTGTCCAAGTTTTCTTCAGATTTTCCCAGGCTCCATTCATCTAACAGAGGAAAAACAAGTTAAAACTTGAAGTAAACTAGAAGTAAAATACAACAAATCCCCAGTATTTGCACTCAGTAAGCTCAACCACAACAAAATTACAACTTTCCAACTGTATTATATAGTTTCCTTTAAAGGGATGTGTGATCAGAAAATGGCATATTGTTTAAACCAAGTTTATGGGGAGAATTTATCATTTTTGCACAGGTTTCGTTTTTGGGCAATTTCTTTTAGTATAGCATTTGTTGCACAAAGAAAGGGGCTTGCGCTAAAGAATTTCACTATTTTACCACTCTACGCTAGTTTACGGCATGATAAATTCCCCCATTTATGCTAAATACATTTTTTAAGGATTTTTGGTGATGCTTTTTCTCATTTTCCATTTTACTATCTTTATTATAAAATAATTCTGGAATATTTCAGTTTTTAGTCTGGCCACTGGGCATAATTTTAGGCTGACACTTCCCATTCTGTACAGATCCCTTTTCAGTAGTGCCCTCCTTATAATTACAGAGGAGTACATTAAAAGGTGAAACCAGTGGTGCCACCATTTACAGCAGAGATCAGCCTCCCCCCCCTCTCTGTAGAAACACCTCACTGAGCATACCTAGTAAACTCCCCCATTCATGTGAACAGGGTCTGGGCCAGTCTAATGTGAATACATCCATAAATCTTGCCATAAGGCATATCTCTTAAAGCAGTTTAAAAACATGCCGGGCATTATTGTTCAAAAATCTTTAATAAAAATTTATGATTTAAAATAAATAAATAAAAAAAAACATGTTGGACAAGACGGCTGCCTATAATAATGTATAAAAAATTGAAATAAATTGCAATCAGAAAATAGAATCAGAATATAGAATTCTTACCATGTCCCAATGTCCTGAATTGTGTCCTTCATAGTGCCGAAAACTACTTTGCAAAATGTATGTTAATGAGCCCCCAAGTAGTTCTCAGAGTGTGCTGTATTCTTCAGGTGGTCAACTGAGCTCTGGACTGTATTCAAGCCTACGTGTGCATTACTGACAGCCTGGCCCTTCTGATGTCACTGCTCTGCACACTGAAATCCTGCGCAGACCCTGAAGCAGTTTTTGGGCAGCTAAAAATTTTAATATGCAGAGGGAGTAGAGTAGTGACGTCTGAGGGGACAGGCTGTCAATAATGTTCCAGTAGGCATGAATACAGCCCAGAGGTCAGTGACTACCTGAAGATGCAACATTCTCAGGGAACTTCTTGGAGCTCATTAAAATACAGTGAGGGACATTTTGCAAAGTGATTTTTGCCACTATGGAGGACGCAATCTAGGACAACTGATTCTACTCTATATAAAATGTAGCAAACAGTTATATGGGGTAAAAATCTGCAGAAAGGTTCTCTTAAATGTATGTTCACATGGTGAAATGTCCGAGAAGAACGGGATTCTGCTGCACTGTGCACATAGTGGAATTTCTGCAGCAGATGT
The DNA here is from genome assembly GCF_029499605.1 of Hyla sarda. NCBI lineage: Eukaryota > Metazoa > Chordata > Amphibia > Anura > Hylidae > Hyla > Hyla sarda. Next base: position 232,779,078 of record NC_079190.1, on the reverse strand, counting down.
TTCTGCCGCGGAAATCCTGATTCCAGCATCTGCACAAAGAATAGGCTTATCTGTTCTTTCTGCGGATTACGCTTGGAAATTTATTGCAGTCTATGAAACGGTGCTTTTCTAAGCGCTTCTAACACTTACAGGATTGTGAAAATGTGTGGAATGTCCACCCGTGTTTTGCGGGTGGACATTCTGCACATTTTCGGCCTTATGAACCCGGCCTTAAAGTCCAGTGTGGACAACATACCCCCAAGGATAATGCCACTCTATTTTCAGCTTCCAAATGCTCATTCTCTATCTTAAGTACCTCATCAATGCTTTTCTTTACTTCTGGCTTTTCAGTCTCTCCACAAGCAAATATAAGATCAGCTCCAAGGATTCTAATAAACTCTAACTCTTCATGAAGTCCGTCTGTTTCCTCCTTGATGGACTAAAGAAAATGAAAAAGTATATTTTCAACAATGTACAGCAATTCATGCAAATATTGGAAATGGACAATATGTATAGGTTTCTTACATCTGCAGCTTCAATCTGTTGTTTAATCATTGAGGGGTCAATTCCAGGACTCTCCAGATCATGGACAATCTCATGTGTGTCTTTGATAGTTGTCAATAGCGAATTCATGTCTAACCAAAATTTCTCAGCTAGCTCAAGAACATCCAACAATTTCATTTCACGCTCATCTGCTTTGGTTTTGATATCCTCCCAGAAGAATGTAAGCCGATCCAGTTTATCCTGAATGGCTAAAGCAAGATAAAAGCACAAAGCCATGTCATGTAAATAGCATATTTTGTCAAAAATACACATTCACTTCAAAATGGTGAATAAGGTAATATGTTTTAACAACCGCAATCTAAAAGGACCACTAAGAACCTGTGGTTACTATGGATACCTAGCTTTTGGATGTGATCGATGGCAAAGACACAAAGAAATTACTAAACCGGTTTAAAGGAAAAGTGTCACCTACATTATTTTTTTCTGATTAGAACCAGACACAAACACTTCCTTTTCTTTCTAACTGGTTTCTAATTTCTTGTTGTAAATTTTGTATTTGACTTTTAATGTATTATTAGGGGCTGCCAACTTGCCTGACCCGTTTTGAATAAAAAATGCTTTACAGTAGGAACCAGATATTCAGATTCATTTAAAACACTGCTGAGCATTTTCTGTGAACTTTTTAGAGGTCATTCTACAGGGAGAGGGGAGGCTGATCCCTGCTGTAAACGGTGGTGGATCCAGGATTATATCTCTACTGGTGTCACCTTTCACTGTACTCCTGAGAAGAAAACGCATTACTAGGTAATGATCATTGTAGAACAGGAAGTCTCAGCTATGATTTAGATCTAATGTCCAGAATGGAAAGTGAAAAATCTAATAAATATATGGATAATAAAGTGAAAAGTAGAAAAAAACCACCAAAAATTCTTAATAAATATGGTTAACATAAAAACGTAACTTAAACCATAGGTCATTTTTGATGACACATTGGCCCTGATTTACTATTGTAAACCCGACATGTGTTTGTTGGGTATTGTGCCAGAATTGAAAAAAACCGACTTATTCTCCATTTTACTGAGAAAACCTTAAAAAGGGGGTGTGGTCATCGAGAGGCGTGGCTATCAAAAGGGAACGTGTCCCTGATATTTTCACAAAAACCCATATTTACTAAGGTTTTCACAGAAAATGTAGCGGATTGGAGCTCTGGAAAACCCCACAGATCAGAGCATGAGTAAAAAAGGAAAATGTAGGAAAAAGTGCAAAATGTAGGAAAAAGTGCAAAATGTAGGTAAACCTTAGTAAATACCATGGAAAAAAAATTGTAGGGAATTAAAACCCAAAGAAAACGACACAACACAGGGCCTCTCTCTTTAAACTGAGGCTTCAGTTAACTTGCTTACCTTTTGCTGCAGGATCCATGTCTGGTCCTTGTGAGCGACTGAGTAGCTCCTCCCCACGATGTTTCAAGGCCTCAAAGGAAGGTAGTAATTTTTCAAGTTCCATAAGAGTGTTCTTGTTCTCACTGATACAATCACGGATCTTTTCCACCTCTGCAGGTATTGAAGGAGGCATATGTAGACGAGAAGCCATGCTCTCCAGTGTCTCCAACATAGGTCCCACCTTGTCATGGAACTGGTAGAACAATGAGTATATAAGAATTGTTACATTTATAAATGACTCGAAGACAAATTAAAACACATGAAAGTGGTAGGATGCAAAAAGGAGCAAAGGTTGAGGTTAGAAACTAATCAAGCACAACGACACTTACCTCCACAATCTGTAATGCAGAATAGTCAGGCCGACAGGGACAAGTTACCATGGCAGCACAACAGAAAGTTAACACATTCCACAAGGAAAGGGAGGTGACGTGAGATGAGAGGAGAGATGGGGGGTTAGTGGAGCATGAACCACAGCAACTCAACAATACAAACACAAAAACACATGGCAAACCATAAAACACACTTATGCTTGGACTATGGAGCAAGATGGTATGGAGACTACAGAGGATGCAAAAAAACAATTCATGTGCACATAAAGTACACAAAAAAGGAGCATTCATTAAGCCAAAATTTAATTCTCTTAACAATTTCCATTGGCGATAAACTTGTGTCCTACACTACAGCTCCACAATTTGTAAAGGAACTGAATCCGCTACAGTAAGCAGCATTAAAACAGCAAACAGACACTGTGCAATGGTATACCTGAGCAGCCTGTGCCAGTGCATCGTCCAATGCCAAGGCCATCTTGCGAACCTCTTCCTTAATTCCCAGATAGAGTTTTTCTGCTTTGATGTACTTTTCTTGCACCACTGCCCCTTCCTCAGGATTTAGATCACATAGATGTGGACCAATCTTTAACAGCTTGTCAATGTGAGGCTTGTGCTCAGCCACAGATTCTCTCAATTGCTGCAATTTCAACAAAGCAGGAAATGTAAAACTTCTGGTCCTGACAAAGGACTTTTTAATGAAAAGGATGAAGCTGATGGTGTGGAAAGTTATAGTGGGTCAGCAGAGGACATCATCTGAGACAACCTGCATTTCTTTGTTAGATGTAAGACATATTACCAGACTAATTTCTGCCTTGTGTCTTGGGAAATCAAACAGAGCTTTATACTGCGTTATAAATAGCTTGTATTACAGGGAAAACGAATAACCTGCAAGTTGTCCTACCCTTATTTCTTCTTGCTGCAGCTTAAGCATGTCATGATCGACAGCAGGAGGTGGCAGCTGGGAAATTGTGGCCTTCATTTCTTCAATCCAGGGGTTTAATTCCTCATAAGTTTCCCAGAACTGACCCACAAGAACCTGTGCACGTTCCAGACGGGCAGACCGCTCTGCATTTATGTGGCTGACCTCCTCATACTGCTGCAGCAACAATTTCGTTTTTTCCTGCAACAAATACAGATTTAAGTACTAATCTGGGCCCAAGAAAGAGTATTCCCTCACTATTAAAACAAGTCAAATTAAAGTTTTGCACTTACTTGTAAAATGGCCTTTTGTTCTTCTCCACATGTTCCCAGAATGTCTTCCTGTGTTCCAATCAAGTCATCTATTGAATCCTTATGGCGAATAATGTCTACAGAGAAAGCCTGCATGGTAACAAAAGCAGAATTCATCAGAATTTATCATTTAAGTAAACTCATTGTCACTAGTCACTATAAGGACTCCCCATTTGATCAAATACCCCCCACCTTTTTTTTTTATATAGATAGTAGAAAGTGAATATGTATAATAAGACAATACCAACTTTATTAGGATAATTGGTTGTAAGGCCCAAAAAAGTAGAAAGCGACTTTCTTTGCACAGATTTACATGCCCAGCAATAAGGGAACAGTAGTCATACCTTTTGCACTTGGAGCTGGGCTGTAGTCTGATCCTGCTCCAAGCAGACTGGACCGAGTGCCAAAAGTTTTCTCCTGGTCTCAGCCACCCAGGCTAACTCTGCGTCAGCAGCTTGCTCGTACTGGCAGGAAAGGAGCAAAGACGAAGGAGGACAATGAAGCAAACACACATTGCAGACACATTGAACACTGAATTAAATGTAGCATCTCCAGAGCTATTAGTTATCTAGAAAGGCTGTCCACCTTTATTTACTGGCTGGTATAGACCTTTGTGCAGTTTTTACTACACAGTTTAACTAGATGGTGGTCTATTATACCAAATTTGTGCATAAAAAAAGCTGTGTCTGATGTCCAAGGACAGAAACTATGCTGCACAGATGACATAAAGACTTAAGCAATGGTAATAAAATATGGAGTAGAGTCCAGCCAGTATACTGAAGTCACATTAAAAGCCCCTTTAGCAAGTGGCTCAAACACACTGGATGCTGCCACTTGTTTGACAAATTAATTCCTCACAACTGAGAAGGCAACAAGACTATTTTACCAGTCACTACCAAACATGGGAGACAGAAAATAAGTCCCAGGAACACATCACATTTACAGACACTGAAGCCTGCAGGGTTAGCAAAACAAAAAGCAATTACACATCAAGCAAAAGCTCCAAAACTAGTAGAGGATCCCTTGGGGATGAGCTGACGGAAATTAACTAGAAGCACCAGGAACTATATAAAACTTTATAGGTTTGATACATAAAAGAGGATTCCAGAGAACGTTTCCTTTTTGTTGTAAATACATTTATCTAATGTTGCCCAATTTTTTTGTAATCCTGTCTTAGAAGTTGTGTATGGCAGCAATAAAACAGTAAGGGCCCTCTGCTGCCACCAACATTTGTGTCATGAAATGTAGCGTTGCTCAAGCACTGCCAAGGATGCAGTGCAAGTTACACAGAGCCTATCCCTAGTGTACTGTATATTCCAATGCACTAGAACATACAATACGATGGGGGAAGCGGGATGTCACTAGCTCCTTGTACACTGCAGACTAGTGACAGATATAGCCTACCCCAGTGTACTGTATATATTCACCAACCAACATGGGAGTCTAAGGGCACCATATGGTCATTGTAGGACTATACATCAGAGGTATATAAATCACAGCAAAAATCGAAAAAAAGATCTAGACAAACTGACATAGATGCCCGGCTCACAACAAAACTGCTCTGGTGTAATGGTGCAAGCCCTGCATCTCTATCAGATAAACATGCTTTCCTCTTAGACATTAAAGAAGAGTGCAAGTCACTTACAGCTGAGAGCTTAAAAATGATAAGTAATCAGGTGCTGTGTGACTGTGGTTCTCTTGTTGTCTTTTGTTGGGCCGTTCTGCTCCAGGGGCTTCATATGGGGCCTGTTTCCTGGCTCATATTTTTATTCTGCCTACGGATTCATTCTTTATGCTGATATGTTGTTACTATGCTTGCATTTTTCGCTATGTGAGTTTTAAATTGTAACTTATGAAGTTTGGGTGCTCTTGCGGTGCTCTCTGGATGTGGAGTGTTGTTTTGTTCCTTTTTTTTTTTTTTTTTTAAGTAATCACATACGGGACACTAGAATGATGAACAAAACTAGAGAAGCCTGTTGATGGCAATAAAACTGTTTGCTTTTTACATATGCCCTATGGGCCTAAGGATGGAACAAAGAATGCAGCTCACATGATGGAGGAAATAGTGTGTAACATGGTTGCTTATTGTCTTTAAAAGGCACAATGATACAGCATGCACTTTCCCATAAGATAACAGAAATAGCTGGACCCCACATTAATTTGTTTACTGCCAAAGAAGTTACCGTACTAAATGACGGAAATGCCCTGGTTGCAAAACCCCTTTAAAATAACATGTGGCGATCAGTTCTAAAACAAGTGAACACATTTTTTTTACATCTACATCACTTCTGCTATACAATACAAATGCATGTGAAGGAGCTTAGAAAATGCTTTCAATTGTTCTATCTTTGAGTAAAACAAAGCAGAACGCACATTTATTACAGCCACACACCATTAAACATCCTTACCTGCTGTGATCTTTGAATGGCAGCATCTATCTGATCAACCCTATGTCCGATAGTAGTACTGACCGATCTATACTGTTCATTGGCATCTGAGACAAGTTTGTCTAGACCCTCACGGGCTCTCCAAGGAACAAGTTCTAGTAGGGCACTGCCCACCTCATTAATGGTATCAAGGACTATGCGGTACTCCATGGCCTCCTTCTTTAATTCCTGCATAATACATAAGAAATAAACAGTGTATAGGTACCTGTTAGCAATTCGTATAGTGGTCTAATATAACATTGCATGATTTATGGCTAAATAATGGAAACTGAAGAAATAGAACAAATTACATTCTATACCACACTTTATAACAATTTACATTTCCCTACCTTTTGCCGCTGTTGGAACAGTGGAATCAAATCTCCTGCCGGAGACTGCCTGCTTGTGCGAGCAAGTTCATCCTCAACCCTTCCTAGCCAGCTAGTCAACTCCTCATGGGTGGTCTGGAATTTGCTGGCTAGTTGTAAGGCCTGCTCCAAAGTCCTGAGAGCCTTTCCACTTGATGCCGTGATCTCAGAGTACCGTGTTTTGATGCCATCCAACTTCTCCTGGATCAGCAGTACCTCCTCACCTACACAATCATCATAGACAATAAACATCTAAATAGCAGCACAGAATCATCAGTAAAATATGAACATACACCACCCTCTAAAGACAATACCTGTTGTCTGCTTTAACAGAGCTTGTCCGTTTTTAACAGCTTGATCTACATTTCTCTTTCTATTGATTATTTCTTCACTTAGTGCCTTGGAGAAAGAGGAAACTTTATTAGAGCAGAAAATTTACACGTGAAAACAATCAAGAAATCATTTTTCCTCTCTATGGGTAGAGATTCTCATGGTGACCACTGTTCAGCTGAAAAAAATGCATTGGAATGTTACAGTTTGTGTGTTTTTGCCATATTGATGAAAAAGAAAATTCTACACAAAAAACTCTATTGTATATTGTGTTGTTCGACTGTGGAATATTGACAAGTTAAAAGATTTTTTTTTTCCATGAAAGAATCTAATCCCCTATCATGTCTGATCAGGAAGGGGTCTTACTGCTGGCCTAGTTAAAATACATCTTTGTAGCTAAGTTGTACTAAAAACAGACAACACCACTTCAGCTTGAATGACCTGCATGACCTGAATTAGATGTCCTGAATGACCATCTAAGCTCAGTTATGATCAAATCAATATTGATATCATCATTACTAAGCTTAGATGGTGGCTCAGAAGAACACAGGAGTGTCTGGAGTGCTCTGACAGATTTGACGAAAGGCAGAGATCTGCTGGCTATGAGTGTTACACAGGAGCCAAACAGTCAAAAATTGTTGACAAAACAGAAAAAGCTTTTGTTTATAAAAAATTAAAAGAAGTCTATAAATCACTCCAAAAAGATGTCCACAGCCTTTAATTCTGGGCTACACTCATACAAAACTACAGTACAGTTCATTCAACTTCACTGCAACAGCTACAGCAAAAAAAGATGTATAATTGTGGAGGCCTATGCAGGGTTGTATAACTGTAGGCCTAAGTCTGAAAAATCAACTAAAAAAACAAACGCCATCACGATATCTAAATAATTGTTTTCAACAACTAAAAATATACAAGTTATCAGTATCTGGATGGGGTGCAGCTATATTAGGATGTGGGCTAGCGGTGCTGGTATCTTCACCCTATGTTAATTAGTCCCGTGTAGTGGGAATACTGATAATGCATGGCGGCACTGCTAAGCAGCTTATAGTGAAAAAGGAGAGAGCAGGGAGACAACAAAAGCTAAACTGTGAAATTGTCTGACTTTCCGTAAGAACACTGAATTGTAGCCGGTGCGTTTGAGAGTCTAAAATGTTTGTGAAAAAAACAGCAAGTGATCTGTAAAGGCAATGGTGACTACTTAGCAACAGCAAGCTTCTAATATGACAAAGATGTTGACGATATCATTAAGTATTCATGAGCCCAGTGATACTTCCCCCAACAAGCTGTAAACAGAGGCATTTGTCTGCCCTCTGTTACAGTCATATGTCCTACTAGGGCATAGTGGTAAAGAATGTACAGTTGGGACTACTTCTTAAAATAGTACCAAGTGCATCGTTCCCCTAACCCAGTGTTTCCCAACCAGGGTGCCTCTAGCTGTTGAAAAACTACAACAACATGACCTGACAGCTGAAGATATTGTAACCTAGAGGGAACATGGGGTATCACAGTAATACTGAAATACTGCACCAGAGTCAAAACTATTACCCCAACAATGAATAATAAGTAAGGTCCATATGACTTGCCAATTTCTCTTTAAACAACAGACGTGGCTGAAACAAATTACAGGATGGGCCATTTATATGGATACACCTTAATAAAATGGGAATGGTTGGTGATATTAACTTCCTGTTTGTGGCACATTAGTATATGTGAGGAGGGAAACTTTTCAAGATGGGTGGTCACCATGGCGGCCGAGCATTCCTAGATGAACAGTTTCCTGGAAAGTGGATTGGTCGTCGTGGGCCAGTTGAATGGCCCCCAAGGTCTCCCGATCTGACCCCCTTAGACTTTTATCTTTGGGGTCATCTGAAGGCAATTGTCTATGCTGTGAAGATACGAGATGTGCAGCACCTGAAACTACGGATACTGGAAGCCTGTGCTAGCATTTCTCCTGCGGTGTATATAGTAGTATATAGCAGTGTATACGGATACTGGAAGCCCGTTCTAGCATTTCTCCAGCGGTGTTGCTATCAGTGTGTGAAGAGTGGGAGAAGAGGGTTGCATTGACAATCCAACACAATGGGCAGCACATTGAACACATTTTATAAGTGGTCAGAAACTTGGAAATAACTCATGAAAGAATAAAGCTACATTAAAACCAAGCACATCATTGTTTTTCTTGTGAAATCCCCAATAAGTTTGATGTGTCACATGACCCTCTTCCTATTGAAAAAACAAAAAGTTGGATTCAAAATGTCCGACTTCAAAATAGCCGCTATGGTCACCACCCATCTTGAAAAGTTTCCCCTCCCCCTCACATATACTAATGTGTCACAAACAGGAAGTTAATATCACCAACCATTCCCATTTTATTAAGGTGTATCCATATAAATGGCCCACCCTGTAGTAACATTTAGGCTGTGTTCACATGACAGAATTAGACATGGACATTCTGCAGCAGCAGAGTCCCATTGATTTTAATGGGATTCTGCTGCTCTGTTCACACAGCAGAATTTCTGGGGCAACAACATCTGCCATGAAAACCCTGATTCTGGCGCCCACAAAAACATTGAGAAACATTGATGGGATTCCGCAAGGAAATGCATTTCTGAGCAGTCCTAGCGCCGACGCTCTGCAATTCTTCAATTAGGAAGGTAGCTGGTCTTGAAGAGCAGATATACAGCACATCATGATTCTATCAGTTTCACTGACTACTATTCTAACTAGGAACCAACTGACACTTTTGCAAGATAAAAGTGCAGCCAACCGCAAAAAAAGATGAAAGGAGCAGCTTTTATTTTCAATAATATCCTGGAAAAGCAGCAGAACATAAATAGTTTTCATGGGCCTGAGAAATATTGGAAACCGCAAAATGTGATCTAATGTAGAGTCATAACTAATCTAAGTGTCTCCAGCCATATTTTACCATCTGTTACATGCTTCATAATGATGAGTACATTAGTAGGTGTCTGGTCCCTTCCTGTGTACAAGTACAACCTGTAACTGTCTGTTTAGTTAATGGAAACTACTGACCGCTTAGCTGAGGATGATTCTGGGCTCACTGGCACTAAGCTACTGATTATAATACAGCAGCATTAAGATGAATTATCCTTAAAATGGCTCATCATTGGCGTCAAATTATTATTATTTTTTTATAGATGATATAAAACAATTTGTCAAGAGTAAAGTAGCTTAAAAATGACGTAACCACTTTCCTGCAAGAGAACTCTGGTCAGATGGGACTGCTCCAGACCAGACAGAGATTGTAATATGCTGGAAAAGGGTGATTTATGGTCATAACTTAAAGGATTATTAGACTTCTTTGTGTAGTAAAGAAAATGTAATAAAATAAAAAAAAATTATCTGAATGTAGAAATTTGCAAATTATATACAAAGATGAGAAACAACAAATTAAATAAGAATGATAGAAATAAAAGATGAATTTAAAATGTACCATTTGGTTTTTGTGTTGATTCTGTAGGACCTCCAACTTGTAATCCTTAACAGAGACAGAGCTCAGTTTATCTTCTACTTCTGCCAGCCAGTTCAGGACTTCCACTTCGTCCTCCCCAAACAACCTGGCATTGCTCAGAGCTTGCCCCAGCAAGGCACTTTTCCTGCTGCATAGATCCTGAACCTCTTTATACCGAGCATGCAAGTAGTCTAGATTCTGTGCCAGCCTATCACGCTCAGCGGCACAGCACAGGGAAGAAAGACTGTCCACTAGCCTTCCAGCTTGACATACATCAGTCTCATGGACTGTTACATCATCCTCTAGACTCTGGAAATTGTCCAGTAGAAACAGAACAAAAATAAATAAAAATAAATAAATAAAACATGCAAAGAAATAAAAAGATGAACAAAATGAATAAAAAAGTTAAATAATAAAAGCAACACAACAAAAATATCTTCAAACAAAATCCATGATATAAAATAGTGAATGATAAATCATAAAATTATGAAAGAAAATAAAATATGTAAAGTATATGCAGATACCCGTAATGACAGGGCTTATATATATATACATATACATATATATATATATATATATATACACACACACACACAGTCAAACATTGTATACATATTGTCCAATTCAAAAGTTTTGACCCCCTTCACCCCTCGGTTACCTTGTGGCGTACAATCTGTTGCTGAATTTTTCCTGTCTGAGTGCCGATTGGCTCAGAATTTGCCAACTTCTTCTCTGTGGCGGAAAGCCAGTCAAATATGGGTTCAGTTGTTTCGTGAAACTGCTTGGCTAAAACTAATATGTCATCAAGTTGTTTTTGCCTGTACAGAAAATAACACAATAGTAATATTTTAATAAATTGTCTTATTATTTGTAGCTGGCAGGACCCCCCTGTAGACAGCAGCCCCCCCCTTTGTAGCCAGCAGGATCCCCCCCCCCCCATAGACAGCAGCCCACCTTTGTAGTTGCTCACTGTCTGGTGTCTCCGCAGCCCGATTCTGCCATTCGCAATATGGAGTCTTATGGAGGAGCATGTGACATACATGTCACTCTGCTTCCTCCGTAATGTTACGCTAGGCGCAGTGGAGTGACGTGTAGGTCACATGCTCCTCCATAAGATGCCATAATGCGGACGGCAGAACGGGGCAGCGGCAGTGATGAGAATGGGGCTGCAGCAGTGATGCGAACCGGAGGACGGAGCAGCGAAGCACTAAACCAGGTATCAGATTCGTATCGGGGACATTAGACGAGTCCCCGATGCCGATAGTAGTATCGGTATCGCGACATCCCTAGTAGTGGGTCATGGTGTGGTGGTATTATTCTCACTTGTATACTGGTATTATTGGTTTCAGTATACAGGATTTGGTCAGTAACAGTATGGTAGTAATATTTATTATTTATGGTGATAATATTCCTCTTTCCTTCCTCACTAAACCAAAGGACACATGTTTTTCTTGTCCTGTATAAATTTTTTTTTTTTATAGACAATGGGGAGGTTAGCAGGCAGGTGGGGGGGGGGGGAGGGTGTTAGGCCAGGCCTTGAGCTGTGGAAATGTATATAGTCACTTATATGGTATACAGATCCTGTGTACAGCTGGTATCTATTGCTATATGTGCACTGTGTATAGTGGTTTTATTCAGTACAGTATGGTGGTATTATCCAGTCATTGAGTGGTGGTATATATTTCCTCCTTGCATACTGGTATTGTTCGTGGAAAATTATCTTACCTACGTTAACCTGTTTTAAATATATGTGTTTATATAATTTTATTTTGTGTGTAGGGGTGGGGCATGAGGAGGGATTTGGGTGGGATATGGGCACGGCAGAGGTGTGACGATGGGCGGAGCCTCAAAGGGGGCCCTTGCTTTATTTGGTCCGGGGGCCCAGAGTGTTGTCAGTCCGCCCCGCTGACACATACTAATATTTTCAATCTATAACCCTCATGTACCTACGCTAGCAATAGTACTTGAGAAAGTAAAGATAGCAATAGTACTTAACTAGTAAAAAAAAAAAAAAAAAGTAAAACCACACCTTGACTGTGCCTTTTGCAGCAGAGATGACCACCTCTCCTTTAGAGTATCCAATTGACGGTTAATTTTCTCCCCATCCGCAGGTTCCGCGCCCTCTGCAATTCGTGTACCTTCAACTTGAATCATGTCTACAGTTGATCTGCGATCATCCAGGAGATGCTGCAGGAGCTACCAATGATAACATGAAGGGCGAGTTAATGTCATCACATAGAGGTAGACGTGTGCAATACTAACCCTTTAAAACAAGTTGATGCAATGGCATGGCATCCTTTATAAGAATTTTTTTTTTTCCCCCCTCTGGCCTTGTGTGCTAATCAGATGTCTATCCCATCCATAACAAAGCTGCCTATGGGGGAGTATGTGACCGTAACATCACTCTGCCTCCTTTATAGCAGTACACTGCGCACAAGCAATGCAAAGCTAGATTAAAGGAAAACTGTCACCAAGTTCACCCACACTAAACCCAATACACTGGGTTATAGTGTGGGTGAACAGGAGTCCATACATGGGTCACATTCATTTTTTTTATGTTTTCTTGTCGCCGAGTTGTCGTCCTCTAAAGTTCCGCTGTTTGCCCTTTACTTGCGCTCTGAGGGCAGGCCCCATGCCGGCAGCCTTGCTTTGTGTGCCGGAGGAAGGGGCCTTAAACCCCGCCCCCCCCCCTTTGTTTGCATATTCATTTTCCCCTGAGCGCAGCGTGTCGGGAGAAGAGTGCTCTGTGCAGTGTAACTGCGCAAGCATTGGTCCCTTGCTACACCCGGAAGTCGAGAGTAGCGAGACTTCAGAAATAGGTACTGGCGCATGCGCAGTTACACTGCACAGAGCGCTCTCCCGACGCGCTGCGTTCAGGGGGAAAATGAATATGCAAACAAGAGGGGCGGGCTAAGGCCCCTTCCTCCAGGACCCAAAGCAAGGCTGCCAGCGGGGGACCCGCCTTCAGAGCACAAGTGAAGGGCAAGCAGCGGAACTTTAGCATATGACAACTCCGCGACAAGAAAACATAAAAAAAAGTAAGTGACCCATGTATGGACTCCGGTTCACACACACTATAACCCAGTGTATTGGATTTAGTGTGGGTGAACTTGGAGACAGTTTTCCTTTAAGCAGCAAAGTGACATGTGTAATCACATGCCCTTCTATAGGCAGCCATCTTACACATCTAGACAGAAGAAGGTGTTCAGCTGACACACAAGGATGGGGGAATGGGGGCACTGGGCAGCAGAAAAGGCACAGTATATGAGTAAGCACAACAATAAATTATTATTCTGGTTTGCCATAAACTTGCTATAAGATTGCCAGCCCCTTACAACAACATATTAGTATCTGTATTACATCCACATGACCCAGGCAACCTGTCCCAGTAGTTTCAAATGAATCAAACTTAGATCACCACTGGTTCACTTACTGAAGTTCAGTTTGCTTGATCTACCATCTTAACCACTTAAGGACCGTCCCCTTAATGCAAGTCTATGGCAGGGGGCGTGACGACCGCCGCACCCCCTCCCATAGACTTGTATTGAAAGGGGCGGGCCATGACATCATGAGGGGCAGAGCCGTGACGTAACAATGCTCCGGCCCCTGTATTGCGCGTCATTACATGCAGAGCCAACTCACTCTGTGCTGTAATGATAGCGCAGTGCCGCAGCGGGGATCCTGGGGCTCCCTAGCTGCGGCACCGCGGTGATCTGACATCTTATCCCCTATCCTTTGGATAGGGGATAAGATGTCTAGGGGCAGAGTACCCCTTTAAGGGGTTAATATTGATGATCTACCATTAGCATAGGCCATTAATATGAGGACTGATTAACGGAGGGCCAAGAGTTGCACCCCAACTAATCTCATATTGAAGGCCTATTCTAAGGATGGGTAACAAGTCCTGGGAAACCTCTGCTAATAAGAGTTGATGTGCACTTAATAATAAACTCTGCTGTGGCAAGTACATGTGTAACTAACTGTCAACTCCTTTGATGTGACTTTCTGAATGATTGGTAGTATACAGAGCTATTTTATATGCTTTAAGTGTCTCTTTTGGTCTTGTACCTTTTGTTCCTGAATTTGAGCCTTCACCACTTTGTATTCGGCAGAGGGGGGCTTCTGATTTGCAATCAGGTCTTCTGTATCGGTGAGCCAGCTGAGCAGCGGTTCCAGAGCATCCTGGAACTTCCCACAATGCAGCAGAGCCTCCTGGAGCTGTGTCACTCGCTCTGCCACCTGTGTAGCAAACAATTTCTCATCACTCACTGCAAGATAGCAATCTTAGGTGACAAGGCGCTTGGGGGAGGAAGGGTCTGGCATCATTCTAAACAAGAATGTGATTTAACAGCAGGCTTTGCAAAACCGTTCCAAGCTGTACAAGTCAGATGGTCTCATCTCTAACACCCACACGCAGTCTATCTGACTGGAAATTGAATCTAAATCCTCCCACCACATCTCTGTGCAATGTAAGGTGTTGATTCTAAGACGGGCTGTCAAAAATCAGGAGAACCATACACTTCCATGTTAAATCTTTCTCCTGCAGACATTTTCTAACGTCTCACCTTTTTGTTTAGTGTGTTCCATTTGGTGTTTAGCTCCTCCGTGTCATGTTCTAGTCCGTGCACATCACAGTTTTTGTCCGCACTCTGAATCAGACCCTGACCGAGGCCATTCACTTGCTGCAGCCTGACCTGTAGGGAGTCTACCTGCTCCTTTTGAAAAGCCTTGAGAGAAAGACATAAGAATTAGAGTAACAAGAAAGAATACTGCAAATGTTGAACAAGCACAGGTGGTAGTTACATTTTATTTGCTATACAGGTCAAATTTATATAATACAGTTTTACACTGTTTTATTACAATAAGCACACATACAAAATAAGTCTTTGAAGCACAACAATAAATAAGACCATAAAAATGCAGGCAAAACTCATGGCAACTGCAAAGGAAGGGCGGCATCTCAGGGAAAGAAGGAAATGAGCTTACAAAGCTTACCGACAACATTTCAGCGGCAGCATGAAGTTAAATTGTCTGTTGATACTTGAGACCACACATAGTCAAGCATGGACACTTGTATACATACATATATACATATACATATATATATCTAATTGGTTTCTTTATATACACTTCTTGAGTATGTACAAAGAACAGTTTCATTTATTGTTAGTAGTTCACAGCATATGAATCCATCAACTCCTTTTGACGGAAAGATGGTCTTATTTCAGCAGACCATTTTAGTCATAGAAATACGGTCAGGTCATAGCCAACAGAAAAGCTGACATCATACAGGGAATGTACAGGAAACCTGTTTCTGGAGCAGAAATTATGGCTTTGGTTTCCCACAGAAGATAAATTGGGCTATATTACACAGTTTTTTTTAAAATAGACATGAAGATGTGAGGAGAAATTGTGTAGGCTCTGTTCACGACACTTTTTTCCTAACAGAAATATATTCTAACAAATGCAAAAACCTAAACTGGGCAGGTAAGGATGGGTTCACACTACGATTTGTAACTACGGTTCCCGTATACGGCTGGGAGGGGGGGGTGGGGCTTAATCGTGGCACCCGCACTCAGCCGTATAGGGGAACCGTATTTAATGCATGTCTATGAGCCGACCGGAGTGAACCGCAGCCTCCGGTCGGCTGCTTTTTCGGCCGTAGGCAAAAACGCGGTCGACCACGTTTAACCGCATACGGACGAAAAAACAGCCGACCGGAGGCTGCGGTTCACTCCGTCGGCTCATACACATGCATTAAATACGGTTCCCGAATATGGCTGAGTGTGAGTGCCGCAATTAAGCCCCGCCCCCTCCTCCCAACCGTATACGGGAACCGTAGTTACAAATCGTAGTGTGAACCATGTGTGCTTCTGGATATGCTTATTTTTGGGGGTACAGAAAACAAAAGCGACGATGCTTTTCAATACCATTATGCACTGGACCCCCACCGCTGTTCTAACACTCACTGGGTTGCCAACTGGGTGCCAAAACGGGACCAGGAAATGGAGATCATAGGGGAAGCAATAAACGTCGGAATGGCAAATCCAGGGTATTGATGAGTGAGTGACTTAAAAGGGGTTCTCCATTAAAAATTACCGCAAGCGCTCCTCACCGAGAGCCGGGGTCCTGCTCAGGAGATTGCGGGGGTCCTGGTGGTCAGACCTCCCAATAAGCTGCATATGCCCTTTCCTATGGATAGGGGATTAGATAGTTTTCACTGGACAACCCCTTTAATAACCCTTACTTTTTTTTAAGCCAACTTGACTTTCTAAAAAATATCTGGAAGAAAACCCCTTTACTTTGGACAATTCTCTTTTGTCCAACAATAAGTCCATCATGAGAGGGACCCTGAATGATAAGCTGTTATCAACAGTATGTTGGCAGGGGTTTGAAGTATCCCTGTCATTTAAAAAAAAAAAAAAAAAGTGTGAAGTTTTGATCGGTTGGGGTCTCAGGAGAATGAGCTAGGATAAATGGTAACATGCTTTACTATTCTGGCTCTCCGTGATCTTTGTCTTGCTGCTCCATTATGAGTCCGATGACCGATCAAAATTATGTTAAAATATGCGTTTTTTATAACAGGTAAACTTTAATCCTAATGTGGTGCCACCGCAGGAGAAATAAAGCATTACAAGGTGGCCAATGAAATTATTCAGAATTACTTCATATAAATGGATGGTGCCTGTATTCTGTGGAGAACAGCAGTGTTAAAAAGTACTACTTATAAAAAGAAAATTAGGCTTCCACACAGGTATTTTTTCTGGCATTTTCTGGAAAACTGCCACTGCAGTTTTTAAGCCAAAGCCAGAAGAGTATGCAAAAAGAATTGGAAATATAAAAGAAAAGATATATACTGTGTATACTCGAGTATAAGCAGAGTTTTTCAGCACGATTTTTCGTGCTGAAAACACCCCCCTCGGCTTATACTCGAGTGAACTCTCCGCCCTCAGTGGTCTTCAACCTGCGGACCTCCAAAAGTTTCAAAACTACAACTCCCAGCATGCCCGGACAGCCATTGGCTGTCCGGGCATGCTGGGAGTTGTAGTTTTGAAACATCTGACGTTGCCTTGACGACGACGCACAGGGACGTTCATGCGCAACGTCCCTGTGCGTCGTCATCAAGGCAACGTCACTATTCCAGGCCCGAAGCGTGGAGAAGAGGCCCCCCCCCGGAACGACTATGCCTCCCCACTGGACGGTCCCTGCAGCAGATGGCCCAGACCAGCTCACCCTTCCTTCCCGCAGTGGAGAGGTGAATACAAAACTAAAGGGGGGGGGGGGGGGGGGTCTGGATGACGATGAAGGCCGCAGTGGTCTTCAACCTGAGAACCTCCAGATGTTTCAAAACTACAACTCCCAGCATGCCCGGAAAGCCGATGGCTGTCCGGGCATGCTGGGAGTTGTAGTTTTGAAACATCTGGAGGTCTGCAGGTTGAAGACCACTGTCATTGACAGGCAGTGATGATGAAGGGGAGGGGGGGGTGGGATGATGACAGATGGTGATGATGAAGGGGGGGTGTGGGATGATGACAGGGGGATGATGACAGGCGGTGATGATGAAGGGGGGGTGGGATGATCACAGATGGTGATGATGAAGGGGGGGTGTGGGATGATGACAGGATAATGATGAAGGGGGGATGATGACAGGCGGTGATGAGGAAGGGGGATGATGACGAGGGTCTTAATGACGGGGGTCTGGATGATGACAGGGGAGGGATGATGTATTTCCCACCCTAGGCTTATAGTCGAGTCAATAACTTTTCCTGGGTTTTTGGGGTGAAATTAGGGGCCTCGGCTTATATTCGGGTCGGCTTATACTCGAGAATATATACGGTATCATACTTCTCCTTCCTACTGGATCCACTTCTGACTTTGGCTCAAAAACTGCAGTGTCATTTTTCCCCAAAAACGCCAGAAAAAAAACTTGTGTGGAAACCAAACCTAATAGGTGTGAATTAAAGCGTTAATATCATTAAAGACTATAATGGATCCCACCACACGCAATTAGACAGACTGAGTGCTGGGTCAGGGAGTGAACTGAGGGGCAGCAATGTGCTTCACCTGGCTGTTTGTTATGAACGGTAAGAAACCCCAACCAGTCAAAATTCTTGAAACTTCCCTGAGACATATCAAAAGTTCTGTATAATGATAACACTTTAACAAATAACTAAAATTACAATTTCCCAAAAAGATAGGAAGACAAGTTTGAGAAATACTGTTTTATACATAGTAATCAAATGAATATGATCCACAGATACATATTTCACACAATAAACACTTTTATATGGCTAAGCTTTGGAAAATGAGGAGTGGTGTCTTAGAACCAGAATGCTTGCCAGCTAAATGTCTCAATAATATCTGATTTCCTTTCAGCAAAGACCAGGAAGTCTATAAAGTAATGGGATTATAATTGTGAAAAAGAGCAGACTGATTAAACTTGAGTTGATGGCATCATCCAGTATACTGTGTGCACAACTCAGATGGCTTGTGCCCCACTCCTATCTAAGCAGGAGAAAAACAGATGTATCCAGCACTAGAGGCTCAGGCAGTTCTGTCCACATTTTTATTAGGTTTCTTGCACTAGGCTTCATTTGTGTTTAATCATTTAAAGAAGCATTACAGTATTTTCTGTTCATTAGCTCTATGTAGCTGTAGAAATACCATTCTGAGACTAGCGCTGGGAGACTGGCTTAGAGAGTACAGCAGTGGGAGAGAGGGGGGGGGGGTAAGTATTTGTTTTTTTTAATGGCTTCCAACAGTATCAGCACATTTTTTTTACAACTCTGAATAACCCTTTAAAAGGGAACATATCCATATTTTTTTTTAAAATCCTGAAATATTGCATTTTTTTATTTTGGTCACTAGGCCTAAAACTAAGCTGAGACATCCTGTTCTGTCTGTAACGAAAAGGAGGGCTTTTACGGCAACTTATTATAAGTGAGTTGATTTATTTATTTAATAAATAACTGAATAAATAAATAAAATAAAGTCCTCCAAGGAGCTAATAACAAAATGAAGCAAATATTATTAAAAATAAATAAAACACATTCCACATTGATCCAGTGCTAGGAACTGCTCTAGGTCTCTTTATTAAAACTATAGTCAGCCTTGTGGTATATAGCTACCATAATTCTGCATTCTAATGTAAATAACCTTGGAGGATGAGGGCTCTGGAAGCTACAGGTAAACAGTTTTATTTATTTCTGCATAGTCCATGGACTAAATTCATGTGAAAATATTCTCATTTAGCAAATATAGAACTCAAGAAAAACTGGGGCAGATTTCTATGGTAATTAAATTATGGCATATTAAGGAAGATTATCAATAGGAAAGCTATAGCCCGAAGCAACAAGCCTAGGTTTACAGCAACTATGTAAGTCCCCTTTCACACTATAAAGTTGCTCAGTTAAAACATCCGTTATAAACTTCTGTTAGAAAAGCCTTAATAACGAATACTAAACGGCCCTTACAAAATCCCATTCAAGTCTATGGGATTTTTTGATTATCCTTTATGACCCGTTATAGCCCGTCATGAATAACAGATGTTATATGTGACGGAAGAAAAAACGGCACATGCACTAAAGTTTCACAAGAAACGGTGAATTAACAGCCGTTATTTTTAACATTGAAGTCTATGGCAAACAGATGAGCCTTTATGTCATCCGTTTGCACCTGGATTATAATATCCGTTATTATTTCTGGCCATGCTCAGAAGAAATGACATCAGCAGACTCCTGCAGTGCTGAGGGACTACTACTACTCCCATCATGGAACAGACTTGTTTCCATGATGGGAGTAGTAATTCCCCGGCTGCGGAGGTCACATTAGTGTTTGTACTTGTTTGTACTACATCCCCCATCATGGAACCGACTCTGTTCCATGATGGTGGTTGTAGTAGAGGGGCTGAGGGACTGATCGCACCGGTCTCACTTCTGAGACCCGATGCGATTAGAAGATATTAAACAGGGGAAAGGGTGGCATGCTCCATTCCCCTATGATGTATTTTACTTATATTTTTAAATTCCCCGCCAGGAGCCCTGAATAGAAGCGCTGCGGTGCAAAAAGATATATAGAATCGCTGGGGGGGGGGTCTGGCCCCGGCAGCGCTTCTATATATCTTGCCCCCTGCTGCGCTATACAGGTCCTGCCCCCCGCAGTGCATTTATATAGGTATTGCCCCCCGCAGTGCATATATATTCCCCCCCGCAGCACATATATATTCCCCCCTCCCCCAGCGCATATATATATATTGCCCCTGCAGCACAGGTGTGGGTGGGTGTGCGTATATATATATATATCTCCGCTGCAACGCTATCATAAGCACCCGGCAGTGCTATGAATGAAAAGCATTCTATTAGTAGCGCATCTGGCCGGCCCGATGCTGAAAGAAAACTGGTCTTTCATAGCGCTGTGGTGGGATATGTACATAGAAGCACTGTGGGGGCCAGATAACGCTATATGTCTGGCCCCCACAGCACTTCTATAATCATATGCCTCCGCAGCGATATGAATGAAAAATATTCTAACAGCAGCACATCTGGCCGGGAAGCCAGCTGGCGCGATGCGCTGCTGATAGAATACTCTTCATTCCAGGCGCTGCAGCGCCATATGATTATGGAAGCACTGGGGGGGCCAGACATATGGATACATGTCTGACCCCCGAAGCACCGATATACAGGGGGAGAATCATACATATACACATGGGGGGGAATAAGGGGACGCACTGAAGTTTAAAAACCCCACCGGGAGCTCTGAATGGCTCCTCCGTACTGGCCATTCAGGACGGGGAATTTTAAAATGAAAGTAAAATACATCGTAGGGGAGTGGAACATGCCACCTGCTCCCCTGTTTAATAACTTCTAATCGCATCGGGTCTCAGAAGATAGACCCGGTGCGATAAATCCCTCAGCCTCTGTACTACAACCCCCATCAAGGACCAGAGTCTATTCCATGATGGGTGTAGTAGTACAAACACCAATGTAGCCTCCCCAGCCACGGCAGACTCCCGCAGCCAGGAAACTACTACTCCCATCATGGAAACAAATAGAGGTGTTAAAATGAGCATACATGACAGATGTTATAACGGGTCTTAATGGATGAATATGCCCGTTTTGACAGACTTTATTCAGCCGTTAACACCAGTTATTTCATCCATTTTTACACAGAAAACAGATGTTTAATAACAGATGAATGCTCATAGTGTGAAAGGAGCCTAACAGTAATCCTTTATAAAAAGTGACCCCTAGATCTATGAAGGGAAGGAAATGAAATAACATGTGCTTCTGTCAAACAGAAAAATAAACATATGGCCTTGTTACCAATAGCAACTACAGTGCAATTATTTTCCACAATAGATTTAGATAAGATAGCTGAACTCTGATCGGTTGCTATAGGCAACAATGCATGTTCTTCTGCTAAACTAAACAATTCTGATAAACCAGACTGTATACAGAATGTCTATTATTTCAAATGTATCAAAATGAACGGGTATGGTATAACATTCTAGGTGTGTTAGGCATACTATCTTGTACTAGCATATATATACTGTATGTTACGTCAGCAAAGATTTCCTTTTGCAAGGTAGTAAAACGCTAAAGAAACGAATGTCAAAACGGACACCATTGTTAATGGGATTGTTCAAGGTATCCAAATAAGGGGATGCCTGACTGGTCCAGACGCAAGTAGGAGAATTTGTCTTGCAGTGTTTTCCTATCCAGCTTTAAATCTTTTGAAATGGAAAAAAAAAATTCTGATACATTTTCAGCTGTGGTCGGTTTTTGCACCAAACACTGAAACCAATGCAATGTGGGGGAACTCAGCAGCACATTGCCTCATATCTAAAAAATTAATTTACACAATGTATGACCCAGTAACTCTACATGCAGGAATGTATACAATATTATTTCAGTTTTGGCCATAGAAAGCAATCTGATCACCTTTTTCACTTTAATATCTGGACTGAAAACATGGGAGCTGGAATCTGATAGCTTGGTAGGGCAAAACTGACATTTCTTTCTGTCACTTCCATGTACACATATCATTTGGCTGTTGGTAAAATTCCTAGCGATAACCTTGTATGTACAGTAGCAGAAAAGAGGTGTCTGAACGGTGCCAATCCACAACATTAGTTACAGCTAATGTACAATATAGTTTAACTATAGCGTGCAAATTACAAGGACGGTATCATAGCAACTAGAGCGTGAAAAAAAAGTTTAGATCTTGTGGAAAATAAAAGGTCCCTGCACTTGAGTGATATAATATATGGCTTTCATGCATTACAATTACCCTCTTGATGGAAAAAAGATTTAGAGAATCCGAAAGTTTGAGAAGCCAATAGCTCATGATGGAGCCACGTGCACATGACAGTAAGTGAAGGGTGGGATGAGGCAGGAAATACGACAGTTAAAGAGGTTAGCCCGGTTTTTGCATGTATTAATGAATATCCCTCTCTACAGAAACTTCAGCTCCTAGAAATTCCTCACGCAGAAGCAGATTTCTCTGTACTTGATGTGCTGCAGCTCTCCGCCTACAGCATGCTATGAAAAGCATTGTGCACTAGTGATCTATAATTAACCATTGGGTGAACAAACTGTATGCAAATCCAGAATGCAGTCATCGCCCAAGTTATGTAACCAGTAGGTCTCATCTTCTCTTTATAAGGGCACATTTACCAAAGCACTAAGCCCAAAGTCATTACACAGAAAAACAGGATTAGTAGTATAGAAATGACTAGGAGCAATGGATATTCAGTACAGATGTAAGAAGTACAGTACTGCATTTGTTACCTCTGTGGCAGAAGGCAAAACACTGGGGTCAGGATCCACTTGTCCTGTACAGATCTCCTCAGACTGTAAAACTACACAGGCTCCGCCTTCTTCCCTTGATGCCAGACTATTGTTTGCTGTGTTTACAGACAGAGAACAGCTGTCACTCACAAGTGACAAATCAGCACGTGCATTGAGCCCTTCAGACACAAGCTCAGATTCAATGTCGCCCTGACTTGGGAAAGGCTCAGGAGACTCGTACTGCTTTTCATACGCCTGCCTTGAAGATGCTGCGTCCTTGCAGTCTTTTTCAAATGACTGTACTGTACTTTCCGCACTTACGTCAAGTTCAGTGGCTGAGGAGTCCTCTACAGTTTTTGATGATTTGCTATATTCAATGTAGGCTTCGGGGAAGATGTCAATCTCACTGCAGGACAAAGTGACCTCCTGCCGAACTACAATGGAATCGACTTCAGTAGATGCTGAACTGTAATGTTCCTCAGTGATTTCTCCTGGAGTGAGGAATTTCTGTGCATTGTCCAATTTATGAGCATTTAGTGAACCAGCAAAGTCATCTTGTAACCTTGATTCCTGGGAGGTAGAGGATTCTAAGCTGAAACTATTAAGGCAACTGAGAATGCTAGAACCCTGCTGCTCATCTACTAGGTCTTCCGATGACAGTAAAAATGCCTGAGCTAAATAGGCCTCAGTTTCGGGTTTATTTATGCTAGGAGATGTGTCACATGCTAAACTGTCTTGAATATCTGTATCCACTACAATTTCCGTATTGACTTCATTCACTGCAGACTCCACTGGTATTACCACAGTAGTCCTTCCATCTAAACCCTCATTTGTTTCTTCTAAACATGTATAGAAGGATGCCTCAATAATGGACTCATATGCAACATTACAGAGCCTAAGCACACCTGAACTTCCCACTATCTCTAAAGCTTGAGGGGTCACATTCTGATCAATGACCTGAAATGAGGTGGACTGAGTCAATTTATTTGAAATACCATTTTCAACTGCTAATATGTTCTTTATCTGGTTTCCCCTGGCCCTTTCCTCATTGTTACTTGTACTGTCATCAGGTAGGTCTTGCAGTTCACTAGCAGATGTGGAGCTCTGCAGGCTGTCATCCACTACTTCATCGGGTAGGCTACTGCACCCATGTGTTGTTGTAGAGCCTGTTGGCTCCCCCCCATCTGAAACCTCGTCACAAGAGTCTGCACAAATAAGATCTGTGCTCTGAAATGAAGCTTCACATGTCCAAGACTCATCTGGTTGCTCTGAACTACCCAAACATGAATCTCTTTCCATGTCACATACAGGGGAGTAGGACTCTGTATGAGGAACATAAATTGGGGCAGGGGTCTCCTCTACCCATTCGAGGACAAGTTCAGTAATGCCATGTGCATGCTCTGTGTCCAGTGGCCCTGATGATACTGGCATTGCTAGTTCTACATGACTGCTGGCTGTGAAGGACCACTCATCCATTTGTAGTGAAGAAAGGTCAGGTAAGTCTGCACAGGTCCGGGTCTCTTTAGTAATTTTATTGGCAATGGTAATTATGTCCATGGAATTACTATGAAAATTATCCAGACAAGAGTCTGGAGTGGAGCAGGCAGATGTGTCAACTTGCTTGGAAGAGTTTGTTGGCTGCTTTGTGCTTATGACAGGTGTTAGTTCATCAGGTAGAGGGGAGGTTTTAGCACTGTGGCATGCACTGTCAGGGCTAAACATTTCAGTAGTGAGTGAGTCAATACAGTTAGCTTCAGCGTAAGTGTGGTCTTGCAGGGTGTCTGGTTGTGACTCTTTACTGGCCTCCTGTTTTGTTTTTGGACTACTATCAGATTCCACATGTGATGGGCTCTTACCATCCACCTTCTCCTCAGCAGGATCTGGGGCTGACTCATGGAGCTCAGCAGGCTCATCTGCTGCTACTGTCAGGCACTGCTTCTCCAATTCCAGGAACAACTGGTCAGAATCTGTGTCTGACTCTGAATCACTATAGCTGCCCAGTTTTTGGTATCTCCTCCTTGCGACTTTTCCTGCACTAACAGCTGAGCAGCAGCTGTAGTCCTCAATGGTTTCTGGCCAGTGGGTAGTCTCTGGTATGACTGTACGATCCAGAAGGGAAGTGATAGTGTCTAGATTACTAACAGAGCCCATCTTATCTGGAGACCCCTCATTAAATCCAATCACCTCTCTTTCCTCTATTTTACAAGGCAACATATGTCCATCACACACTGGCACAGCATGACAAGCCCCTCCGGAGGCCATGTCTTCCCACTCCTCTTCTGCTTCCATCAAGATATTTAATTCATCCTCCTCAAACTTTAACTCTGACTCAGTCTTCTGTCTCAGATTTGGCACAATAAGAACATTTGCAGATTCATCCAACACCTCATCGCTTAGACATGGAGATAAGGGCAGAGTTTCAATAACACATTCCTCATAAGCCATTTCAGCAACTTTATGGTGACCATCACTCAGGCTTCCCTTGATAAAGCTCTTTAGTGCCCTGGGCCACGTGGCACTAGGAAAGTTGTGCCCGGGTTTGGAACGTGTACACAGACTTGTATTTTCTTGTGCTAGCAAAGGATCATGCTCATACTCACTGTCATTGTAGTAATCAAAACTCTGCACATGTTGGCAGTGTGAGTCGCCATGTTCCAAATTCGGATTTTCAGAATGGGAGGGAGCAGGTGTTCTGATCTGACTTGAAATGGATGAAATGGACCCAGTCTGCTCATGAAGAGAGTGCTTGGTGCTGTCAGGCAACAGCTGACTGAACTCGGTCTTATCATGTAGGGAATGGCTGGAGGTGCCAGCCTCTGATACCTCACTCAAGGAGGCCTCTATACGTTCCGCAAAGTCTGGGAAATTTGGTGGAATAAAGGCTTTCCATGATCTCCGGTTGACATTTTCTTTGCGGTCAGCATTTGGCCTGCGACGAGGTGGCACAGGGGCAGATTTCAGAGTATCATTGCTTAACTTGAGGGCATCAAATATCACACGTTCATCTAGCTTTTTTGTTTCCTGTGCTTTCGAATCGCATGTATTTGATGTGCCCAGGGTACCATTGCTTGATAAGGTTGCCACTTCTGTTCGGTCCATGGTACTCTTTGAGGGCTGACTAAGTTTACATCCCTGGTCGATCTGTTCATTGATCCTCATGGTGTCATAGATGGACCTCTGAGGAACATAGCAGTCCTCGATGTAACCATCCTCCTCTTCCCCCTTCCCTAGACATGACGGGTTTTGGCGCAGACAATCCGGGCGGCTAAGTGGCTTTCCCATCTTGTGTGCCCAGTCCTTGTGAAAGTATCAGTCATAAAAGTGTATCTATGAAGTGCACATTCACCATGAGGCTGCTGTAATCCCATGCATTAGTTATCACATAATACTGGACAAGGTCATGTTCAGCAGACCATAGGAAATTGCTGCTGATCCCCAGTACAGACAGGACAGGCAGTAGTGATCAGGGGTGAAGGCTGGCAGGCCCGGCTGGTGCGCTGTTCCCACAGGGCTCGGTACCGCTCCGTCTCCGCTGCGGTAGTTGCATCCTGCTCTCCAGCTGCAGGCAGATCACAGATGTGCTGTTATGATTTGAATCGCGCCTGTGAGCGGATATTCCTGGAAGTTCACACACAGGAAGTTCAGTAAGAGGGGCACACTGTGCGGTTTCCTGTGAGCGGCACATCATGGCATTGTGTGCCCGCTGCCAGTCACAGGAGCCTGCCTTCCATCACTGGGCTTTGTCTGCCGGTGCAGTGTATCGGGATACCCGGGCTCCCGCCTCCCTCGCTGGAGCTCCACAGCTGCCTCACAATAAGAGTAGAAAAAAAACTTCCCCGAACAAAGGGCTGGATCGGCGGCCGCGCTCCCAGCCGCACTTCACATGCAAGATGCGATCCGGTCAGCGTGTTCCGCTCCCTGCCGTCACTCCCGGCTCAGCTCTGCTCATCTCCCGGGTCCGCGCACCGAGCCGTGAGAAGAAAGTCTGCGGGAAACGGACTGGAGAAGAAACACCTCCCGTGCAGGGCGCCGCCTCCACCACCGAGTACCGCCTCCGGGACTGGCACCGCCTCACTTAACGGGCACCAGCGCCTCACTCAGGGGGACAGAACAGCAGCAGGTGGCACCATCCACCAGCGGGAACCAAGCCCTACATACCACCGAACCACTGTACTAACTGCCCACACATGTGCCTGGACCATCCTAATGGTGTACAAGGCATCATGCCATGGAATATTTACAAGCCATTCACAACGCTACAGAAGGGCTTCTAGTTTTACCACTTTACATTGATTTTAACGGAAAAAGAAGCGAGGTTACTGTTCAGAGTGCCACCGAATGTAAGCCCACATTGACAGCAACCAAAACAGATTCTATGAAGCATGAGGCCCCCCCCCAAGAGCGTTTCTGTTAGCAGTGTGAACAAATCCTTATGCTATACCAATCCCTGCCAACATTTCCCAGGTTCCCAGTGCTGTCAATACATGTGACTCCTGCAGCCAATCACTGGCCTCAGCGGTGACAGTCAACATGTCATGGCTATGCAAACTGATTGGCTGCTCAGGTAACATGTTGTGTCACAGGAGCCAGTATCACTTTTGGTATTTTACAGCAGCCATTTCTAAAACAATCAATGACACTTGACAACTATTGGAGGCTGTTTTTTGAACACAGCAGTATAGCATATTCGTGTAAGGATGCATTCACACTATGTTTTTGCAATACAGTTCCCGTCAATGGGAAAACCATACAGAACCGTATTGAAAACCATACGCCAAATGATGCATCCGGTTTGCATGATTTTGTCTGTTTTTTAACCCGTACCCAAAACCGTAGCCTAGTAGTTTTTGGTCCGGGTGAAAAACCATATTAAACTGTATACTTTGTTTTTTTAAACATGGGAGTCAATGGGAATCATACAGAACCGTATGTATGTACGGTTCCCTCCGGTTTTTACCATACGATTTTTGACTATGCACGTTTTTTTTCTTGGAATTTCAATCAAACAAGTCAAACTTTATTCATAATGGAGTGAAAAGTTAAAAACCTATACGTTTTTTCCTTAAAAACGGATGCAACCAGACATCATTTTTCAAATAGTATACGGTTAAAATTTGTACACACGTTTTGATACAATTTAGTCTGGTTATGAGGAATCCGTTTTTCATCAAAAACCTGATACGGGAACTGTATTGCAAAAACGTGGTTTGAATGCTCCCTAAGGCTAGGTTCACATCCTAATTTGTGCGTCTGCAAAAGATACTTTAAGAAAGTGTAAAAACAACATGTCAAAAGTGTCTGTGCTCAGACAGGCACAGGCCCGTTCGTTTCAATGGCCAGAGCCTAGTCAGCTAGTGACTATATTCAAGTCCTTTTCTAAAGTTATCCAAGTTCTGTCTCAGACTGAAAAGAGCTGCAAGCGCCTTTTCTCAGTCTGAACCAAAACTTGTATACACTTGAGAAATGACCTGAACTTAGTAAATAGCAGACAATACTTGGGTCATTAAAATGAATGAGGTCCGAGCACAGACACGTGACACGTTCAGCATGTCATTTTGATTTTTTCATGATGTATCAGCTGTCGTAAAACTACAACTCCCATCATGGGAGTTTTAGTTTAGGAACAGCTGAAGGCTGTAGTGGTACTGAAGTGATCTCCTATACTGGATACCAACATGCTTTATGGCCAGTATCCAGTATGCTGCAAAATACAGAGTAGTCTGTCTGCATAAATAAAGATGACCCCTAGTGGAGGCTATTTTCTTTTTTGATTTGTTAGTAAAATTGACTTTTTTTTTAATAAATAAATTTATATTTAAAAAAAAAAAAAAGTAATCTTAGGGCTTGTTCACACGACCATCTGCCCCCTTTAATAAATGCCTGTTCTGCAATCAGTTTGATAATTTTTCAAACGGGTTGCAAATGGCTGTAAAATAATCCCATTGATGTCGATGGGATTTTTTTTTTTACAATCCTTTATCACCGGTTTGCACCCATTTGCTTCCTGTTCTGTTATTTTTGATGGAGAAAAGGCATTGCATGCAGTATTTTTTCTCCCGTCA
Source organism: Hyla sarda (assembly GCF_029499605.1). Classification (NCBI taxonomy): domain Eukaryota; kingdom Metazoa; phylum Chordata; class Amphibia; order Anura; family Hylidae; genus Hyla; species Hyla sarda. The sequence continues at coordinate 232,750,145 of NC_079190.1, read as the reverse complement.
AAAATAAGGGAATAGAACGGATATAAAAACTTATCATTGAAGTCTATGGCAAACGGATGAGCATATAATGTCATCCGTTTGCACCTGGTTTTTAATCTGTTTTTGAACAGTTATTACTTCTGAGAATGCTCAGAAGGAGTGAAATCAGCAAACTCTTGCTGTGCATGTTGGGGGTAGTAGTACAGGGGCTGAGGGATTGATCGTACTGGGTCTCACTTCTAATAGCCGATGCGATCAGAAGTCATTAAAGGACATCTGTACTGCAGGAATTTTACATTCCTCTTTTCATATTCCTGTGCCCGAGCGGCAAAAACAAACTAAACTTTAACCCCTTAAAGGCGCAGGGTTTTTCCGTTTTTGCATCTTAATTTTTTCCTCATCACCTTCTAAAAATCATAACACTTTCAATTTTGCACATAAAATTCCATATGATGGCTTATTTTTTGCGCCACCAATTCTACTTTGCAGTGACATTAGTCATTTCACCCAAAAATCCACGGCAAAACGGAAAAAAAATTCATTGTGCGACAAAATTGAAGAAAAAATGTCATTTTGTAAATTTTGGGGGCTTCCGTTTCTACGCAGTTCATTTTTCGGTAAAAATAACACCTTATCTTTATTCTGTAGGTCCATACGGTTAAAATGATACCTTACTTACATAGGTTTAATTTTGTCGTACTTCGGAAAAAAATCATAACTACATGCAGGAAAATTTATGTGTTAAAAATTCTCATCTTCTAACACCTATAACTTTCTGCGTACCGGCCGGTATGAGGGCTCATTTTTTGCGCCGTGTTCTTTAAGTTTTTATCGGTACCATTTTTGTATTGATTGGACTTTTTGATCACTTTTTATAAATTTTTTCATGATGTAAAAAGGGACCAAAAATACGCTATTTTGGACTTTGGAATTTTTTTGCGTGCACGCCATTGACTGTGCCATTTAATTAACAATATATTTTTATAGTTCGGACATTTCCACACGCGGCGATACCACATATGTTTATATTTATTTACACAGTTTTTTTTTTTATGGGAAAAGGGGGGTGATTCTTACTTTTATTAGGGAAGGGGTTAAATGACCTTTGTTAACTTTTTTTTTTGCAGCGCTATAGCTCCCATAGGGACCTATAACACTGCACACACTGATCTCCTATGCTGATCCCTGCAAAGCCATAGCTTTGCATGGATCAGTGAGATAGGGGCTTGATTGCTCAAGCCTGTAGCTCAGGCTTGGAGCAATCAATCGAAGATCGGATGCCGCGGAGACAGGTAAGGAGACCTCCGCCTGCGTCCCAGCTAATCGGAACATCGTGATTTTAGCGCGATGTCCCGATCAGCCCCACTGAGCTGCCGGGAAGCGTTTACTTTCGCTTTCAGAAGCGGCGGTCAACTTTGATCGCTGCGTCTGAAGGGTTAACAGCGCGCGGCACAACGATCGATGCCGCGCGCTGTTAGCTCAGGGTCCCGGCTATGATTAGCAGCCGGGACCGACCCGGTGTGATGCAGTTTCAAACATCGGGACCGGGCGTACAGGTACGCCCTAAAGGAGTTCCTACTACATTCCCCCGTTGCTCCGGTATTGGCCTCACGGTCCTCCGCTGTTATCCTCTTGCTGCCTGCTTCCTGTGGACAGGAACGTCGCAGAGCAGTCAGCATATCAACGGCCGCAGCAATGTCCTGCCTCGGCCGGTGATAGGTTCTGGCCGGCTCCTTACATAACAGTGCGCTCAGCCTATCACCGGCCGAGGCGGGACATCGCTGCGGCCGGTGATACGCTAACTGCTCTGTGATGTTCCCGTCCCCAGGAAGCAGCAAGAGGATCGCAGCGGAGGACCGTGAGACCGATACCGGAGCAACAGGGCAACATAGGAAGGTGAGTTAAAGTTTAGCTTGTTTATTTTTGCAGCCGGGCACAGGAATATGTAAAATTCATGCAGTATAGATGTCTTTTAACCAGGGGAGCAGGCGGCATGCTCGGCAACCCTGCGACGTAGATCGTGTGTGTTTCACTTTCATTTTCAAATACCCCGCCAGGAGCCCTGAATGGCCGGCACCGAGGGGCCATTCAGGGCTCAGGGCGGGATTTTTGAAGTAATAAGCGAGGATTGTAATGTTGCACTACACTGGTGGCCAGGGAAGCAGTGCACTGCGTTCTCAGGCCGCCCTGACGCGATGCAGGACAATATGTATAGAAGCGCTCCAGGGAGGGGCAAGATCTATAGGTACTGCAGCAGGGGGGGGGGGGCAATGTAAATAGCTAGCTATGTATATTGCCCCCTGCTGCGCCAGATTTTTATATTGCCCCCCGCTGTGCTAGCTATATATTTTGCCCCCCCGCAGCGCTTACATATGTCCCCCCGCCCCAGTGAGCGCATACATATGTCCCTCGCAGCGCATCTGTGAAGTATACTATCAGCAGCGCATCATGCTGCTGGCCAGAGAAGGCAGCGCAATGCCGCCCACTTCCCGGCCAACAGATGTGCTGCTGATAGCATACTTTTCACAAATAGCACTGCGAGGGACATGTGTATAGAAGCGCTGCAGGGGTACAGATATATAGTGATATAGATCTGTCCCTGCAGCGCTTCTATACACATATGTCCCTCGCAGCGCTATCTGTGAAAAGTATGCTATCAGCAGCGCATCTGCCAGCTGGGAAGTGGGCGGCATTGCGCTGCCTTCTCCGGCCAGCAGCATGATGCACTGCCGATAGTATACTTCACAGATGCGCTGTGAGGAACATATGTATGCGCTCGCGTGGGGGGAGGGGGCATATGTAAGTGCTGCGGGGGGCAAAGTATATAGCTAGCACAGCAGGGGGGGCAATATACATATCTAGCGCAGCAGGGGGCATTAAACATAGCTAGCGCAGCGGGGAGCCAGACATATAATGCTATATGTCTCGCCCCCCACTGCGCTAGCTATGTATATTGTCCCCCACTGCGCTACCTATAGATCTTGCCCTCCTGCAGCGCTCCTATATATATGATCCTGCAGAGAGTCAGGGCAGCCGGGGAACATAGCGCAAATCTCGCCTGGCCGCCAGTGTAGTGCAATATTACAATCCTCGCTAATGACTTTAAAAACCCCGCCGGGAGCTCTGAATGGCACCTCGGTGCCAGCCATTCAGTGCTCCCGGCGGGGTATTTGAAAATAAAAGTAAAACACACAAAACCTACATCGCATTAAGATATGGGTGGGTGCAGTGTCCCCCAATGAAGGCTACGAGAAAGAGATTTTACGGTGAGTACAAATAAATCTTTTCTCGGTCGCTCATTGGGGGACACCAATACTGATGAGACATACCAAAGCAGTCCCTTAGGGTGGGAATAACAACCACCAGAGAAAGGGAATCAGTCCAGAGACCAATCCCACTCGTCCATAAGGCCTGCAGATGAGATCTTGGGCCAGAGACAACCGAGGCCCAGAAACAGAGCTCCCGAAAGATCCCCCCCGTCCATAAAGATGAACTAGGATGCCAAAAGAAGGGACCGTCCTTTGCAGAGACTAACCTACAGTCCAGATAGTGAGCCAAGAAATGGTCGACTAGGAAGCCAGATGGGCTGGAACCATCCCAGAAGGAGGAAGGAAATCATCTCCAAAAAACACAGAACCAGAGGGCTAGTCCAGCTGGAAAACAAAAATGGAAAAGAGGCACAACAAGAGAACCCCATCCAGAGTCAACTGACTCAAGAGAACATAGCGGAAAAACGCCAGGGAGAGCAGCGTACGCCTGAGCAGAAGGCGAAAACAGAATGTGGAGACCAGAAAACCACTGGAAAAAGAAAGACGGAAACCAGCTCTAGAGAGGCCTGGTGCTTAAGATCAATGACCTGGACATCTGCAGACCCAAAACCCCTGTCCCAGGGGCCTGCCAAAAGCACCCAGGAGGTGAAATTAGCTTGACTGGTGTAATCCGGATGACCGGACCGCCCTCCATCTAGGGAGGACATAGTCCACGAAGGAGGAGACGGAATGTATTAATTGCCAAAAAAAAGGAACAGAATGCCCTGAAAAGGGGGCATCCCGCAACACCGGAGTGACAGACATGGGAACTAGAGGTTCCTGAGTCAACTAAAAGACGTACAAGGAAGAATAAACGGCTAAGAAAGGAGTGGAAGACCCTGAAAAGGAGCATCCCGGAACACCGGAGAGGCTGACGTGGGAATTGGAGGCTCCTGGAAGACTTACACCTGAAGGGTAACTAAACCCAACGTCCGCAAAACGCTCTGGGTGACAAACTGCCGTGTCGAGACAAGAAAAAATGGTGGTACAGAAAGACCGCCCCACAAAAGGGATCACTATGTAATCGCTACACATGCCTGAGACCTCAACCATCACTAAGTCCCAAAGAACCAGCCTAGAAAATAAGGCACGCCGCAGCATCCAAGGACAGTGTCTGAGACAAGGAGACTAACTGGTCCTGGACCCCAGCAGTCTGAGCAGACCAGAGTACTCTGAAGTAACATCTCGTCAGGACAGGAAGGAACAGGGAAACAAAAGGGAACCTAGCGGGGACTCCCAGGTTCTGGGCACAGGAAGGTTACACCAGAAGACTGTGGTGTCAGTGCAGCGCAACTGACACTGTCAACTAGATGAAACCCTGGACCAGATAGACGCAAAGGGAGCCATCACAGTCGCATCTAAGGCAACAAAGCAGGTGCCTGAGCCACCCTGCAAAGGAACCCAGGAAGATACCTAGAGGGATAAGGGGGGGGGGGGGGGGTGCTGAACTGACTGTTGCCCCATCAGGCCCCATGTCAGAACAGAGGTGATCAACTGCCGCAGACCTGTGTAAACAAAGATCACAGGAAGGCCTGAGGCACACCCACCAACAGAAGGAAAAGTGGGCTCTACACGTGCAGAGGGACCTTAGCATATGTAGGGACACAGACATGGTTACCTCACGACAGTAGTGGGGTACCAAGACTGCGGACATGAAAGAAACTGCAGACATACAAAAATCTGGCAATATGGAAGACAGGCTCAGCACCCAACGGTGTGTCACAACCATACCCCTAGTAGACCAACGTGGCACTCTTAGAAAGGGGAACAGAGAGTGCTGCTGTTGCTGTGAAAGGCCATGGAAACTGCAGGAAACACCCACACCCCATCTCCTAATGGTGTTAGACACCAGGACTGCTGTCGCAGACACAGGAGATGAAGGATGTATGTGGGAAAGGAAACATGCAGACAGTCTGAATTACAGGTATAAAAGGTCCAATGAAGCCACAGACACACTATGTGGAACTTCACATGGAAAGTGAGTGACCGGGCTGCAGTTGCAGGAGCGGCAAGAATGGGGGAGGTCACCTGGTGAAACCATGCAGACACAGTCTGGTTATATGGCATAGGGACCATGGCCACACCGGGTCCCGCATCCTGAACACTGAAAGTGGGTGAAAGCGGCGGGCATGTAGAGAGGTACCTGATAAAGTGGAAAATCCTCCCATATCACCCCATATAGAGTCCATAGGACACTCTGGTTCACTCCATACCTCGCACAGCAGTGAGGAACCGAAACTCCAGCCGCAGATGCATCAGCCGTGTGATGAGTGACAGGCGGTGGAGAAAACCACGCAGACCACTATCTAGCTTACTCGTATGGGTCCATGGTATACAACAAGTCACTCCATCGGACACCTTCACTAGCAGTGGGGTACCGGAATCGAGCCGCGGATGCGGCATCTGTGAGGTGTGTGACAGGCAAGACTACTGTCTGGCATATTGATATCAGTATAACAATCTTTATTAGACAATAAAAAACAGTTTTAAAAAAATTAGTAAAAGGCAGAGGATGACCTTACGCAGGAGACAACAGGTGCCAGTGGACCTGGTATGGGTAATGTAGGTATTCAGTCAAGAGTATACATAATATAAGGCTGGCGTAGCTGCATGTTTATAATATCGTAACAATAGATATAATATCTAACATACATTGAGGTAACATAGAAAGCAGCAATGCAATACAACAGACATAAATAGGAAATACCTAAAAAAGACTACCTGTCATATACCCAAAGGCCAGGAGCACCAACACCCCAACGCACGTTTCGCGTATGGGCTTCGTCAGGGGGCGTGTGTCCATACGCGAAACTGGCCTTTGGGTATATGACAGGTAGTCTTTTTTAGGTATTTCCTATTTATGTCTGTTGTATTGCATTGCTGCTTTCTATGTTACCTCAATGTATGTTAGATATTATATCTATTGTTACGATATTATAAACATGCAGCTACGCCAGCCTTATATTATGTATACTCTTGACTGAATACCTACATTACCCATACCAGGTCCACTGGCACCTGTTGTCTCCTGCGTAAGGTCATCCTCTGCCTTTTACTAATTTTTTTAAAACTGTTTTTTATTGTCTAATAAAGATTGTTATACTTTTTGAAATAATATTAGTATTGTGGGTCTCTTTGTTTTTGGCTATATATTAGTACCCCTGGGACCTACATACGGCACGTATTGTTTTGCCGTTTTTGTTGTTTGGCTATATTGATATCAGGTACAATCAAGCATACCTCAAGCGACTCAATGGAATTTGCCATATCAGGTCCCGTACAAGGTGACAGAAGCAAAAAAAAGGGGACCCCATATACAGTCCTTGGAAATAAGCCTGGCAGAAATGAATCTGATAAGAACAAATCTTACAGGCATGTAATAGCTATTGGATGCTAAAGGCAATAGACATTAAGGGCAATTCAATTATTGACCACAAGAGTGTGCCAAACGCCACCAAATTGTCTGAGAGACCAGCAGTAGAGAAGTACTTTTTTTTTATTGAACTAAACAGGGTAGAAAAGAGGGGTAGGGAGCAAGGCGACCTGCGCTGTTGCTGCCCGCATGAACCCCTCAGTGACATGCGCTAGGACGCCCACAGCATGTGCAGGACACATGCAGGCAGTCCCTGGAGCAGTGACGGGACAAAGCAGCATGCTATAGAAGCACATGCTAAGCCGCCGCATGGCTCCGAGCCAGGGGACAAGAGTGCTGCCGTCCCCCCGCAGCGAGGTAGGAGCGGTGCTGGGAAAAGCTCCAAGTAATGTCACGGCCAGATGTATCAATGACCCTGGGAGCGCGCAAACCTGGAGAGGAGGTGCAGCTTGACCTCCCGTTTGCGCACTGGCGCAGGGGGGGGAAGATGAAGGGCGCCGACTGAGCACCCCGGGTGCGCACTGCAGATAGAAGCACGGGGAGGGATGCCAGGTCTGCAGCAGATCTGACTGCATGCAGGCGGCTCTGGCACTGCAAAAAGTTGAAGTACTGGCAGTTCCCGGCCAAGGGAAAGTTAAAGTAGCTCCCTCGTAAACACCCACCATAGTTGTTGAAGACAGGCGATGTAGCCGAAGCTGTATGAATAAAATAGCGAGGGTTAACCTTCAGAAGCAGGGGAATACTACTACTGCTCATTCATCGGGGGGGTTGGGGTGGCCATACTCACCTCAGACGTCCCAACATAATCAACCCTTGATGTCTTCAGCCAGCATTAGGCCGCACTGCATCATGCCAGGCTGCCATAGCAAGGCGAGCAGGGGCAGTGGGGGACCCGGACCCAGGGTACAACCTCCAGGCGCTGGCCATTGGCGATAAGGGGTTGATGGCCCATACTGTTATGTTCCGTGCCTCTTTGTCGCATGTGGAAGATCAGGTAGTGCCATGCCCCTGTCGCCCAACCTAGGAAAAAAACTAAGGAAAATTAACCTAACTAGACATACTTAACTAGAAAATAATTAAATAATTGACCAGGTCTGGGGAGCTCCACTAGCTGACACTAGCTAAAAACTGATTACCTCACTTCCAGTGGGCAGGTATATCCTGCTAGGGAGTAGCCAACTTTTTTTTCCTAGTGTCAGCGCCTCCTAGTGGCAAGAGCATATACCCATCAGTAAGGTGTCCCCCAATGAAGAGAAACCGAGAAATCTAGACGGGGAAAACTGTCGTGTGAACGTAGCCTTATCAGTAGTACTACAAAATATTAAAAGTTTTTCATAATGACAGTGCCTCTTTAAGAATATACTAGAACTTCCTATGGGTACATACCTCTGATTTCATGGGTTACACTACAGAAACATTGCTTCAAGAGAACAATTCAGTGTCTCAGGGATGCAGCTTACAGGGTGCCTACTGGTCCAAAATTGGGATTATCCAGAAATAGAACAACAGATCTGATATCTCAGAACAGCGCCACACCTGTGTTGCACTGCAGCTCAGTTCCAGTAATGTAAATGGAGCCAAGTTCTAATACCACTCACAACCTGAGTACAGGAGTGGTGCTGTGTTTGGAAGAAATTAGCTGTTTTCACAACTGTCTTCTTACTCAGAAGTCAGCCCTATTACTCTACTACCATAAATGCCTATCTCCCGACAGTCCGTACAGTTCTATAAGCTCTACCCCCTTCCTCCACTAAAGAATAGGATTTACTCCTATCTGATAAAGTGATGTCCTATAAATACAGTACTAGAACAATAATGTCTACAGTATGCTTTAGTAACTGCAGCCATAAGTGACAGTCATACATAGATAATAGAATATCCTGAGGTTAACTGGATTGGTCTGAATCCCAGAAGACCTAATTATATGGAGGATACGTATATAATAAAAATTATATATGACCAGTCCTCAAAGGATAGTAGAGGGTAGAAAAAGAAGAAAGGAAAAGGAGAAAAACAGAAATTTGGTAAAACTTCTAACAATGATGTATAGTAAAATAAATAGAAAATAAATGGTAAAATAATAGAGAACCTGAATCAAGGATAAAAGTAATATAGACAAAATTTATTACAATATCACACCACACATCTGGGCAGGGCCCTTGTACCTGATGATATAAAACAGGCAATATGAAAATCCTAGGTAAAAAGCAATGTGAGACAACCACCTTAAGTAAACAATATATACATATGTATATAGCCTAAAATGTCCATATATCCATCCATTCTCTCTAACACGAGGACGCCAGGAATTGCGATGAGTCCATTGCCTTGTCCCTTCTAGCTACTCCACTTACGAGGATTACTTTGGCCGGACGCACATCCATGCCAGCCTGTACCTTACCTTCATCGGGACCGCTCACCTGCACAGAGGCCACATGCCACTCTGTGCCAGTGCTGACTTCTGCCCTCACCTTGAGATGGCAACTCGAGGACGCTGGCTGCATATACTGTCCATAAGTGGAACCACATCCCGGCTCACAGGTATTATCCATTACTATTGAACATAATGAGCTACCGCTTAAGCACATTTAACTATTCTTTGATAACATATCACTCCCTGAACTGTTATTCTTAACATCAATTTACATCCTATTGTTGGATTTCTCTACAATACGTCCTCATATATGGACATTCCAAGGCTATATATAGATATATGGACATTTTAGTCTATATACATATGTATATATATTGTTTACTTAAGGTGGTTGTCTCACATTGTTTTTTACCTATGATTTTCATATTGCCTGTTTTATAACATCTGGCCCTGCCCAGATGTGAGGTGTGATATTGTAATACATTTTGTCTATATTACTTTTATCCTTGATTCAGGTTCACTATTTTACCATTTATTTTCTATTTTATTATACATCATTGTTAGAAGTTTTTACACATTTCTCTCTTTTTCTCCTTTTCCTTTCTTCTTTTTCTACCCTCTATCCTTTGAGGACTGGTCATATATAATTCTTATTATATACGTATCCTCCATACATAGATGATGCCTTAGAAAATAAACAATCTTATAAGGAAACAATTCCAGACTGAGACATGGATATGAGGTGGCACACAGGGCAGGAATTGTCTAGTGCCATGAATGCTACATTGATTCATACTTTGTCAGTGCATACTTTCGGTCTTGAAACTCAACCGTTCGATGGGATTCTGTGTCTACACGGTGCCAGCCATATCCCTGTAGCACATGGCAGGTTATAAATGGCTTCAGTTGAGCAGCCGGACCCCAGACAGCTGTGAGGACCTGGGTGTGTCAGGAATCTACACAACGAACACACACCCAGTACACAGCAAGCTTCCTGTACACACAAACACAATAAGCTCTATATATACACACACCATCCAACAGTATGGACTCATCTACACACAGGTGCCAATAGTGCTGCTCTTGCATTGAAACATCATTGTAGAGTTCAGGAGCCAAACTTATTAACTTTTAGTTGCACAGCAATAAAAAAAAAAAAAAATCATAGGCATTAATAGACCCCAATCTACAAGTTCATTGAATATCTGGGGTCTTCCCATTTTTGTCTTACTATTCTTTTATCTTATTTATAAGCAACATCTGACTAAGCCCAACGTGTATGGGGTCTGAAACACATAAAAACCAAGACATCCTTGGGTTAACAGGCATCCCAAAAAAATGGCTATTAGCCCATTGATGCCTACCAGATAATCCAATGTATAGATCTTTGTTTCCCAACCAGAGTCTCTATAACCCTGGTGTTCCTGGGAACCTCATCAGGTGTTCAACAGAAGACACTGGCAGCTAGCAAACACCATTTTACTGCAGGGATAACACACTGGCTGTCTACCTATTCCCAAAGCAAGTTTGTTTGAGGAAATTCTAGGACAACTTGGGTCTCCTTAGGAGGAGATACAATTTTCAGAGGTTTCTCCATGGTGAAAAAAAAAAAAATAATAATAATACAAGACATGTATGCAGACATATCAATCCATAAAATACAGTTCAACAAAAAACAACCCCCGGATACATTTTCAGAAGCAAAATGCTTTAACCTTGTTTCATTCTCTATAGAACTGCAAATATTTGTTCTCTGCATAGTAACACATGAGTAATTTTGGAACAAAAGCTCATAAGTACAGAATAAAAGGAACAACTAACTACAATAAACCTAACCATGCAGTGATACAACTCTATAAAACACTTGTGATAACAATGGTCTATGACTGACTGCAAACCTGCGCAGTGATGTTTTACAAGCCTCTCATTACACAAGTCCCTGGGGAAATGCCCCATTGTGCTAGATCAGCCAACCTAGATTTCATGCCCACGTGCAGCCAGGGAAAGCCTGGGTACAATTCAGTCCCATTCACAAAGTGAACAACCTCCTCTGTGTCTCTGAGAAACTAAAGCTGCAACAAGACCTGATCACCAGTGAAGCAGCCTGTGTATCTAGGAGACCCACTGGTATAGCATGAATCACCAGGCAGTGTTTTCCCTAAATAAAGAGCTTGGAGTACACCCACACACTAGCCTGAAAATGTCCCATTTATGACCTTGAGGCAAAAATCACTTGCACAGTAAATAACCAATGCCATCCTGATTTCTTATACCTACTATTTCTATGTGGCAAATTAAATTCCCAACACTGGTACATCTGGATGTAACCATGTGCCTACCTTGACACCCTCTGCTATCAAACCTCCAGCCATGCACACAAGACATCCACAACCTTCACGTCTAATGTTAGGGAGCAAAAGGAATTTCTTTCTTCCCTAAAAGCATGTTCCAGGCATATATTTGTCTAGCCCAGGGGCAACAACTCAAGTTTAAAAGGAAAATATATGCTGTAAAAGCATGGGCTGTGTATGCTAGATTTCTTAATAGGTCATCTTACAAAGAGCCTTATTGTTCTGTGTACTCTGATGGAGGTGACGGCATTCATTTCGGCCCATAAAAGCTCTGATCTGGCCGAAGGCTGTCCGAGCATGCTGGGAGTTGTAGTTTTGCAACAGCTGGAGGCACCCTGGTTGGGAAACACTGATATAGTCACACAGGATACACTAAAGATTTTCCACTACGGATTTGTGTGTGGAAAATATGCAGCATATTATAGTTGCAGCAAAATGGGTAAAATATTATTAAAATCTTATCAATGTGCTTGATGCAGACTTTGATGTGGAAATGCGGGGGATTTTCCACCCTGTGTGAAAATATCATTGAAAATATTGGCTATCCACTGATCTAGCCTGGCTTAGCCAGGTTACATCAGATAGACTGGCAGCAGGAGGCCACCATTATAGCTCACGGAACCCCCGTGATCTCGTCGCAGGGGTTTCGTGAGCCCCTCTAAGTTACCAGAGATCCTTCACTTTCGACGCTGTGAATGGCATTGATCACAGTATCTAAAGGGTTAAAGGAGTACTCCGGCGCGCATTTTTTTCCTTTTATCCCGTCCGGGCGGCAAAATAAAAGAAAACACACTTTCTCTTACCTGCCAACGAGCCCCCGGAGCTCCGGTACACTCCGGTACAGGTGTTCGGTCCCCGGGCTGTATTCTTCTTACTTCCTGTTAGCCCGGCACGTCACACGGAGCTTCAGCCTATCACCGGCCGAGTGCGCACTGGAGTACTCCTTTAATGACTGGCAGTGGCAGGATCGCCACTGCCCTTCATTAGTAGTGAGTGTCCGGCTACTGATAGCAGCAGACACTCAATATTCTGAAGCGAGCGCAGCTCCTGTGCCCGCTTCAAAGTCGCTTAAGGATTCAGGGCCTAAAAGGTTCGCTCTTGGTCCTTAAAGGGGTATTTCAGTGGAAAACTGTTTGATAAAATCTAGTGAAAAATGTTAAACCGATTTGTAAATTACTTCTATTTAAAGATCTTAATCCTTCCAGTACTCATCAGCTGCTGTATACTACAGAGGAAGTTGTATGATTCTTTTCTGTCTGACCACAGTGATCTCTGCTGACACCTCTGTCCATATCAGGAACTGTCCAGAGCAGGAGAGGTTTGCTATGGGGATTTGCTGCTATTCTGGACAGTTCCTGACATGGACAGAGGTGTCAGCAGAGAGCACAGTGGTCAGACAAAAAAAGAACTATACAACTTCCTCTGTAGCATACAGCAGCTGATAAATACTGGAAGGATTAAGATTTTTAAATAGAAGTCATTTACAAATCTGTTTAACTTTATGCCACCAGTTCATAAAAAAAAAATTAAAAAATTAAAAAAAGTAATCAAAGTAACATGACGCAAGGGTGTACCTGTACGCCCTTGGTCCTTAACAGTTTAACCAATGTATATTACAAATATACAATAAATATAATGGTATTATCTACACTATATGAAAAATTTTTGCCAACAGGTACACTTTAAAAGGTTTATTAAAATAAAAAATAGCTAAGAACCTAACATTAAAAAAAACATCTAAATAGTAGCGCTGTCATGTAAATTTATGGAAACAATATTATGCAGAAAAACAGATCCCAGCACTTGCTTCTGAACACTATATATACGTTCATTCCATGAAGACACCATAATCTGCAGCAACATGGTTTATTTTTTGGTTAAAGGAGTACTACCGTGCTGACAACTCATCCCCTATCTAAAGGATAGGGGATAAGTTGCCTGATCGCGCGGGGTCCCGCCGCTGAGGACCCCGTGATCCCGCACGCAGCACCCCGTTACTGATGACTGCCGATCACGGGGCCAGAGTATCGTGACGTCACGGCTCCGCCCCCATGTGACATCACGCTCCGCCCCCTCAATGTATGTATATGGCAGGGGGCGAGACAGCTGTCTCGCCCCTGCCATAGACTTGCATTGAAGGGGCGGAGCTGTGACTTCACGATCACCGGCCCAGTCATCAGACGGGCCTGATGAGAGCGGGGTGCTGCGTGCGAGATGGCGGGGGTCCCCAGCGGTTGGACCCCGCGAGATCAGGCAACTTATCCCCTATCCTTTAGATAGAGGATAAGTTGTCAGCACGGTAGTACCCCCAGGAAACCTGTAACTGAGGTTACGCAGTCCTTGCTGAGGACAGGCAATCGAGTTGTCTGTAATTTACTCCAGGAAGTGTGTCACTACAGCCTCTGCCCCACCCACACCCAGTGAGTGACATTTCTCCCTATCACTGTGCACAGACTGGAGAAGTCTCACTGGTTGAGTTTCTATGCTGTAAGTGTAATGCTGAGGAGCAGCCTGTATTAAGCCACGCCGCCTACTTCCTGTGTTCTGTCTTTGTTACTCTGTTGCTAGAGACAGAATTCCCCTAACAGGCTGTGGACATAAAATGTATGGCGCAACATAAAAATTATTTGTTTAGGTAAATTGAAAAGAAAACTGCAATTTCGCAAATTTTGGAAAGTTTTGTTTTCATGCTGTACACATTATGCTAAAAATGACATGTTTTCTTTATTCTGTGGGTCAATACGATTAAAATGATACCCATGTTCATATCCTTTTCTATTATTGTACTGCTTTAAAAAAAAAAAAATCTCAAGCTTTTTTTAACCAAATTAGTATGTTAAAAACCACTTGAATAACCTTCTCATTTTTCCATAAAAGGGGCTCTATGAGGGCTAATTGTGATCTTTAGTTTTTATCGGTACCACTTTTGCATATATGTAACTTTTTATTCCCTTTTATAAAAATTTTTGGGATTGTGATGTGACAACAAAGCAGTAATTTTGGACTTTTATTTTCTACATTTACGCCGTTCACCGTACATATCATTAACATTATATTTTGATAGTTTGGACACCAAATTTATAATTTTTTTACACTTTTGGGATAAATAGGAAAAAGGGGCCATTTAAATTTATATTGAGAGGGGCTTTTTCACATTTAAAAAAAAATTATAAATTTTTTCTTAAATTTTTTATTTCCCCCCAGGGGACTATTTATAGCAATCACTATATTGCAGATACTGAACAGTGCTATGCATAGGCATAGCACTGATCAGTATTATCAGCGATCATCTTCTCTGTTCTGTTGATGTCAGACTAGAAGAGAAGACCCCGGGATGAGACAGTCGGAACAGGTAAGAAGACCTCCGGCCACGTTGGATGATCCAGTCAAACGACTGCATTGCCGCAGGTGCTGTGATCTGTGTTAATCAAGGCCTCTAAGGGGTTAATGGCGGACATCAGCACAATCACTGATGTCCGCTATTAACGGCGGGTCCCTGACTGCTGATAGCAGCTTGGATCCACTGTGCATAATGCGAGCACCTCTCCGATGCTTGTGTCATGTACAGCACGTAAATGTACGTCCTGGTGCGTTAACTACCAGAACACCAGGACGTACATTTATGTCCTGGGTCGTTAAGGGTATGTTCACACGTACAGGATCTGCTGCATATTTTCTGTAGTTGATATTGCTACCCACTGAAGTCAATGGGTAGCAAAATCAGCAGAAAAAAATGTGCCGCAAAAAAATTTCAGAAGAGCCTGTACTTGTGAATGTAGCCTAAAGCAGTGTTTCACAACCAGGGTGCCTCCAGATGTTGCAAAACTACAACTTCCAGCATGCCTGGACAGCCTTTGGCTGTCCAGGCATGCTGGGAGTTGTAGTTTTGCAACACCTGGGGGCACCCTGGTTGGGAAACACTGGCCTAAAGGATACCTCGCCTTTCAAAACAGCATGTCTACAATTGCGTAGTCCTTTGACTCTGCTCAGGCAAGCAATATACAGAATTTCGATATGTCCCATTGACTTGCACTGCAATGCAATTGTATGGGACTTTTTGCAATCCCATATACCTCTTGTTTTATTGTTTTAGCTGAGCAGAAGTGAAAGAACTCTGCACTTGGAGGAGTGCCAGATTTGAAAAGAGCGGTATCCTTTAAATCCTTTAGACTGACTTTTGCACTAGGAACAGGTCTGTACATCTAAAAAGACCATAATTCCCTATTTTGAAAATCCACCCCTAGTTTTAGCTTTAAAATCTGTATCAAAATAGAGGTTACAGTAAAATAAGTATATTTA
Organism: Hyla sarda; assembly: GCF_029499605.1. Lineage (NCBI taxonomy): Eukaryota > Metazoa > Chordata > Amphibia > Anura > Hylidae > Hyla > Hyla sarda. Next base: position 232,734,461 of record NC_079190.1, on the reverse strand, counting down.
ACAGTACAAAAACTCTTCAGCTGTGACAGTACCTTGCTGGGTACAGATATGTGGTGTATGTAATTCATATATTTGTGTAGTTTAGCCATACATGGTATAGTAAACCACCAATACAAACAGTGCCTGCTCAATCCCTTCTCCAGCAGATTGGTGGCTTCATTCCAGAAAGAGGCTTGGAAACATAAGCGAGATATACAACATATTTAACAGCCTGTCAGAGGACACTATAACTTCCTCCAAATGACTGATAGGTCACAACTTCCTTACATCATGTATATCCATGGAGATTCCCCTAAACATCTATTGGCCTGTAGACCTCATCTCTGGCACAGCTTGACTTGTGTACCGTCCATGTAAAACCACATTCACTTCCTGCTATTGTCTCGACATCCCATGAGCTCAGACATTTCCCTTCTAATATCCATGCTCAGGCACCAAACTGTTAACTGGGAAAACAGGGTTGGATTACACTTTACTGGAAATGCATCTCTCCCCTCCATCTAGGTTAGAATCACTATTGTAATTCTAGGCAGCTACTATACTAAATGTGCATGAAGACTGAACTCAAAGCAAGAACTGTAAAAGTTATGAACTTTTACAATAACATTTCCAGTAACAGGTTATTATGGAAGTTCTCCCAGGGCCCAGGCTAAGTAATTGGTCTAAGGCTTCAATTTTTTATCTTAATACTACATTTATGGCAGCAAAATATGGCTTTTGGGCACCTATATTAAAGTCTATCATGTTCCTGCTGTTTTATAATAATTACTGTCTGAACTGGGACAAGAAATTAGTGAGTGAAAGCTGCTGACAGGTCCAATGCAGCAGTGGAGCATAATGGGAGGGTTTATAAGTCAAGTACCCCCCCAAATACATCACCCCAATCTATTCAGAAGGCTATGGTCAATTACTAGGCTGCACCCACTTGTGTCACAGAATGAAGAAAATGGGAATGAACCCTAAAGACATTGCACATAACCCCCGGGGTGAACTTGCATTAAAAATATAGTGCATTGGTAGTTTATTACTTTGCATTTATTACGGCATTTGTTATTATTGGGTGGTTATTTTTAAATTCTTTTTTTTTACATTTTGATGGGAACTAAAAATCTCATCTTACAAATCTTTGGGATGCTGCATTGAATAATTTTGTATGCCCTTCGCAGATACTAGTTAATAGTATGCAAATAGTGGGGGTCTATACTTTGGCCATCACTCACAGTGGCATTATGTGCTAACATCCAAGCCTATATTTCCAATTTACAAAATCAGGTGGTAATTAAACAATTTTACCTGAAAGAATACTGGAGCCCATCCCCCAAAAATAGGATAACGTTCACATTAAATAGCTTAGGATGCCCTGATCAAACCTTTTTTTACAGTTTTGTGATATGCCCTTCCATTTTCGAGATATGTGGGTTTATAATTTGTCTGAAAATTCTAGGAATCAGTCAGATGGACGTGACCTAATATTAATAGAAGTGAATATAAGGTGTTAGGCAGGATTATATAGTCAGGGGGTATGTATCAGGCATGCATGCCCCAAATGTACAACCATCCACACTCAAACTGTATAATCCCACCCATCCCGATACTGTATTCAAAATCTACGCCAGCTCCGAGCTGGTGTAGATTTCTGAGGATGCCATACAGGGCCGCCTTAGAAGCACTACAATCCTACACAGGTGAGAGTTTACTTTAGACCGATATATGCAAAGCCAGTCTCTGTAGATTACACCCCCAAAACCTCTGCCACCGCCGACTTTAGGGTACCGTCACACGTGCATATTTTTGCTGCTGCTGATTTTTCTGCCCATTGACTTCAATGGGCAGCAAAATCTGCTGAAGCAAATCTGCAGCAGAAAATCTGGATTACTTACCGGCAATCTGTTTTTCGAGAACCCATGAAAGCACCCCAGGAGAGGACCTCCCACCGTGGAACAGGACACCTGGATATAAATTTGGACCTCCTTCCTCTTCACCCTCAGTTCAATTATAATGTACTCCTACGGAGCAAGAGGTAGAACAACCTGCACAAAAATAAAAAGGGAGGGCAAACTGAGGGGTGCTGTCATGGGTTCTCGAAAAACAGATTACCGGTATGTAATCCATATTTACCCTATCACCCGTGACAGCACCCCTAGAATAGAAATGACTAGGGGGGACAGCAGCCTGAAGAAACTTGCGACCAAAACTTAGATCGGCAACTGGTTTGAGGTGCAACCTGTAGTGCTTCAGAAAGGTATGGCTAGATGACCAGGTGGCTGCCCTACAAATTTGGACTATGGAAGCGTCAGCTTTTTCTGCCCAAGATGCTGCAACTGCCCTTGTGGAATGAACTTTAAAGAAAGAAGGGGTGTCTTGACTTTTTGCCTCATAAGCCATTGTAATGGCAAGTTTAATCCACCTACTAATAGTGGATCTGGAGGCAGCTTTATCCCTTTTAGTTCAAGAAAACTGTAAAAGAAGGTTTTCAGATGTACGAAAACTTTTAGTAGAATCAATATAAGTGATTAAACACCTTCTTACATCTAGATTATGAAAAAAACTTTTTTTTTCATTAGAAGGATTGTCACAGAAGGAAGGGAGAATAATGTCTTGATTTCTGTGGTAATCAGACACTACTTTAGGCAAGAAGTGCGATCATGTTCTCATTACAACCCTATCATTGAGAATCTTGGTATAAGGGGAAAAGGCTGAAAGGGCATGTAACCCCCCACCCTTCTGGCTGTGGTGATGGCCAAGAGAAAAGCTAGTTTGATTGTTAAAACTTTAATGGAGACAGATTCTAGAGGCTCAAATGGAAGGGTCGTGAGGGTGTCTAGCACTAAAGTGAGATCCCATGGAGGAACTAAGGATCTAGTTGAAAGGCAGAGTCTGGAAGCCCTTACTAGAAATCTTTTAATAAGAGGCTGCTCAGCCAACATAGAATTTAGGAAGGAACTTAGAGCAGAGACTTGAACCTTGAGAGTATTGGGACTGAGGCCTAACTCTAGCCCTCTCTGTAGAAAACTGAGAATAACAGGGATACTAGGTTCTCCTAGGGGATCTAGTCCATCACCTGCAAAATTAAGAAAAGCTTTCCAAGTTCTAAGGTAGATTTTTGAAGTTACTTCCTTCCTGCTTGCAAGTAAGGTACTAATTACCCCACCAGTAAAGCCTCTTCTCTTAAGGATTAGCATTTCAGCATCCAGGCCGTGAGATGCAGATGAGGGGATGGGGATGCAGAACTGGGCCCTGCGAGAGATCTTCCCTGTCTGGAAGAATCCATGGTTGGCACACTGACAGAGTCCTCAGAAGGGTAAACCAGGGTCTCCTGGGCCAGAAGGGAGCAATAAGCAAGACTTGAGAATGGTCCTTTTGAATTTTCCTTAGGACTGCTGGGATTAAGCGGAAGGGGGTGGAAGTGTACCCCACCCCCTTTGTTCATGACTGTGAGAAAGCGTCCACTGCAGATGGATGATCCAGAGAATTTAGAGAGTAGAACTTGGGAAGCTTTTTGTTTAGTTTTGAAGCAAATAGATCTACTGAGAAGACTCCAAATCTGTGACTTATCATACTGAAGCCTTACGGATTTAGCGACCACTCTAACTGGCTCATCTTGTTTCTGCTGAGAAAATCTGCTATGGTATTCTCTTTGCCCTTCAGGTGTACTGCCCATATAGATGACACATGGATCTCTACCCAAAGAAAGATTTGAGATGTCAGGTCCATAAGTTGTTTGGATCTTGTTCCCCTCTACTTGTTGAGGTATGCTACTGTGGTTGTGTTGCCTGTATAGATTAAGACATCTTTCTCCTTCACTTGGTGAGAGAAGCAGAGAAGCACTTGATAGACCGCTGAGAGCCCCTTGTAATTTGGGGCTGAAGGAGCTAGATGTGGATCCCATTCCCCCTGAAGAAGATTGTGATCCACATGAGCTCCCCAGCCCCAAGGACTGGCATCTGTTGTAATTCTCACTACTGAGTTGGGAAACCAGGGAACTCCTTTGGAGAGATTTTGTGGATCTAGCCACCACCTGAGGGAGAGTCTCGCTTTGAAAGATGGAAGCTTTGATTCAAGGAAGATTTTTCCCCATTCCTATGTAAAAGGATGTCTAGCTGAAGCTCTCTTGACCTGAACTGGGTCCACTTCACTGCTGGAATTGCTGATGTCATGAGACCCAGGACCAACATGGCTTCTCGGAAAGAAGGAGTGTGGGATAGAAATAGACTCAGTACCTTCTCTTGAAGCAATAGTTGTTTCGCTGGAGGCAGGGTTGACATCTGAGTCTGAGGAATAAAATCCCTGCTTCTCTTCTGATTTGGGAACTGGGACTTGTATTGAACTCCAGGAGGAGTCCTGAGGAGATGGTATTTAGGACCCAGGGGCTTGAGGAAATAGTCCCCCAAGCTTCCGCAACAGGAATCCCCCTACTGGAGTGAAGGTGTCATTGTTGGGAATCCTTGGGGCGGGAGTCTCTATTGGGATTAAAAAGGAACCCCTCCCTGACCGGAGCGCCTACCTCTGCCCCTGCGGGATGATTCGGACTGTCTAGGGAGAACAGGAAACCCTTTCTTTTTATCAGAGGCCTTAAGGAGGATATCATCTAAAGGAGGCCCAAAGAGAAGGTCACCAGCACAAGGGATAGCACAGAGTTTTGACTTGGATGTGACGTCCCCTTTCCAAGATCTAAGCCAGATGGCTCTCCTGGCTGAGTTTGACAAAGCTGCAGACCTATAAGAGGATCTGACAAGATCCACAGTGGAATCTTCTAGGAAATCAGCAGCCTTGGAAATCACAGGAAAGGAATCTAAAATGTCCTGCCTAGGAGTTTTATTCTCTATATGGGATCTAAGTTGAGCCAACCATACCCTTAAAGACCTAGTCACACACACTGAGGCTACTGGGGCTCTAAGAGAACCTGCTGCTACTTCCCAGGTTTTCTTATTGAATGGATCAGCTTTTCTATCCATGGAGTCAGAGAGAGAGCGAAGATCCTCAAAAGGCAGAGCAAATATTTTTTTTATAGAAATCATTGCTACAGGCGCATCAATAAGGGGGGCTCTATCCCAATTTTTTGTGACTTCTTCCTCAAAGGGATATTTTCTCTTTAGGTGTTTAGTAAGGTAGGAATTTTTATCTGGCTGACTCAACTCCTTATCAATAAGGGCTTTAACTTTGTTATGGAGGCTGGAAGTGCGCCTGTCGTTAGGACATAGAGCGCATCATCAGCTGACAAAGGCTCTTTATTTTCTTCCACATTCATGCTAATACGGATGGCTTTAATAAGTTGCTCCGTATCCTCACGGGTAATCCAAGATATAGTACCCGAATCTTCTATTTCTTCATCAGATGATAAGGCTTCCCCTTATCTTCCCCTTAGGACTCCTGTGAAGGGGATTGGGATAATGGGGCAGGAAGAACGGTCACAGCTTTATCTTTTGCAAGGCCTAAGTCCTGTAGAGAATTTGAGCTCATCCTTAATTATTTTTTTGATGGTTAGCACTAAAGAGGAGGATTCCTGGGCAACTAGAGCGTCTACACAGGACGGACAGATGGCTCTTTTATATGAGGGATCTAGTGGACCTCTACATTGCGCACATTCTATATTATGAGTTTTAGATAACGCTTTCCTAGGGGCCTCAGCTGAAATTGTATCTGCCTACAACAAAGCACATGATAACCCCAATTAGACCATACACAATGAAAACATGTAAACGGTCTCGCCCAAGGAAGCTGTAGTAGAGGGATGGAGTTCTTGGATTTAGCGCGTCCACCTTCTTTCCCAGGTTCAGGCATGCTGGAGAAGGTCTTCGGTTTGGGAGCAGAACCAGAATTCAGGCACCACTTCAAGATCAACTGCAGTATGGAAAACTGCACCGATGCAGGAGCTGGCTGCTGCGGTCAGAGGGATCTCCGGACGCAGGAGATGCAACAGACGCCCAGCTCCGGAATTCACGCCTCTTAAATCTTCGCGCGCGCGTCCCCCGGAAGTGATGCATCATCACTGTGTGCCGCACCTCCAGTCACATGCATGCGCACACACGCACGCACGCACACACGCACACACGCACGCACACACGCACACACGCACACACGCACACACACACACACACACTGAGGATACGCAGAGACTGGAGCGCTGGCCAGCTGACCCACAGACTCCACAGTGCCCCCCTAAAGGTAACACCGCCGAACCGGACACTGCCCGACCCCACAGCAGACATGCCGGCGGCTCTCGTGGAGACTTATGCCGGCCGGGAAACCCCTCGCAACCCAAGGCAACGGGGGGCCCACAGCTCAACATATGTCAAGAGGTCAGAAAACTTCCAGGCCTCCTATCCTTAGGACAGGAAACAAGAACTGAGGGTGGAGAGGAAGGAGGTCCAAATTTATATCCAGGTTTCCTGTTCAAAAGTGGGAGGTCCTCTCCAGGGGTGCTGTCATGGGAGATAGGGTAAATATGCACATGTGAACGCACCCTTTGTGTGGATTTTCTCCATGGACTTCATCTGGGAGGTCAAATCTGCAGCTGCTGTGGATTTTGATGAAGAATTGTTGTGAATTTGCTTTCAAATACATTGGGGGTCATATTCAAAACTATATGTCAAAAATTTTGCGTTTTGTGACAACAATTTGGCGCAAAAAAGTTTAAAGTGATCTAAGGTTTACACTAGTCACACCACTTTTGCAAAAGTGGGTGTGGTTATGTAAATTTCATGTTTAACATGATATCTTCAAAGGGGTGAGAGTCCATTTTACATCCAAAATTTCACACCAGCTCTTTGCAAGTGTAGAAATATCAGAAATGGTTGTTTGTTTTTGTTTCCTTTTGTTTTTTTGGGGAGGGGGGGGGGAAGTGTTATTTTTATCAGTTATTGAAAAATAAATAATTATTTTTGGAAATGTTAACAAAAAAGATATTTGTTTTCATGGTCACTGCCCCTGCACTCACATTTAAACCCTGGACATGTTTTATTCTTACAGTTACAGCTTATATGGGCACTGGTAATCATGGAATATTACGAGATAAGCTTCCTCCAAAATTTAGCAATTTTGGAGCAAAAGTGGCATAAAAATGAACACACATTATTTTCAAAGCAGCCTAAAAGACCTGTGAATATATGTGAGGAGAAAAAATGAAAGTGTAATAAATATCAGTGTAACAAATGACAGCAGTTTTTTTTAATATCTCCCCCATTGTTTTTTCTTCTATACCACTGTCATCATGGCCATCTGCATGACTTGGAGCAATGTTTTTGCCTCAGAATTTTGTGGAAACACTACAGAAAACTCAAAGCATATCTACCCTGTGTGAACATACCCTAAAACAGACTTCCCATATTACCAGAACAGTGATCTCTTGGAGCCACCCCGAGATCCTGAGTATTCACCCAAAGTGAACAAACCCTAAGGCCATATTCGCAAGGCAGTATATTGGTCAGAACTTTGCATCAGAATTTATAAGCCAAAATCAGGAGTAGAACCTACATAGAGAAAACTATACTAGGAATATTTGTACCTCTTTTGCCTTACATTACCACCATCAATACTTTGAAGCTTTATGCTATATTTTTAGTAAAATTCTTCAGGCACTGCAGCCCAGAAAACAGCATTGCTTATCTGTGCAATATATACCCTGTAGGAGAGTTCTTTATTCATTAGGATACAGCCACCTATTTGAGCTAGTCTCAGCCTTGAGGCAGTAGAGCACAGAAGTGAATGGATTTCATTTATAACTCCTGTGCTTCTACCTAAATGTATAATGTTCTAAAGAGATTACACATTTTAAAATCCAAGAACACATCAGAAGCAGTAGAAAATATCAAACCAGACTCAGAATGCAGATGATCTTAAGACAGATCATTCTCCTAGAAGTAAAAAACAAGCAGGTGCTGTGTGGAGCCCACAGGTGAAGGAACACATTAAAGAGTAAATAGTGTAGACAATATCTTAAAAGGAACATAAATCTGTACCTTAAAATCTCCTAACTGCTGCTTAATAGCTTCCACTTCAGTGCTAACAACCTCCTGCAACGCACTGCTGCCCTCTGCGGTCAAAATCTGCTGTTTCAATTCTTTTAGTTTCAGGTTAAAGTCCTCAACTCTTCTCTGTGTGGCTTCCAATTGCTGCTGTCGGTTTTTGCCCCTTTCAGTCAGTTTAACACACTGTTTATTCAGTGTGCCAAGTTCTCGCATTAATGCAATGAGATCAGGTCCTCCCTCATTTTCTAACATAACTCTGCACTTCTTTTCTGAAAATTCAACATCAGCTTTTAAGCCTTGTAGAGTTTCCAAAAACTTCTGGATGACTTCAGTTTGTGACCTGAGACTATCTACATCTCGCCCCACTGGGCCCATGTTATCAAGTTCATCGTCTAGATCAGTCAGATTCGAGAATATTTCTCTAACATCTGAGTGAAATTGACCAATTCCTTGAAGCTTTTGTTCCATATTCAAACAGCACTCATTCACTTCTTGTTTTACAGTCTCAAAGTCATGTTGTACATCTTCTGCCTGATGTAGCAGACTAGAGACATCAGATCCTTTTGGAGCATCTTCAGTCAAACCTTGAATAAGATTTTTCAAGTACTGAACCTGAGTGTCCAGATTCTGCAGCATTTCCTGTTGAGATTTCATGTTTTCTAAGTTCTTACTGCTACAGGCTTGAGAACCAAGTGCTGCATAGATCTCCAAGTGATGTTTGGCTCCTTCCAACTTCTTATCAATGTTTTTAAAACTGTCATTAAGCTCCTTAAGTCTCAGAGACATCTCTTCAATAGACCCTGCTTTGGCATGTAGCTGTTCTGTGACACTGTCCATCCTCTGATTTAGCTGGGCCTTCTCCTCTAAAATGTCTTGGTCGTCAACTTCAGCAGCTTCTGTTAGGAGGTCTGCTGTGCTGTTCATCATCTCCAATAGAGAACGTTTCTTGTCCATTTCACTTTGGAGAACCTTTGCTCTGAGAAGCTGGGCATCAAGGTGCATGGGGTCAAGAGTGACCTGCATTTGTTTCAGCTGATTTTCACTATCTTCTAAACAAGGTACAAGATCTTCAACATGTCTTCTATACTTCTGGGCTTTATGCAAACAATCTTTCAGCTTGCCAAGTTTTTCAAATGTCTTCTTCCCTAGTTCTTCCCAGTTTGATTTTAGACTTGCTAGCTGATTTTGAAGTGCAGTTTTCTCTTCACCCGGCTGAGAGGATAGAAGCAAAGATTCACCCTCTGTAACAATCATTTCATAGGACCCACTATTCTGGTTCAATGTTTTCTGGAATTCCTCCTGCTCCTGAAGAAGAGACTGCAACTTCTCCAGTTTGGATGACACTGGTTGACTCTTGGACTGTTGCATCTGTTTTTCCTCCAGCCAGTTTCTCAACTCATCAAACATCTGCTGGAACTGCTGAGAACTGGCAAGAGCTGTCTGTAGCCGATTTACACGATCCGCTGCAAATTAGAATACACAGTTAATACATTCATATTCACAAAAACAAAAAAGTTAATTTAGAACAATAAAATAATGTGGAACAATAAAAATGGGTGTTTGTGAACAAGTTTTACCTGCCAAATCTTCCATTCCTTTAAGAGGAAGAGCCACAGTGTCAAGTCGCTTTTGAAGTTCATCTTTGAGGTATGGTTCTGCCACAAGAGCAGACAATTCACTGCATAAGATCTGAGCTTCAGCAACTTCTTGAGCAAGGGTCTCCAGTTCTGAGCGAATTCCGCTAGTTTCTTGCAGATGCTGTTTTACGGCATCAGGTTGGGTGCTAACTGCTGATTGTGCACCAAGTTTTTTCCCAGTTTGCTTTATCTTGTCTGTAAGTCCTTGTAAGACCTCTTGATACTGGGTACTCTTCACAGCAGCTTGATCAATATGGTCAGCTCTGGAATTCAGACGGCTGGTTAACTCTGTCCACTTCTGGCTGATTTCATTGAAATCATCTTCAACCTGGCTGGTGGATGGAGATTCATCTCCAGGGCCTGTCAGGATACCATAGGCTGCATGCTTTAGCTCTTCATACTGGGTTTTGCGAGCTTCAAATTCCTTTAACATAAACTGGAACAAAAATAACAGCAGTGTTTGCATAAAGTGACAGATCAGAATACACAAAGTCAAGACACAACAGAGCAGAATACATAAATTGGAAGCCAGTATTCACGAGACAAAAGCAACTGTGTTCTAATAATTCAAGTCATTCATCTACAAACTTCACAGTAAGATGTCCTTACAATCCTGTTTTATGATACTCCCCCAAAATGTATACGGTGCCAACTGAACCTTTTATTTACCTCTATTACATACAAACATAGCAAGATTTACGGCAGAAAAGACCATCTAGTGTGCTTTACATTTTTTTACTTTTATCTTAGGATATATGTGGATTTTTCAACCGAATCTTCTAAAATAATATTTTTACCCAATTAACCTCAAATCGGTTCTGCTTGTTCTAATGTAACCATTATCTGCCCGTCATACAGCTATTTACATTGGCAGTTAAGAAAGTTTATATGGAGGGGGCTCAGACAATTGAAATCGTTGTGTGTGGGAGTCTTGTTCCTTTTGTTTCTGTCTAAACAAAATTAGCCCTGATACAACCCAATAGAAAGAAAAAAATAAAAGTAGTCAGAATTTACCAATTTTTTCTCTTTTAGAGTAAAAAAAAAAAAAAAAGGGAAAGGCTATATAAATTGTATATCCTTGTAATTGTACTTACCCACAGAATACAGATAACATGTCCCCTTTACTGTAAAGACATTGCTGTATAGCAGTATACGTTTGTTGCACTGTATATACCTTAGCATTCTTTTTTTGGGGGGATGACTACATATACCTGGGATGTACAGCAATAACACTGTGTGAATGCTGCCAGACTCTGGGGACTGTACAGAAAATTGTTCTGTTAAGTGTAGTAATGTTTAAGTGTACAAGACTCTAGTGGTGAGAATAATAAAGGTAAACTCACTTTTAAACAACTTTATCTCTATGGGGGAGCCGAAGAAAGCCCAACAGCTCTCCCATAGAGATATATGGAGGGAGCGTGGCAGCCCCCCACTTCGGGCAGGGGGTCTTGACGAGCTGCTCTGGGGACAGCCGTGGCTCCATATAGGAGATCGCAGGGGGCTCCAGCTCTCGGACCCCGCTAGATCTAAAACTAAATTTTTTATTCATGAGACTACTTCTTTAATATTCAGCATCAATGAATGTACAGTAAAACAGGTGCTAAATAAAGGCACTTTTATCAAATGTGATGTTCCTGATTCAGCTATACCGCGGACTATCCTTTCAGAAATGTATTGTTAATGCTCTGCTTACCTGAACCTGTTGTTTCTGTGCATTCAACATGTTGGGATCAATTGAGAGAGGGCCCAGAACACTCATCATCAGCTCTTTCTCCATCAGCCATGGACGTAGCTGGGATCCAGCAGCTTGAAAGGTAGCCAGCTGGTTGGCAGACTCCTCCAATTTTTTCTGTCGCTCAGAGGTAACTTGATTAGCTCGATCCCATTGTTTATCTAAATAAATAAACAAGTAAGTACATTGTTTTCTTCAAAACTTCTATTAAATATCCACATTGTCTATTTCAATGTAATAAGACTTGGGTATTACTAATATAATTATAAACATAAAGATGGTATAACATTTTACAGTCATAGATATAAAGTGTACAGGTGCGGTGGTGCACCACAACTCATAGCATACACAGAGTAATAACAAAATATTGCTTGAAACAGAAATTCTTGAAGACATGAAATGTGGATTAAGCAGAGCTCTTAAAGGAAAATTGTCAGCATGCTTCCCCCGCACTAACCAGCAGTACTGGCTGATAGTGCGGGGACGCTGGTCAGTTTGATGCCTACTGTGCCCGGATCCGTCCCGCCGAAATCTTCTATTTTTTCTATATGCTAATTAAGTGCTAACTGGAACAGGCGGGGTTACTTGCACTCTAACGTCAGCGCCGCCAGCTGCAGCACAGCCCAGCTCATCAATAGAGAGCGGAGAGAACAGCGAAAGGCGGAGTGAGGAATATTCAGGAGCTGGGCGGCACTGATGTCAGAGTGCCAGTAACGCTGGCCTGTGCCAGTTAGCACCTAATTAACATATACAGAAAAACGAAGATTTTGGCCATACGGCGGGACGGATCCGGGCACGGTAGGCATCAAACTGATCAGCGTCCCCCTCACTATCAGCCAGTACCGCTGGTTAGTGCGGGGGGAGCAAGTTGACCGTTTTCATGTATGTGTGTGTGTATATATATATATATATATATATATATATATATATATATTGTGAACAATTCCTTGTGTTAGTATATCTGATGTAAAGTCTCAATAGCAATAATACTCTGGGTGCAGAAGGCAGAATTCCAACACAATCCTAGTATAACCGATCTAAGCTTCTATCCTTCTCCTGCCAGAACCAATTTTTTTATACATTTTTCCCAGGGGTGCAAAGACACAGAAATTTAATTTCCATATTTTTCATGTTGTAATGCATCCTTACTAAGATTTTCCAGCATTTGCCTCCAGGTCTCAGCCTCAGGGGAGTTAGGATACTTTTCCAGCAAATCTTTCAGCTCAGCTTTCAACTTTTCCACTTTTTCAGAACTCTGTTCAAGTTCAGATATGAACTCCTAACATTTAAAAATAAAAAAAAGGAAAGGAAAAAAAATTAGTCCCGTGTATATCAGCCAAACGGTAGTAGGACAACAGATATAGCTGTCACTATTTTAATGTGCAGTTCAACTACAGATTTTTTTTTCTACAAATAATGCAATAAAAGTCTCCTATTCTATATATTAGCAGGAGCAAAGAGGAATGGAGTGGAGACTGTACATGGTAACTGTGTCTACCATAGGGAAGAAAAGTGACAGTTGAGTCATCACAAGAACACATTACTTATGAAGCCCCCCATACTTTTTCCTACACCTACGTCAATTTTTGTGTTTGAAAATAGTTCACGTTTATCAAATTTTCCATAGCTTTTGTATTTAGTCGACTTGGAGTTGAACACCAGTGTGATTTGTAGTTCTCAAACAGGTGTGTTAAAAATGGCATTTATGTTTATTCCTTACATAAGACCCTTTCCTAAAGGACCTGTAAGTTCTCTTTCCCATAGTGCTTCCCACAGTCAAAGGAGTAAACCAAGTGACATTGAGGCAATAACAATTATGCATGGGGTAGATCTAATGGACCACCTATTTGCTAGATTTTTTAAAACTTTGAATGCAACATTAAGGAGAGAAATAAAACCATGTACAAGTGCAAAATAGTATTGCTGGCCATACGATCAGAACCCAAACCTTAGTTTTCAGTGTTTAAACTTGCCTTGTTCTGTTCTGCTTGTGCTTTAACAATTTCACTCTTCTTTGGTGAAACATTGACAGCAGTAATAATACTTTCTTTAGACTCCAACCACTGCAGCATCTGATTTGTTTCTTGCTGAACATTCTTCATCTTTTCCACCATGGTAGACAACTGCTCCTCACGGTTTTTCAGTACTACTCCAAGTTCTTCATACATCTGACTAATTTCAGAAACATCACACTGTATCCCAGTCAAATCTAAAAAAAAAAAAAAAAAAAAAAAAAAAAAAAGTATAGTGTATACAGTTAAAAAACACATAACAAAAGCAGAAAAAGTATTCCTATGATCAAAGCACAAGTAGACAAACAAGCAAATGGACATGCTCACCTTGGCAAGTATGATATCCATTAACATTCCCTACTGTGCTCACTGATGCCATCAGAACAGAACCTGAACAGGACAAGAAGGCAAAGCAGGGACATCACAAATGTGGTACAAACACAACAAGAACACTGGACACTGCAAGACAGCTCTATACATTGTTCATTCATGGAAATCATAACTAATACAATAAAAAAAAAAAAATCTGTAAAAAAAACAAAAACAGTATTCTAGCATTATTCTCAATGTACTCCTAATCCTGTAAACTTTCATCTTAGTCTAACATTCAATTAGCATAACAAGCGAACACTTAAATGACAACCTTCTATACATAAGGGAGATGAACAATGGTGACATTATCAATGAGGTTCTATCTCATAGCCACTGACTAAAATAGAACCTGTTGTCAGGTTTATACTGCATGAAACAGGGATTATTACAATGATCTATGATTCACTTTAAAATGTTGTGGCATTTCAGGTGTGAAAACCAGCCAGGAATGGGACTCAGTCACTGTGGTTGTCCCCAGCAGCTTCCTCTCACCCTACTAAGCGTAACAGATAAATCTCTTCCTATACATAAATAGGGAAAGACCTATCTGGTGAATTGAGAAAAAGCCTGCTAGTCTGTTTTTAAACAGTGATTTCTCTGAGTACTTCAGACAGAATAACAGACAATTGTAATAAGGGAGGTGGTCCCGAATGTATACTGCCTATAGTTCAAGCTGCATGAAAATGATTACCAGTTCCCTTCAAACAAGGGCTTTTCGTCCTGAAGCCAGGATTTAGACAACTACTATTCCTAACTAGAGTTTGGATACTGAAATAATTATTAGAAAATGTAAACATGATGTTTATGTTAAGGTGCCATAAAAGCTATGATACTGTAAGTGCAAGGTCCCAGTACTGCCTTTTGCATGGCCATAAATAACTATTGTGCAGAGTGGAAAGCACAAGAGCCAAGTCTCTTATACACCTGCACTCAGAGCTACTTTCAGAGGTTCCATCACTTGACAATAAGCATAGTACAACTTTTAGATCTGTTGTATGACAGATTGATCACAGCTATCAGGTTTCTGTTATAACTGGAATCCATGCCATTTTGTATGCCCAACAGTCTGTTTGCAAGCTGCTTGCCTCCCTACTGAAATAAACATATTTATGGATGTTTAGGAGTGATAGCAGTCAGTCAAGTTGAAGGGATTTTCCAGAATTAGAAAAACTCAGCCTATTTCTTAAAAAAATATATATACAGTGGTCCCTCAAGTTCCAATATTAATTGGTCCCAGGACGACCATTGTATGTTGAAACCATTGTATGTTGAGTCCATAACTCTATGGAAACCTGGTAATTGGTTCTAAAGGCACCAAAATGTCATCGAAAAAAATTAGGAAAAAGTGAGAATTAAAGAAAAATAAGTAGATAACTAATACAGATAAAGCAAATCCTTACATATAAAAGTAATAAAGATCTGCTGGGAGCTGTAATCACTGTCTGTGTCAGTGTTTCCCAAGCATGGAGCCCCCAGCTGTTGCAAAACTACAACTCCCAGCATGCCCGGACAGCCGAAGGCTGTCCGGACATGCTGGGAGTTGTAGTTTTACAACAGCTGGGGGCACCCTGCTTGGGAAACACTGGCCTATGTAGAGGACAGGAGCTTCTTCAGGGTCCTGTACAGTACACGCAGGGTCCTATAAAAGTAACATGGAGTCACCCCCACATGGTGTCCAGAGGAGCAGCTACCCTGGTACAGGTAAAGTGTACAGAACATGTAATACCCCCTGTACTGTAGGGGGAGCTACTATACATCAGTCAGTGCATACGCTTCAGTTTTACCAGTGAATGCCTATTCTGATTGGTCGGTTCTTCCGGCCATTGACACGTTTCACAGATCTGGACTGTCTGTATCATTGCATGTTGAGTCTGGTTTCAACTTACAATGGTCCAGAAAAGACCATTGTATGTTGAAACTATTGTATGTCGAGGCCATTGTAAGTTGAGGGATCACTGTATATATAAAAAAAACAGCACCACATCTGTCCTCAGTTTGGGTTCGGTATTGCAGCTCAGTTCCACTGACGTGAATGTAGCCAAATTGTAATACTAAACATAATCAATAATCTATCAAGGACCACAGCGATATTTTGCCCTACATCGAGTACATTGTAAGGAACGTCTGAGCCTGTTGCCATAGACTCTGGATACCTATAATCGATTCAGGACAACAGCGCTCTCTCTGAAGATATTCAGGGTCTACAATACTTACCAACCAGATCCCACTACAACAACACAGAGCTCTGCTTCACCCATACGGGCATTACCGGACCTGTAGTTCTCTAATGAGACTACAGCAGTGAGTGGTGGAATACACCAAAAATCTTTTTTCTCTGTTTTGTATATATCTAACTTTGGCATGAAGATGGGCACTATTGGACTTTTAGTACTCAAAGTGAAATCCGCTGCATAAATCATACAATTGTTCAGATCTTTTACTGATCACTAGCCCAAATAATATTATTAATATCACACAGTGATGGGCACTATTGGACTGTTAATCTGTTTACAGTAATATATGGAGTTTTGGTTTAAACAGTTTTCTAGATAGAACTCTTGACTAGTCTGTTACATTTTAATTCTGCTATGGCTTATTACAGAAAGTTCACTAATTGATACATTATCCATTATATATCCATTAAATAGTGAGGAGTTAGCAAGTGCACTGCGACCTTCCGTCTATTCTTAACGATATTTTACTTATGTATTCTTATTATTACTTTCATCATTTTAAGATATCAATACATTTTTTATTTATATATCTACCACTTAGAGGACTGCTATATTTTTTGCTGTATATTTACCTATTTTCTGCCTTTGGGTATTGGCAATTAGCAGACACCTCGGTTGTAGATAGGTAACATTAGCTGCACCCACGTTACCTATTTTTTATTAAAAACTAGCCGAGTACCCAGCGTTGCCCGGTTTTTCCTTTCTAATGCTTGTTGGGGAGGAAAATCAACAAAGGAGGAAGCTTTTGACTTCATATCCTGACCCCCCTATCCTGACCCGTAATATGTGTACCAGGTATTATTGAAATATCTCCAGCCGTATGGAAGTTATGTGGGAACATACATTTCCCATTGATTTGCATTGGACTTTAAACAAAAACCCCGACCCTCACAAATGGGGGTAGTTAAGGGTTAAATTAACTATCCTATATTTTAAGTGGACATATAAGTAACATGTGACCAAGTATTATCGAAATATCTCCAGCCATTTGGAAGTTATGCAGTAACATATTTTCCATAGACTTGTATGCGACTTTAAACAAAAACCCCGGCCCTGGCAAATGGGGGTGAGGAAGGGTTAAATCACCTATCCTATGTTTGTTGTTGACATATAACTAACATGTGCCAAGTTTCATGTTAATATCTTTAGCCGTTTGGATGTGATGCTGGAACATATAAAAAAATTGTATATATAAAAAAAACAGCACCACATCTGTCCTCAGTTTGGGTTCGGTATTGCAGCTCAGTTCCACTGACGTGAATGTAGCCAAATTGTAATACTAAACATAATCTATAATCTATCAAGGACGACAGCGATATTTTGCCATACATCGAGTACATTGTAAGGAACGTATATTGTATATATATTGTATATACACACACACACACACACATATATACACACACATATATACACACACATTGAGATAGATAGATATATATATATTTAAATGTCCCCTTTCTCCCATTTTATCCCAAAAAGCCTAAAAAAAAAAAAAAAAAAAAAAAAAAAAAACATTTTTGGTATCACCGCGTGCGTAAATGTCCGAACTATTAAAATATAATGTTAATGATCCCATACGGTGAGTGGCGTAAACTTAAAAAAATTAAATTAAAAAAAGTCAAAAATTGCTGTTTTTTGTCACATCGCATTCCAATTTTTTTTTTTAAGTGAATCAAAAGTTACATATAAGCAAAAGTGGTACTGATAAAAAGTAAAGATCATAGCCCCAAAAAAATTATCCCTCATACAGCTCCGTATAAGAAAGTTATAGGTCGTCAAAATAGAGTGACTTTAAATATACAAATTTTGTTAAAAAGTAAAACATTTTTAAAGCAGTACAATAATAGAAAAGTATGCAATGATGGGCATCATTTTAATCATATCGACCCCCAGAATAAAGTGTACAGCGTGAAAAAGAAACCTTCCAAAAATTGCTAAATTGCTGGGTTTTATTCAATTTCTACACACAAATAATGTTGTTTTGGTTGTGCCATACCTTTTATGACAAAATGAGTGATGTTATTACAAAGGACAATTGGTTGTACAAAATACAGGCCCGCATATGGGTCTGTAGATGGAAATATAAGAGAATTATGAGGAGGAAAAAACGAAAATGCATAAATATAATTGGCTATGTCCTGAAGGCTAAAATATGCTGTGTCCTTAAAGGGGTTGTGCGCTGCCCTGACTTTCGGAGTTCCGCTCACAGCGTCTGGAAGTTCATTACTCCGAAAGCTGTGTGCGGGCTTCCGTGTTCGCAGCCGCCGGGCGTGACGTCACGCCCGGCCCCTCGAGACGTCTCGCCCGCCCCCTCGTGACGTCTCGCCCGCCCCCTCAACGAAAGTCTATGGGAAGGGGGCGCGACCGCTGTCACTCCCCCTTCCCATAGACTTTGGTAGAGGGGACAGGCGTGACGTCACGAGGGGGCGGGCGAGGGGCCGGGCGGCCTGCGAGCACGGAAGCAATGTACTTCCGGACGCTGTGAGCGGAGCTCCGAAGATTAGGCCCTTTAAGGGGTTAGAGAGTCCCTGTCATTATAGAAAACATTTGACATGTCAAAAGTTTTGATAGGTCGGCTACTGACTGATCAAAACGGACCTCTAGATATAGCCTGGTGAAGAGTGCGGTAGCATGCATAACTTCCTGGCTGCAGTCTCGGTGCAGTTGCAGGACACGGCTCTATTATAAGTCTACAGCTATATCTAGACATCAGTAGGGTCCCTGCAACATGTCAAACATTTGTAAGACAGGGACACTAAGAATTGTTTTCCAAAAAAGTCATTCCTCAATGAAGTGATGTATAGCTACAGTACATGTTAGCACTGACTTTCTGTGCCACTAACCAATAATTTCCATCAACATAATGAGGTTCTATTCCTAACATAATGGTGTCACCACTAAAGAAAAGGCAGGGATCCATGATAGAAATAGAAATCGCCATTCATTTAATTCATGTTTGTTCAAAGGGTAAAATTACTATATAGCAACAAAGAAACACTAGGGAAAGGCCTAAAAATATCTGAGTTAAATAACTATAAGGCAGCTTTACACTGACCACATTGGTTGGATATCGTACTAGTCTTACTCCTTAATATTACTTGTGTGTCATATCTACAATTAAACAGAAGTGAAACCTAGACCCAATGTTGTATTATGGATGTATTATTGATCATACATCATCCTGATGTCAACATTAGAACAGTATTTAACAGTTCACATAAACAAATTTCCACAAATGCACTGCATTACTTATCTTGGTACGATCCACACTTATAGTCTGTATTAGGGTATGTTCACAAGTAGGTGATTTGCTGCAGATTTCATGCAGTGAGGTCAACAAAATATCTGCAGCATAACATCCATATAAAATCTGCAGCTAATACAGAATACAGTACATGTGAACTTACCCTTACAGTACAGAGCTGTACTTGTTTGTGGGTGCAATACCTGTATTGAAGGGCATTCCCCACTAAAAACAGTGTACAGTTTCAGTGGTGGTAAAGACTCATTACAAAAAACTCCCTTACCATTTTTACTTACATTGAGAATTTATCACATCTGTCATGATTTCTGTTAAAATGGCAGCCATGATGTCTGTGAACAGAGCATAACAGTGTTTCCCAAACAGGGTGCCTCCAGCTGTTGCAAAACTACAAGCATGCCCGGATAGCCTTTTGCTGGAGGTACCCTGGTAGTGAAAGACTGGCATAGCAACTTATTCAGTAAAATAAGTTGTAGCTCAGGATTAGTCCAAGATAAGAAAAGCAGCATATTACTGTGCCAGTTAAAGGGGTACTCCCCTGGAAAACTTTTTTTTCTTTAATCAACTGGTGCCAGAAAGTTTAACAGATTTGTAAATTACTTCTATTTAAAAATCTTAATCCTTCTGGTACTTATCAGCTTCTATTTGCTCCACAGGAAGTAATTTTCTTTTTGAATTTTATTTCAGTCTGACCACAGTGCTCTCTGCGGATACCTCTGTCCATTTTAGGAACTGTCTAGAGCAGGAGAGGTTTGCTATGGGGATTTGCTCCAACTCTGGACCGTTCCTAAAATGAACTGAGATGTTAGCAAAGAGCACTGTGGTCAGACAGAAAGGAAATTCAAAAAGAAAAGAACTTCCTGTGGAGCAAATAGAAGCTAATAAGTACTAGAAAGATTAAGATTTTTAAATTTTTTGGTGACTTCGTGCATCCAACATTTACTGCTCTGTTGACTGGAAGTCACCTTCCCTATGCAAGTATATAAGAATTACATTAAGCATCTCAAGGAGGTAATAGGAACAGGGATTTCAGATCCACAAAGCAGTAGTTGTGGTATTTGTACAGTTATAGCAATAGGGTCACACAGGTAAGCAGCAAGACAGAATGGGCAAGAAATAAAGCTGCTTGGTAAAAGAAGGATCAGACTGGTAGTTTGATTATAGTCTGTTACTGCTGGGTTAAGAAAATAAAAATGCGCTTAACCTCTTCAGGACATAGGGCGTATGGATACGCCCTGAATCCCGAGTCCTTAAGGACCGAGGGCGTATCCATACGCCCGTGGGAATTCCGGCCCCCACCGCTAGCCGGTTGGGGACCGGAGCCGGATGCCTGCTGAAATCGTTCAGCAGGCATCCCGGCATATCGCCCAGGGGGGTCATTATGCCCCCCCCATGTCGGCGATCGCCGCAGATCGCTGGACAATTCAGTCCAGCGATCTGCGGCGATTCCGGGTCAATCGGGTCTCCGGTGACCCGGAATTACTGGCTGTTCGGGGCCGTCTCTGACGGCCCCGAACAGCCAGAGCCTGCAGGGGTGAGGTGGCACTGGTGCCACCTCACGATCGCACTGATTCGTCGGCCGGATTACCGGCCGACCAATCAGGGCGCCTGCTGCGGGTGTCACTCCCGCACCCGCTCCGCCCCTCTTCTGGAGGACGTGAGCGGGTGCGGGAAGACGACCCCCGGTGCTGGGGACCCCGATCCCCGGCGCCCCTGTTGGGATCGGGGCCCCAGGAGCAGCTGCGGCGGCGGGACTGACCTGCAGCGTCTGGATCGTTGGAGGTGAGTGACAGCCTCCTGCTGTTGCTTAGCAACAGCTCCCAGCATGCAAAAAGGGCATGCTGGGAGCTGTAGTTATGCAACAGCAGGAGGCAGACCACCACAACTCCCAGCATTCCCTTATGGGCATGCTGGGACTTATGGTTTTGCAACAGCTGGAGGCACATTCTTTCTATGGAAAAGTGTACCTTCAGCTGTTTTATAACTACAACTCCCAGCTTGCACAAACAGCTAAAGTGCATGCTGGGAGTTGTAGTGGTGCATCTGCTGGTTGCATAACTACAACTCCCAGCATGCCCGTTGGCTGTCGGTGACTGCTGAGAGTTGTAGTTTTGCAACAGCTGAAGGCACACTGGTTGTGAAACTCAGAGTTTTTTTTTTACCTAACTCAGTGTTTCACGACCGGTGTGCCTCCAGCTGTTGCAAACTACAACTCTCAGCAGTCACCGTACACCATGCACCGTACATGCTGGGAGTTGTAGTTTTGCAACAGCTGGAGGCACACTGGTTGTGAAACACTGAGTTAGGTCACAAACTCAGTGATACATAACCAGTGTGCCTACAGTTGTTACAAAACTGCAACTCTCAGCAGTCACCGACAGCCAACGGGCATGCTGGGAGTTGTAGTTATGCAACAGCTGGATGTCCCCCCCCCCCCCCCAATGTGAACGTACAGGGTACACTCACATGGGCGGAGGCTTACAGTAAGTATCAGGCTGCAAATTTGAGCTGCCGCAAACTTTCTGCTGCAGCTCAAATTGCCAGCGAGAAACTACTGTGAACCCCCGCCCGTGCGACTGTACCCTAAAAACACTACACTACACTAACACAAAAAATAAAATAAAAAGTAAAAACACTACATAAACACATACCCCTACACAGCCCCCCTCCCCTCCCCAATAAAAATGAAAAACGTCTGGTACACCACTGTTTCCAGAACGGAGCCTCCAGCTGTTGCTAAACAACTCCCAGTATTGTCGGACAGCCGTTGACTGTCCAGGCATGCTGGGAGTTTTGCAACAGCTGGAGGCACCCTGTTTGGGAATCACTGGCGTAGAATACCCCTATGTCCACCCCTATGCAAGTCCCTAATTTAGGCCTCAAATGCGCATGGCGCTCTCACTTTGGAGCCCTGTCGTATTTCAAGGCAACAGTTTAGGGTCACATATGGGGTATCGCCGTACTCGGGAGAAATTGTGTTACAAATTTTGGGGGGTATTTTCTGCTTTTACCCTTTTTAAAAATGTAAAATTTTTGGGAAAACAAGCATTTTAGGTAAAAAAAAAAAATTTTTTTACATATGCAAAAGTCGTGAAACACCTGTGGGGTATAAAGGTTCACTTAACCCCTTGTTACGTTCCCCGAGGGGTCTAGTTTCCAAAATGGTATGCCATGTGGTTTTTTTTTGCTATCCTGGCACCATAGGGGCTTCCTAAATGCGGCATGCCCCCAGAGCAAAATTTGCGTTCAAAAAGCCAAATGTGACTCCTTCTCTTCTGAGACCTGTAGTGCGCCAGCAGAGCACTTTTCACCCCCATATGGGGTGTTTTCTGAATCGGGAGAAATTGGGCTTCAAATTTTTAGGGGTATTTTCTGCTATTACCCTTTTTAAAAATAAAATTTTTTGGGGAAAACAAGCATTTTAGGTAAAATTTTTTATTTATTTTTTACATTTGCAAAAGTCGTGAAACACCTGTGGGGTATTAAGGTTCACTTTATCCCATGTTACATTCCCCGAGGGGTCTAGTTTCCAAAATGGTATGCCATGTGGTTTTTTTTTGCTGTTCTGGCACCATAAGGGCTTCCTAAAGGTAACATGCCCCCCAAAAACCATTTCAGAAAAACGTACTCTCCAAAATCCCCTTGTCGCTCCTTCCCTTCTGAGCCCTCTACTGCGCCCGCCGAACACTTTACATAGACATATGAGGTATGTGCTTACTCGAGAGAAATTGGGCTACAAATACAAGTAAAAATTTTGTCCTTTTACCCCTTGTAAAAATTCAGAAATTGGGTCTACAAGAACATGTGAGGGTAAAAAATGAAGATTGTGAATTTTCTCCTTCACTTTGCTGCTATTCGTGTGAAACACCTAAAGGGTTAAAACGCTGACTGAATGTCATTTTGAATACTTTGGGGGGTGTAGTTTTTATAATGGGGTCATTTATGGGGTATTTCTAATATGAAGACCCTTCAAATCCACTTCAAACCTGAACTGGTCCCTGAAAAATACTGAGTTTGAAAATTTTGTGAAAAATCGGAAAATTGCTGCTGACCGTTGAAGCCCTCTGGTGTCTTCCAAAAGTAAAAACTCATCAATTTTATGATGCAAATATAAAGTAGACATATTGTATATGTGAACCAAAAAAAAATGTATTCGTAATATCCATTTTCCTTACAAGCAGAGAGCTTCAAAGTTAGAAAAATGCTAAATTTTCAAATTTTTCATCAAATTTACGGATTTTTCACCAAAAAAGGATGCAAGTATCGACAAAAATTTACCACTATGTTAAAGTAGAATATGTCACGAAAAAACAATCTCGGAATCAGAATGATAACTAAAAGCATTCCAGAGTTATTAATGTTTAAAGTGACAGTGGTCAGATGTGCAAAAAACGCTCCGGTCCTTAAGGCCAAAATGGGCTCCGTCCTGAAGGGGTTAAAGATGGACATATGCTGTAAGATACAACCAAAATAAGCTACACTAAAAGGATAAAAAAAGATAAATATATAAAAATGGTGCTAACTGCCATCTCCAAGAATGAGGGTCTAAAATCTGCAAGGAAAAATGCCATAAAAGGAACAAGAAGAGAAGGCGGAACAAGGAGGTGGACAGAAGGAAAGCAGGAGATTAAGGTTTAATGGAAAACATTGACAATAAGTGAATTAAAAGAAAATATAAGGTCAAGAAACGCAAGAAACCAAAAGGCTAATTCCCTGCTTACCTCTCTGCAGTTGGCTTTCCGATGCGGTTATCTCCATAATTCTGTTCTCCAATTCAGATCCTTTATGTGTAATGACTTCCACTATGGGACCCTTCAGTTTCCACTCTTTTAAGAGGTCCTGTGAGAAAAAACAAAAATGTAATACCAGCCTCAGCTCATGATGTATAGTGGCTGGAAATCGAATATCAACATATTACAAAGACTCACTGTCTAACTTTTAATTCATCCACTTGAAAAGCCATATTACTGCCGATAAATCCCAAAACTATACACACGTTATAGGACACAGGTAGTCTACCTGAAGGGTCTCTGCAGCAAATTCAGCCAGGGTCTGAATCTTATAATTTTATGTTTTTACCTTTCAATAGCCATACATCATTTCATCAGAATTTTACACTTAAATGCAA
Organism: Hyla sarda; assembly: GCF_029499605.1. Taxonomy (NCBI): domain Eukaryota; kingdom Metazoa; phylum Chordata; class Amphibia; order Anura; family Hylidae; genus Hyla; species Hyla sarda. Next base: position 232,710,114 of record NC_079190.1, on the reverse strand, counting down.
ACTTTCCCATCTTAGTAAGACATGGCATGTATCTTACTTAATATGTTAATACTTGTTCATTAGTTGGGGTTCCAACCACTAAGCCCAGCTTCTAGACTTTCTAAGGTATTCATGAGACACAATGTCCTAATGATCTTAGTCCAGTCTGTATTGCATTGCAGCAAAGACCCACTTAAATGGATCCGTGCTGTAGTCCTCTGATCAGCAAGTGGTGGCACTTAACATGTGGCAGGAGTAGCCGAGACCCCAATTATCATTAGAATAACAATGCAAAAGTTGAATCCCTTCTACCGATCTTTGCTCTTACTAAATCTCCTTGGACAGCAGTGCATTGTGTGACAGAAAGTATAAACACCAATGAAATCTAAGCCCATTTCTCTGAGAAGTTTATTGAAGCCATAAGATGCACAGTGCTGATCTGAATTTTAGTACTTGGTATGACATTATTTCAGCTGGTTACCTGGACTTGTTGCAGTAAGATCTGTAATTCAAGTGATCCATGAGAACCTTCACATGATGGCACACTGTCTTCACTATCCTTCAGCCACTTTCTCATACTGCCAACCAGCCTCTTGAACTCTTCTAGCTCTTCCTGGCAAGACAATGCTTCCTTTTGTCTGAAGTAAAAGAAGAGTGGCTTAAACAGAGTGAATATGAAGAAAATCATTAATGTTTGACTAGATGTCAAATAGGTACCTCTCTCTCGCTGCCTCCTGAAGATCCTGAAAATCCTTCTTCAGGGTATGAACCTTCTGTAAGTGCTCGGATGTATCCAAAAGAAGCGGGCAGATGCTCAGATCTGTAACTAGATGTTCTAAAGTATCCAGCTGTTGTTCTTGTTGCTTTATCTCTATGTTCAACTCCTAACAAAAATAAAATACACATTTTGGTCAGTTTTTGTACAATAAAGTGCTACTCTTACACAAAAAAGAACACTAATTGTGAGCTTTAGAACATATGCAATACAAACTATAATACAAACCTGAATTTGCTCTGAAAAATGAGCAATGTCTCTATCTGGCTTGTTTCCTGAAGCTAGCAACTGCAACCTTGTTTCTTTAAAATCTTGTAGTGCTTCTGAGATCTGCTCATATCTTTCCACTTTTGGAAGCACCTCTTTTAGAGCAGTTTCTTGCAAGATCTGCTGCTGGCACACTTTTTCAAACCGTGCAGAGACTTCAGATAGCTTGTTTTGGAGGGTAGCAGCTGCGGCTTTGTCTGCCTTTTCCATGAACTTTACCACCATTTCTCCAGTGGCATCTAGGCTTCCTCTTCTACTTCCAATATCTTGCCTTAATTTCTGTAAAACAGAATGTTCTATTCAATGCATTCTACTCCCTGGTATTAACATAATTGTTAAGTGTTGGTTAAAAAAAAACAACAAAAAAAAACACTATGCATTAATCAACCTTTATATACCAATTAGCTGAGTACCCAGCGTTATCAGGTCTTCCCACCTAAACCTTGTGGAAAAAGAAAAGCTGCCATCCAGAAGCCTCACATGCCAAAACATTTAGGATAGGTTCACTTGATTGCATTTTGAAAAAAGAGAAAAAAAAAAAAAAAGCATCCAGAAACTCTCTTTTTACCAAAATGTGCCAATGCTATTGGTGGCAGCAGAGTTTACACATGTTGCACATAAAAAAATAAAATAAATATGCTTTGCCTGTTAAAACCCTGCCAATAACCGCATAATGGCAGCAATTCATGTCAGGTTTTTCAAATTTTTTTGTTATCTTCAAAATGCAATTAAAACCCAACGTGATCCACTGACAGGTGAAGAGAATAACACTAATTATCTAGTGACAATGACACCTGTCAGGGGGTGGAATATATTAGACAGCAAGGTAACAGTACTTGAAATTGATGTGTTAGAACCAGAAAAAAACTGGCAAGAGTAAGGATCTAGTTGGTCTCACCCCCCTTGTTCTTGTCCTGACTGTGTTTTTCCTTGTCTGTTGGTTATATTGCCTTTCGGCGTTCCCCGGGTGGGGGAAGTTACATCCCTCTGCAGGGCTTTATACTGCATTTTGTTGAGATTCTTTTTTTCTCTTTATGTGGCTTGTTACATGCTACTTTTTGCCTCACCTTTCCTACATGTTTATGTACTTGCTTATTGACTTGTCATCACTGTTTGTTAAGTCTCTGCAGTTGGGGATGGCTCCCCGGCCTGGTGTATCACCTCTGGTGTTTATTTTCTTTAATAAAGTAATGTAACACTCTGAGCGACTATGACAAGGGCCAAATTTGTGCTGGACCGACAACTGGATGAGTTCACCTCAAAAATGTAGGGTAGTCCCAAAATACAGAGCTCGAAATGCAGTAGTAAATAACCACCAACAGTGGTCTGAGGTAGGACAAACCGTGAACATGCAGCAGGTTCATAAATGCACATTTAGACTGAAGACTAACCTGACTGGGCCAAACCCACAGAACATCTACAAATTGCTTGAAAGGTTAATGCTGTCTATTATAAAAAGGAGTCAGAACACACAGTTTGCTGCATATGGGGCTCTGTAGCTGCAGACCGGTCAGAGTGCCCATGCTGATCCCGGTCCACATCATATAGCATCTGAAAAGTGCATATGAGTTCTGACAAAGCAAGCTTAAAAGTGTAGTCCAGTTTAGAAAAATGTATCCCCTATCCAAAAGGACAGGGGATAAGTGTCAGATCATGGGGGCCTGACAGCTGGGACCTCCACGATCTCCTGCCCGGTGCCCCAGCTCTCCCAATGCACTGAGGATTGCAATGTTAAAAGCCACCTTGTCCACAGACATGACAATTGCCAGACAATCTTTTTTTTATTGAAAAAAGTAAAAAAAACATCTGCAATACAGAAAGAAAAGGCAAAAGCATACACAACACAAAAGTATCAAAGTACAAAGTGCAACGTGCCTTACCAATCAACAGTTGTAAGGGCTAGGTGATTTATAAAAGGGCTAGATGATTTATAACTATTAACAAGTACCTGAAGGCGCCAGAGAAACAGAAAACAAACGTAGGTCCATTATCGTCATCAGACATTAGACAAGAATATACCCTTAAAATGAAGGTTAATGAAAGCCATATATAAACCGACAAACCAATAAGAAAACCCACAATATAGCAAGTTGGACATAACAAGCACATACACATTAGGTACTGTCTTAAGGCAACCGGTGGTCAGTCAGAGCACAAATGGAGGCTAGAGAGCATTGAGTGGACGCAGAAGAACACCAGGCACCCCACACTTTCTCTAATTTGGCTGGACATTTCATGTGTTTTTACACCACCTCAGAGAATGGAATAGTAGAGTTCACCAATTTCTTCAATTTGGAACACGTGGGAGGTAGGGGATCCATCCAACGTAAAGCAATCACCTTTCTGGCTAAAAACAAAGTTTCCCTAAGAAAGATACGGACATGATGTTGCCATACTTCTTCATCCAGTATATCAAACAACCATATCAGGGGGTTTGCTGGAATAGATGGGGTCACGAGAGAATTTAGTAAGCATAAGACCTCCTTCCCCAGAAGGACACCACACAGCAGCAGTCCCACATGAGGTGCCAGAAATCTGCCCTAGAAGCAGAGCACCTGTGACAAGCATCCAAAGACGCACACTCCATTTGACAAAGACGAAGCGGAGTAATAAAGCAATAATGGATAATCTACAATTTGATAAATTTGTTATAGGCAGCTGGAGAAACTACCTCCAGTGGCGTTCAGCAGGGAGAGGAGATTGCGAAATCTTGGCTTGAATAAGGTGAGTATACAGGATGGATACCAGACCCCTAGGACCCTGTGACCTCAACAACCCAATCAAAGGGTAAGAGGAAATGGATGGACCAGTACCTCTAAACTGGGCATTTACCGCATGGCACAGCTGGAGGAACTTATGAAACACCTGCCTAGGAACCCCAAAAATAGATTGAAGTTAAAGAAAGGCGCACAACACATTATCAAAGAGATGCTCTAACATAGTCACACCGTACCCTGTCAAGAATTCAGAATCCGGGGAATTAGTTAAATGGGAGAGATGGGGATTATTTCATCCAGGCAAGTCAGACAGGACATCAGTGAACGTGTGAGTCTGCTTGGCGGCCTTCCACACTTGAATGGCCAGTTTGTGTAGGGGAAGTTTAATTAGATTAATGCATCCTGCTACAGCCAAAAGGAAAAGATCCCCACAGGCGGAATTCATCCCTTATATAAGGCAGCAACAGCATAACATGGCTACATCTCGGGAGGAATCCCTATTAATATAGATGCCCAGGTATTTAAACGTGGAGACCAATGGCAGACCACACATCACCGATGCCCCATAGGAATCTAGAAGGGGTATGAACGCAGACTTGGAGCAATTAATGCAGAGTCCAGAAAATATACCAAATCTGTCCAGTAACAGTATAGAGTAGGGGGAGCATCACAGTGGGGCGAGACATAAATAGCACATGTCATCTGCGTAAAGGCCAATATGCTCCTCCCAGCCCCCCAGGGACATACCCATGTGGAAGTCATCCTGTCTAATCAGTAGCGGCCAGGTGTTGTGCTGCAGAGCGTGATGTGCCAAGTGACCAAAGCCACTGAAGCGGCTTCGGTCACTAGCATGGCACCTGGCCGCTTCTTACTTACCTTCTCCTCTGCACCAGTCCTGGAAGGACCGAAAAACATCAATTATTTGTGATAATGGACTGTCAAAAATAAAAATTCACAGCCAAGTTTGAAATAAATTCATAATGAGTATTGGGATCCCTACTTGTGCATCATTCTATGAGGGAGTGCCATATCTACAATCAAATTATCACCAATGAGTTCCTACCAAAATGGGTGGATTTTCCACCTTCTAGGGCCTGTGGAGCTAGACATGAGGAGGGATACACGCAAGGGGGAGTGATCAGATATGGCTCGGGGCTCATAAGCAACAGATTCTACCTGTGGATAACAGAGGGCATTACAGAAGGCCAAATCAATGCATGAAAGGGCATTCCTACCAATAGTAAAGCAGAAGTATACACGGGGTCAAAGACAAAGGAGTCGAAATGCATCAAGCCACCCCACCCTCTCTAAAAGTGAGGAGAGCGGAGTTGAGTGATGCCCCTGAGACTTGAGGGGGGGCCCCTAGGGTTATGTCGATCTAGTATAGGGTTAGGTACTAGATTAAAATCGCCAATACACAGAGTGTAAGCGGTGGGATAAACAGCAAAGGCAATTGCCTTGTGTACAATATCAAGGGTAACAGGCAAGGGTACATACACAAAAAGAAGGACATAAGGGATATTATTCACATAAGCATGTATAAAAATAAATCTCCCATGCGGGTCTTTCCGGACAAAAGGTGGGCTCCCACCTGACAGACCTATGAACAAAAACCGACACCCCCGGGAAGAAAGAGGTGTGGTATGTATGCTGTGGTATGTACCAATGGATTCTACCTGGTGTCATATGGGTCTCCTGAAGAGCAATAATCTGAGGGTTAAGTTTACTTATCTGCGCAATAACTAACAATCTCTTTTTGGGCGACCCCAACCCCCTGACATTCCATGAAAGTACCTTTAAAGACGCCATATTCCTACACAGTCATATATGAGTAACATATAGACAGCAGAAGCATTAGCATGGAGAGTAAATGTGAAGAACCATAGTATAGACAAAGTAACATCGCATCAGTATCAAATAACAATTCCGGTGTAAAATGAGTAGGACCCACAAACCAGAGTACCTTCCATATAACAAAGCGAAGAACAAATAATCAGAGAACATACTGTGAGATACAGCATACAGAGAAAGTTTCCCTGTGGTTATGGGTCCATCTAGTGGGAGAGCCTGCAATGGCATGTAAGAAGTGCTTCTCAGAGACATAATGGAAGAAGGAAAGCCAAGGAGGATGGGAGGGAAATAAGTGGGGAAGGAGAGAAAGGGGAAAGAGGGGACATGGAAAGGAAAGAGGGGACATGGGAAGGAAAGGGGGGAGGAAAGGAGGGAAGAGGGAGAAAGAGGGTAAAGGGAAGGAGAGGGGAAGGGGGAGAGGAATGAAGAGGAAGACAGCAGAAGGTGTGAAAGAGAAAGGAGAAGGAGAACAAGAAAAGGAGGAAAGAGAGAACGGAGAGGTTAGAAGATGGGTGCAGGAAAGAAAGGGGGAAGAGAAGGAGAGGGAAAATTAAAGGAAGAAGAAGGAGGATATCCAGACAAACAAAGCAAAGCAAAGAAGTGATAATGTAAAAGCACAAGAAAAGGAGAAAAGGGAAAGAGTAGAAGAGCAAAGAAAGGATCCCAAGCAAGCAGTATGTATATGGGCACATTAGTAGAGGTAGTCAGAGTTTATCCAGGAGAGCAAGATAACCTCAGGGATCTTTAACTATGGCACAGTTTGTAACGCAACCAGAGGAGGGAGAGTTTGTCTCAGAGCAGCAGCGCCATAGCACATAGTCTGGGCCAGCAGGCGATAAGAGCCACAGCAGGCAGGTATGGTAGTAAACCGTGCAGCCACCGGATTAACACTTAACTGCCAGCAAACACAAAGTTACTCTGCACGGCGTTGTCATTGTAGCCAGTCACCAACCTCTTGAGTTATGTAGAAAAACATGGCTCTGTCCCCGTCCACCTAGCAGGGTAAGCCATGGAGTATGCTATTCCTTTGTTGCGAAGGCGGCCTTTGACCGCAGCAAATATGGCTCTGCGGCGTTGCAGGTCAGACAAAAAGTCTGGGAAAATAAATACCCGTATCATAGTGGATCTCTGGAAGCCTCCGGGTAGAGCGCAAGACAAGGTCACAGTCGTTGCAGTTCAGGAGTCTAGCCAACAACGGTCGCGGCAGAGCGCCCGGGATGAGCGGCTTAGCTGGGATGCAGTGCACCCTCTCCATTGCAAATGCAGGCGAAAAGTTCACAACAGGGAACAGGTTTTGAGTTAGCTTTCCACAAATGAGCCCGGGTTTTGCCCCTCATTCAGACATGCCAATGATTCTGATGTTATTTCAGCGCAGCCTGTTCTCAAGATCGACATTCTTCTGCTTTGCCTGCTCCAACTGAATACGTAGGGCAGCAATAGAATCTGGAACTGGGCCCACGGTTTTCTCCAGCATGAAGATCCGCTGTTCTGCCTTCTGGTCCCTAAGATTATGCATGTCCTACCACAGAAGCCTCACATCCACCTGCACCTGTTCCATCTTGCCCATGAGGGACATGCTGCTAGTCTGGTAATCGTGGTAAGTAGCATCTCATTAACCTCCCGGTGAGTCAGTTTGGGGGTATCCGACTCGGGCTCCTAGGTGTCTGTCAGCACGGCTGGTGCAGAGAGTCAGAGCAGGAGGTCTGGGATGCAGACACGCGGCCGGCACCATCTTGTTTGCCCAAATGGGCGAACTCTTTCAGCTTCTCTGCCACCGATTTCTCCTGCCCTGGGCTAGGATCTTGTTTAGGGGGCATTTCCTTAGCCTTAGATCTGGTAATCAGTGTCTGGGAAGCCAGGATGGGTATTCAGGATGGAGATTCAGCAGGCTCTAAGCGGGAGCACTCACTCCGTGCAACCGCTCATACCAAGCACCAGGCAACGCCCCCCACCAGACAATTTATTTGATAAAGGGAGACCCTCGAAACTCATCTGCCCTCACCTGTATCTCTATTGCCACCTGTTTGCCATTATACCACCATCTATTTCATTGTCTGCAAGCGCAATAACAAACCACATTGGTTTTACTCTGACTTTTGCAAGCACTGCAGTTTGGGGACCACTGTGGTGTGATACACACCCAAAATATCACATCACCCCTACTGCTGGAATCTTCTCACCTACTGAGCTGGACGCACGTCCATGGCATCCGACAGCTAAGAGAGTCGGCATCTCACCGCAACCTTCCATGAAGATGACAAGTCCCAGCGATATCATCTTCACATCGCAGTATTCAACTAACTCGCAGGTCATATCCTTCTATTAGGCCGGGCGAATACCCGTGCCATACCTGCAACGCTCACAACTTGATTCACACTATGTATTCCAACTTACGGATTTAGCAAGACTTTGAAAAACTATACAGTAACCCCCCCGACCTACGATGGCCCCGACATATGATAAAATCGACATACGATGGCCTCTCAGAGGGGCCATCGCATAAACTGCTATCCGACAGCGCAAAATGCTTAAGCTGCTGTCGGATAGCAGTTTAAGCATCTCTGGCAGGTTCGCTTACCTATTCCCGCTGCTCCGGGTCCACTTCGCGATCCTCCGGTGTCTTGCGCATCTTCTCCAGGGTCCGGGCCTTGCTTTCCGGCGTCGTTATTACGTCACTACGCACGCCGCACCGGCGCAGCAGCATAATAACGTCACCAGAAAGCGAGGCCCGGACCCTGCAGAAGATGCGCAAGACACCGGAGGATCGTGAAGAAGACACCGGAGCAGCGGGACAGCATCAGGAGCCCCTGGAACAGAAGCGGGAGCGGTGAGGACCTGGTGCGGAGCGGCAGGGACAGGTAAGTACAGCTTCCTATACTTTACATTGCACGGATCCCTCAACATACGATGGATTCGACAAACGATGGGTCGTTTGGAACGAATTACCATCGTATGTTGAGGGACCACTGTATATGCGCATTACACTGGACATTTAAATTGGCACAAAACTAGGTGGCATTATCTGTGCAGGTCTTATAATTTTATGCAACTATATTTTACCATATTTGATTTTACCACATTATATAGTGTATGTAGGGCCCTGCTCAGATAATAGGCAGTCATATTTTATCTAAATAAAGCATCATTTATTTTGTACAACCATCTACATCTCCAGTCTTACATTCCCAGTTCATCCTATACCTTGAGACCTGAATCCTAATACTGTTTTTATGCTTTGATTTTCGGCACTAAGGGTATAGTGCAGCTCAATACCTCAGTATAAGGCATACCATCAAGTAATGTGTTTAGCCACCCTTTAGCCACCAGAAATCTCAGCTTTTTTTTTTTTTTTTTTCTAATTTAAAGAACACATTACAATTGGTCACAGACAACTATATATAATTGGTCTTACCATGTTCTGAGCGAGAGCCTCCTGGATTGATAAAGAGGACATAGATGACTGTTTTTGCCTTTCTAGTGTGTTCTCTATTCCTTCCAACCAGTGCAAGAGGTGTTCCAGGCCTTCCTGAACACTCTGAGACTGAGCTACTGACTTCTGCAGTAAATCTGAGTGAGCAGACATTTTGCTGGAGAGATTCTGGAACCGGCTTTCAATAGAATCTATAATGATACATTTAGTCATACACCAGAATATACCAACAAACACAAGACAAAGTCATTGAAATTTAGGAAGAATCTGTCACAGAGATTGAAGCTGAAGTGCCACCTCGAGAGCGCCTAATTCCACTGGGCATACAAAATCAGCACATTTGCTAAGGCAGTCTTGTGATAGAATTCGAAAGAATGTCTAGAACTTAGGATTCTGGGCATAGGTGTGGACGAGCTGGGACAGGAGCTTCTAGTTTCTAAAGACACATGCTTCTCATTGAGAAAAGTTTATATCTCTGTAACAAATTCTCTTTTTGTATATTGGAATTTCCACTCACCAGCTGTTGCCTGGATCTTCCCGCAGTCTGGCAATGGATCTCCTTTGATTTCCTGCAGACCACGGACAGCCTTATGAACTTTCTCCACTTGTACTTGATGCTCTGCGATTTCACATTGCATACTCTGAAAAACAGTGTTTAGAGATGAACACTCACAAGAGAATCAGATGTGCAATACATTCGTTTGTGTCTATTGCTAAAGATAGTAGTTTTTACCTTTGCTTTCTCCAACTGAGCCTGCAGAGCACCTGGATCTGATGCTACGGGTTCTGAAAGTAACTTTTCTGCAACTAACTCAGCATTCTGCAGCCAGCTTACTGCTGCATCTGATCCTTCCTGAAACTGCTGATACTGGTTCAATAAAGAATGTAAAAGAGTTCCCAGCTTGGAGCACTGTAATGAATCAAAAACTGTAAGTGAGAACAGCCATATTTCTAGCTTTGATAAAAAGTGGGAACACAGTAAACACATTAGAAAGAAAATGTTCTGCTAATAATGACAAACATTACCTTTGAATGCAAGGCACTGTATCTTTTTGAAGCATCTTCAAGTTTATTTTTCACTAAAGCTCCAGCAACTTGCACCTCCAAATCTTCATTGCACTGTTGAGCAGCTGATTTCTCTGCATCAATGACTTTCTGGCCTGCAATGGTAATGTATCGCAGATCTCCTTTGTGTGAAATAACGTCTTCAGAGAAATCTCCTTGCTGCTGCAGTAAGTCATGCAATGCTGTAAAGTCTGCTGCCCCATTCTGCATGTTGTCCAGTTCTTTTTCAGTCTGCTGGAGCCAGTTCTCAAACTCTCCATAGTCATGGATGAAGTTTTGCAGATCATCACGCAAGCTTTGTGAATGTTTCAATTGTACTTGAGCTTCAGACAGTGAGGTAGCGTACTCTTCCTTTAAACGTGCCAGCTGGTTTTGTAACCGTTCTCTCTCATCAGGGGATAATGTACTCCCATGTTTATCTAAGAAATCTTGTGCCGATTGTATTGTCAAGATAAAATTTTGCTGTTTGGCTAACATTTCTTGATACTGTGTCTGAAATAAAAACAAAGAAGAAATGTATCAAATACTACCAGAGCATTTCTCCTCCTTTCGCTAGTTTCTACATAGCATAGAAAGGGCCGGTGTACATACAGGAGTGACTAACTGGTGAAGTGGAAAGTGTGTGAAAGGGAAACACCCAGTGGGCGCCAAAGGCTAATCTCACAGTTATCAAAATATTTTTCATTTTACCTCCCATTTCATTTTGCTAACTATTTCATTAAGTACATGTAATAAACATCTAAAAGCCTGTGTGACATATGTCCATGTGCCCACTTTCACATGCTCAGGATTCTGTCAGGATTTCAGATTCTGTGCCTAAATCCAGACAGAATCTCCCTGAATTCCACCAGAAATGCATGGAATTTTTTTTTTCAGTATACCATTAATATGACCCTGGAAAAGATGAGCGCAGAGCAGATATGAATATCTTCACAACGCAAATGATTAAAGCAACTATTGTAGCACAAAATGCGCAGGTCGGCACCAGTTAACTTCACCAGAGCTAACAATGGCGCAGATCTCCAAAGCAATGCAAAACAGACATCCACAGCGGGTTTGCGTTGTTCTAATCCTCACCATGTGAACATGGCATCAGTTCATTTCGTGGGCACTGTTAACTGCTTAGATGGCTCGGCATCCTGCATATTTGTCCATTGAGATTAAGCAAGTGAACATTCAATTTGTATTATCCTGAGCAACTAAATATATTTGGAGGACTAAATATATTCGAAAGACATTTATTAGAAGTTTTTTTAATTTATTTAAAATAACCAAAGATAAAAAAAAGTGTGGATTCATGTATTACGAAGGATAATCAGGGGTGTGGAAATTTTACTAAAAAACTACTTGTCCAAGGGACGAAAACGGAGCAAAATCTACTTAGTCCCTCATGATGATCCACTTCCTGCTACACAAAATACACAAAACAATTTTAACCAAAATAGTCTGTAAAAAAAAAAGTCTTTATTTTTTATTTTTGCACTTTAGTTTTTTCCTCCTCGCCCTATAATAGCCATAACTCCTATTTTTCCATCTACATTGCCATTTTCTGACCCCTATAAAAATTTTTATTTTTCTGCATACTGGGCTGTTTGGTATTGATGGGACTTTTTGATCGCTTTTTACTTTTTGTGGATATGATGTCATAAAAAAATGCAATTTTGTGTTTTTTTTTATTTTTTTATGTTAATGCCATTGACCGTACAGGATATATAATGTTATACTTTAATAGTTGGGACAATTATGCACATGCCAATACCAAATACATTTTTATTATGTTTACATGTTTTCTGTATGGAAAATGGGAAAGGGGGAGGGGGGTGATGTGAATTTTTAATAAGGAAGGGTTTAAAAGATTATTATTATTTTTTTTAACACCTTAGGGGAATTTTAGGAGGAATCATTAAATTCCACATACACCCTAAGCACCGCCGGTTTGTCTAGCTAGCTCTACTAGCGTGAGGCAGGGCTAAATGTCAGCAAAATTCACCTGCATGGGGCCTGGAACTGCATGTCCCGGGCGTCGGGCGATAGGAATTCCACATCCCTGATAACACTAGTGAATCTACTTGCATGCCATAAAATATTATAATCATCATCATCAATTGAATAACAACAAGCAGCATATTGACACAACCTAAAAATGCTCTGAAAATTTCACATCAAAAATAGAGCAGGATCTGCTGGGCAGATATTGATGTAGTTTTTCACCACAGCTTTTATTACAGCTTGTAGTGATTTAAATGATTTCTCAAAGAGACACCACATAAAAAAATGCCTCTTTTTTTCTACACCTCCCAATTAAATCAATAGGTGAAACTAAGCAGTCAGATACCAACCAAGCAGAAGGATCAGGAGAGCAATTTTTGACGCTCATGTCCTCTTGATACCAGCTCTTTTCGGTACCCCCTGTGGCAGTGGGTACCAGGGTAATAAATGGGGGTTAGCGCTAGCTGTTTTTGGGGCTAATGCTAAGCCCCAGCTTAGAAAAGGACTCAGTCAATAAGACTGCTTCCACTGCTAAGCCTATAAAGTAATTTTAAAAAGACACAACATGATTAACTGTATGGTTGATAAAAAAGAGGTATGTTTACCTTCTTCCTTTCATACAAGTTATTAATAATGTTTGCAGCATCTTCTGGAGGATGACATACAGCTGATTCTTTCCTCCCAGGGTCTTTTCCATCAGTAACACTTGCTTTCTGCTGGTTGCTTTTATTTGAAATAGAAGGAAGCACCTGACACAGAAGAGACTCTATCTTTCCCAGATTTTCCTTTAGCTCTTCAGCAGTTTTAGACTAAAGATAACAAAAAGCAAACATTGAGATGTATAAATATCACAGATATAAACTTAGGGGAAAAAACATAACACTATACATTACCATAAAGAGGTAAAATACCAGTCCTTAAAAAGTGTGAGTAAAAGCAGGATAGAGATGATTTTTTATATTGTTCCAATACATATTTGATTTTATTTCAATTCTAGCAGATAGAAAGCAATTTACCCACACAGAGAGAAACAATTTTAGGCTTCAACACTGGGCTGAATGTGTCGCAAGTTGAACACGCACAGAATATTGATCCCCTTTAAGACTTATAATAGGGGTTTGTCCGGTGTCTGTCATTTTGATGGGAAGAAAACAATGCAAAGGGCAGAGTGAACAGAACCAAAGATCAACTCTAATAAAAATCACTGAACATGTTTGGTCCAGAAGCACATACTGTAAAGGCTTTTTTAAACAGGCAGATTCTCAGTGAATGAGCACTGATATGATCGCTCAGTCTCAATAATCAGCTTGTGTGGAAGAGCCAAAAAGGAACATGCAGCCAATAAAAAGTGTGATCGAAAATTATTAGAGGAAGAGCTGCACGACTAATCGAGGGCTGTAAAGGCTCTGCAATTGAGCACCAATAAAAGGGTGCAAAACTAATCATTTTTTAATACATAACTTATTTCTATTGTGGATTGTTTAATTTGTGTTTATTCAGATAAATGATACATTTAGCAAAATAGAAAACGGACAACTTAGCTAAATGCTACTTTTACGTAAAAAGACTAAACATATAAAGGCAGGATAAGGATTTGTAAGAGCCCTTTAGGTTGTAGCCACCATACCATTTATTTTCCTGACAGCCGTCAATAGTGGAATACTGGTATGCCTCACTAGAGTCAAAATGATTGTTTTTGATCACAGCCTTTGTCTTGAAAGCTAGAAACAGATTTTACTTATCTTACATGAAAGGCTCAATATATTACCTTTTTGGTTTCCTCTAAAACAGCAGTGCTCACTGCAGACTCTAGATGTTTTTCGGTCTCCCCTGTTTTTTCAAGCACAGACTTATACTGTTCCTTAGCCTTCTGTAACTTTCTTTGAAAGGCCTCCAGTTCATCAGGATTCATTCTGTTTCTGTTCCGTTCAAGGAAGTTTTCTGCTGCTTTGATGGCACTTGAAAATTGGTTAGCTCGAGCTTGAACATCCTTGTGGAGTTTCTTTTTAGACAAAAAAAATTAATCATTTTAAATCCTAAGTCATACAAAAAAACAATATTTTACATGCTCAACAAAAGGAAACAAAGCTTTAAAACAAAAAAAGAGTAATTTATTACCTGCATGCTCTGGTACTGATCCTGAAGCCTTGAGAGGTCCTGTGTGCTGGCACTGGTCTGGTGATCATTCACAGCTTTATCTATTTGTTCAGCCCAAGAGCACAACTCTTCTAGTTCTTGGGCACAAACCACCTGCTGCTCCTGAAGTGTCTGAAAGGAAATACAGATCTTGAATGTACCCTCAATAACCTAATACAGAGACAGAGGCACAAAACATACAGATTGCAGCATTTCACATAATGTTAGGCTTAAGCTGACTCAGAATCTGTATGGTCCAGAGCCCATTTTTGTCTGTTCTACCTATCTCTGCCTATAAGGTGAGCACGATGTGTCCATTTTATAACAGTCCCAATTTCCCTAGCCAAATACTTTTGAAGTAATCATATATCGGATCAGTGTTAGCACAAATACCAAACGGAGGAAGAAATCCTTCACGGTTAGTGAGAAACCTAGAAAAGCAAAGCAAACAAGAGGTTAAATACAAACACAAATAAAGCAGCTTGTGGACAATAATACTGACACATCAACACTGAGAACAGCTAGTAACCGATGACTACTCCAACTTTCCCATTGCACAGTGAAAGGGACACTTGTTAACTGCTATGACAATGAGGGTGTACTAAGAAAATGTAAAATCATAAATAAAATTATAATGTATACAATCTATTCCTGCAATCTATATTGGAGACAAACTAATGGATTATATTCTGGTATGCAGTGTTGGATAAGAGTTATAGGGACTATGCAAGAAAACGGCTTTGGGCAAGTTTACATCAGATAATTATTTTGTACTTTCTTACATAAAAAGATAATCAGGTGTTAATAAATTACATAATGCACTTTGGACACAGTTTTATTAGGGAACGTTCACAATACGTAATTTTGCGAGCGGAATTCCTCCGGTGAACTTTAACATCAGTGTGAATGGTTCTTCCATGAGACCCGTTCGCACTGAGCAATTTCAGCAGTGGACAATGCCACCGCTGAAATTGTTCCGCGCAAAGAAGGAACATTTTCATTCTTTGTGTGGAAGTCCGCAAGCTCTGCATAGCCAACGCCATGACGGCACAGTACTACCGCCGAAGAATTTCGGTGGCGGCTGCCAGACTGACACTCCACTCGCAGAATTCAGCTTCAATTGTCCAGTGTGAAGGCACTCTTAAAGTACTTCGAGAGACCTGACACCACAGTGTTACAAGCTAAAGCACTTGTTTCCACTTTAGGGCCATTCTGCCTGTTTAGCCAGTAAGCAGCAGATAACAAGCAAGCAAGCATCCTGTCAAAGCTATTATCTGTATTTCACCTGTTGTTCACGGAACTGCAGAACTTCAGTCTGAGCCGACAACCTTTCAGAAGTCTCCCGAAAAGATTTTTGCAGCTCATTCAGTAGACGAAGCAATGTGCGGCTTTGTTGTGGTGACAAATTTTGAGCTTGCTCAGAAATAAAGAACTGAACATCATAGGCAATGTTCTCCAGGTCAGCTCTGATGTCAGCCACAGGTTGCTTCAAATTCTATGGCAAAAGAAAGGAGGTTATAGAGGAGAAAAATTATAAATACAATTGAAATTTGACTTTCTGGAACCCATGAAAACACTAGGAGAGAGAGTCCACCCACAAGAACAGGAAACTGAAGAGGTAAAAAGACTAAGCATCCCACCATTCCTTTATGTTTACAGAGAAGAGAGGTTGCCTTAATATAAGTAAACTGCACAAATACACACTTTCATCTATTTTTGATGCACACCCCACAACCGAAGAGCATCAAGAATATAGGGTAGGAATAGGAGGGCAGCTGTCATAGGTTCGGAAAAATCTAAATACGGGCGAGCTTTAATTGTCATTTTTCCCCATCACGGCACCAATATATATAACAGTGAATTAAATCCCTAGGGTGATAACCTTACAAAAGCAAAGGAAGAGATTGCATAAATATCTGACAGGGGTGTGGAAATTTTATAAAAAAACTTCTTGTCCAAGGGACTAAAACAGAGCAAAATCTACTTGTCCCTCATGACTATCCACTTTTCCGGGCCAATTTTCGCTTTTACACTCTCGTTTTTTCCTTCTCACCCTATAATAGTCATAACTAACTACTATAATGATACCTTTTCATTTTTCCATAACATATTCTCCGAACCCCCCAAAAAAATATATATATATTATATATATATATATATATATATATATATATATATATATATATATGTGAAGTGAAATTGAAATATTAAAAGATAATTTAGCAAATTAAGTGGTTTTCTTTTCTACGCCATTTACCTTGTGGTTGAGCTAACATGTTGTTATTTTGATACTTTAGACCAGCCTGATTACAGTAATACCAAATTTGTATAGTTTCCGTCATGTTATACTAATTTAAAAACATTTCTGGACTTTTTTGAAATTTTTTAATTGCCATTTTCTGACCCCTGTTTTTTTCCTTTTTTGTTTTTCGCATACGGGGCTGTATGAGGGCCATTTTTTGTGCCATAATCTGTTTTTTGTATCGGTACCATTTTGGCATTGATCTGACTTTTTAAATCGCTTTTAACATTTTTTCTGGGATATTATAAAAATTGCAATTCTGAGGTTTGGTGTATATATGTATTTTTTACATTTGTCATTTACCGTACAAGATACATAATGTTATATTTTAATAGTTTGTACAATTAGGCACGCAGCGATACCAAATATGTTTATTTTTATAATGTTTATATGTTTTTATATAGGAAAAGGGGGTGGTTTGAACTATTAATATGGAAGGGGTTAAGGTGTATCTTTTAAACTTTTATTAAAAAACTTTTTGTTCTCTTTTTTTACACTTTATTAGTCCCTTAGGGGACTTTTAGGAGGAATCATTAGATTCCTCATAGAGATCTATGGAGGTCCATAGAGCTCCATTGATCTGTGTGCTCTGCAATCCATTGATAGAACATAGTCCAGCCAGGCTCTATCAATGACAGATACACGGACACCAGGGAATCAGAGGTAAGCCATCCGACTACCTCTATAGTGATAGCGATCAACCCCACTAGCCCACCAGGGAGCATTCACATGTCCCTTTAGACACAGCTGTCAGCTTTGACAGCAGCGATCTAAAGGGTTAATAGCCAGCCGCGGCGATCGGGATCATGGCATGCTGGCTATTAGCGGCAGCCCCCGGCTACTGAAAACAGCTGGGGGCTGCAGAGTATGGAGCGGGCACGAGTCAGGAGCCCGCTCCATACACCCCTGAGCGCTGCCATGCTTGTCGGGGGCTTTCGTGTCCGGCCCTGCTTGTTCGAAGCAGGGCTAAGGGCCTGAAAAATTCACCATAATTTCTGAAACAGTAGAAGGAGAAGACCAAGTAGCTGCTTATAAAATAGTTTGAAGGTATCAGATTTTTCTGCCCCAGATGCAGCCACTGCGCAGGACAACTTAAAGCCAATGGGGATCAGTCTATGTCTAGATATAAATAGGTTAGACCAATAAGCTGTCTGACCCACCTAGAAAAGGCTGTCGGGACATGCCAAGAGTAGTACTTCTGCAGTAGCTGGAGGCACACTGGTTGAAAAAAAAACCTTCTGTAATAGGTTGAAATCTGCTAAGTAACTTATCAGAACAACAGACTTGGTACCCCCCAATAATTTAAGTAAACCGTTGCTGTCACATTATCAGACAGTAGCTTCACATGTTGAGATGTAAGAGATTGTTCTGGTACATGAGCCCTTCAACCAGAAGGACTGGCCTCTGTGGTAACCAGATGGGACACAGTGCTCCAGGCAACTTCTCTGGCATAGATCTGCATTCTGCAACCTCCAAATCTCTGCACTTTAACAAAGGGTCCAGAGGACCATAGACCTTTTTCCATACTTGAAGTATCTCCTTCTCCAGAGGACTTCAGTAAACCTGAAGCCACTGAAACGGATGACCAGAATCAACACAGCTTTCTTTAATGTATTGGCTAAGACAGAAATAACAATCCAGACTATCAACTTAACTTAAAAAGTCCCATTCCCTGACACCGTCTCCCACAATTTTTGTAATTAAAACCAGAGGAGCAAGAGAGAGACCCAATGGGGTGAGAGTCTGAAATTAAAATGACATATGCAAACTAGAAGAAACACCATCAATCTTAAAAAGATTTCAGAAGCCTTGGTAAATAGGTGCGTTATTGTAGGTTTTTGAACAGTGCCCAAATACCTACAAGACTAAATCCTGCTTCATATATATCTGGCAGCCTTTCCTTCTGGCGCTGTAGAAAAAACACTGGGGAAATGGATAATAGAACTGATTCTATTCATTTAAAGGGGTTATCCAGGAAAAACATTTTTATATATCAACTGGCTCCAGAAAGTTAAACAGATTTGTAAATTATTTCTATAAAAAAATCTTAATCCTTTCAGTACTTATGACCTGCTGAAGTTAAGTTGTTCTTTTCTGTCTAAGTGCTCTCTGATGACACGTGAATCGGGAACCGCAAAGTTTAGAAGCAAATCCCCATAGCAAATCTCTTCTACTCTGTGCAGTTCCCGAGACAAGCAGGGATGTCAGCAGAGAGCACTATTGCCAGACAGAAAAAAAACAAAAAAATAAATAAAAAGTTTTTTCCTGGAATACCCCTTTAAGTAAGACAAATCACATTCAATATGCATCTGAATTTAGACGTTAAAGGGGTACTCTGGAGGAATTTTTTTTTTTTTTTTTTTTTTAAATGAACTGGTGCCAGAAAGTTAAACCGATTTGTATATTACTTCTATTAAAAATATTAATCCTTTCAGTACTTTTTAGCAGCTGTTTACTACAGAGGAAAATCTTTACTTTTAGAATTTCTTTTTTGTGTTGTCCACAGTGCTCTCTACTGACACCTGATGCCCGTATCAGGAACTGTCCAGAGCAGGAGAAAATCCCCATAGCAAACCTATGCTACTCTGGACAGTTCCTGACACAGACAGAGGTGTCAGCAGAGAGCACTGTGGACAACACAACAAAGAAATTAAAAAAATAACGATTTTCCTCTGTAGCAAACATCTGCTAAAAAAGTACTAAAATGATTTAAGGGGTATTCCAGGAAAAAACTTTTATTTTTATATCAACTGGCTCCAGAAAGTTAAACAGATTTGTAAATTACTTCTAGTAAAACATCTTAATCCTTTCAATAATTATCAGCTGCTGAAGTTGAGTTATTGTTTTCTGTCGGGCAACAATGCTCTCTGCTGACATCTTTGTCTGTCTCAGGAACTGCACAGAGTAGAATAGGTTTGCTATGGGGATTTGCTTCTAAACTGGGCTGGTTCCCGAGACAGGTGTGACCAGAGAGCACTTAGACAGAAAAGAACAACTCAACTTCCGAAGCTCATAAGTACTGAAAGGATGAAGATTTTTAAATAGAAGTAATTTACAAATCTGTTTAACTTTCTGGAGCAAGTTGATATATAAAAAAAGTTTTTTTCCTGGATAACCCCTTTAAGATTTTTTAACAGAAGTCATTTACAAATCTGTTTAACTTTCTGGCACCAGTTCATTTAAACAAAAAAAAAGTTTTCCACCAGAGTACCCCTTTAAGTGGTCGAACACGCCACGCCGGGGAAAGAATCTTGCTGAATTCCCCTGTCTGGCCTGCAAAATGAATGCCAACTGATGCATTTTTGTCATTATTTGTGACATCAGTTGAGGAGTTTTCGATTGGTTTTACTAAGCAAGATATATGAAACCCAGCCTTAGACTCCAGAGGGGTATTTACTCTGAGTGAGGACATGGGCAAAACTAAAAAGTTAGGGGATGGGTGGGATTAGACAGTTTGGAGGGTAAATTAGGCATACATGCATACATACGTACATACAACATTTATACCAATCAATAAAGGCTTTTTTTTTTTTTTTTTTTTTTTTTTTTTACAACTTTCACACTCCCTGACTGTATAATCTTCCCCCTCATCACCTCATAGTCACTCCCATTATCAAAATTAAGTTCATGCCTATTTGCCTGATTCCTTAAATGGGCATTGTCAGATACAAAAACTTTAAGTTGCACATCTTGGCAAAACATTAAATTTTCCTCTGTAGCTAATAGCTGCTAAAAAAGTACTAAAATGATTAAGATTTTTTAATAGAAGTCATTTACAAATCTTTTTAACTTTCTGGCACCAGAGGAGTGCTATCAGACAGGAGAGAGCACAGAGGAGTGCTATCAGACAGGAGAGAGCACAGAGGAGTGCTATCAGACAGGAGAGAGCACAGAGGAGTGCTATCAGACATGAGAGAGCACAGAGGAGTACTATCAGACAGGAGAGAGCACAGAGGAGTGCTATCAGACAGGAGAGAGCACAGAGGAGTGCTATCAGACAGGAGAGAGCACAGAGGAGTGCTATCAGACAGGAGAGAGCACAGAGGAGTGCTATCAGACAGGAGAGAGCACAGAGGAGTGCTATCAGACTGGAGAGAGCACAGAGGAGTGCTATCAGACTGGAGAGAGCACAGAGGAGTGCTATCAGACTGGAGAGAGCACAGAGGAGTGCTATCAGACTGGAGAGAGCACAGAGGAGTGCTATCAGACAGGAGAGAGCACAGAGGAGTGCTATCAGACAGGAGAGAGCACAGAGGAGTGCTATCAGACAGGAGAGAGCACAGAGGAGTGCTATCAGACAGGAGAGAGCACAGAGGAGTGCTATCAGACAGGAGAGAGCACAGAGGAGTGCTATCAGACAGGAGAGAGCACAGAGGAGTGCTATCAGACATGAGAGAGCACAGAGGAGTACTATCAGACAGGAGAGAGCACAGAGGAGTGCTATCAGACAGGAGAGAGCACAGAGGAGTGCTATCAGACAGGAGAGAGCACAGAGGAGTGCTATCAGACAGGAGAGAGCACAGAGGAGTGCTATCAGACAGGAGAGAGCACAGAGGAGTGCTATCAGACTGGAGAGAGCACAGAGGAGTGCTATCAGACTGGAGAGAGCACAGAGGAGTGCTATCAGACTGGAGAGAGCACAGGGGAGTGCTATCAAACCGGAGAGAGCACAGGGGAGTGCTACCAGACAGGAGAGGGCACAGGGGAGTGCTACCAGACAGGAGAGGGCACAGAGGAGTGCTACCAGACAGGAGAGGGCACAGAGGAGTGCTACCAGACAGGAGAGGGCACAGAGGAGTGCTATCAGACAGGAGAGGGCACAGAGGAGTGCTATCAGACAGGAGAGAGCACAGAGGAGTGCTATCAGACAGGAGAGGGCACAGAGGAGTGCTATCAGACAGGAGAGGGCACAGAGGAGTGCTATCAGACAGGAGAGAGCACAGAGGAGTGCTATCAGACAGGAGAGAGCACAGAGGAGTGCTATCAGACTGGAGAGAGCACAGAGGAGTGCTATCAGACTGGAGAGAGCACAGGGGAGTGCTATCAGACCGGAGAGAGCACAGGGGAGTGCTATCAGACAGGAGAGGGCAGAGAGGAGTGCTACCAGACAGGAGAGAGCCCAGAGGATTGCTATCAGACAGGAGAGAGCCCAGAGGATTGCTATCAGACAGGAGAGAGCACAGAGGAGTGCTATCAGACAGGAGAGAGCACAGAGGAGTGCTATCAGACTGGAGAGAGCACAGAGGAGTGCTATTTGACTGGAGAGAGCACAGAGGAGTGCTAGCCCACCCTCACTTGCCTGTGCTTAAGCTTGGACAAAGGCATAATTTTTAAAGCCATGATTTCTAAAATGAAGGAAATAAAATGTTCTTATGAAGTACATTGGAAAGGTTAATGTTTTGCCAAGATGACGAAGCAGTGGTGCGAAAATGCACGTTCGGGGAGGAGGTGAGAGGAGTTCATACAGGGTGCATGACCATTCATCTGTTGTTATTACACTATTCTTGACTTATGTAATCTTTTGCTTAGGTAGGTCATTTGTTGGCTCCTTTCATTCTGTGCCCTCATACCCCATTGGGTTTATGCGATGTATGCTTTTGTTTGCACTTATTTTTCATTATAGTACCAGATGATTTGTTGTTGTATGCTGCTATACTTCTTCCTTTATCCTCTCATCCTCCATTCTTCTACCTGTACAACCCATCTACCTCTCATAAAAAGTTTTTATGTATTTTTTATTATGTGAACTAATATTGATTGATAGTTTTTTTTTGCCATTATATACCCTGGTCTTTTTGTTTGGTGAAGATGTACAACATATCTATTTTTGTATCTGACAGTGCCCATTTAAATTGTCAGACAAACTACAAACCCTCATATCGCAGAGATCAACAATCTGTACAAAGTTTTGGATAAATGGCACCTTAAGCTATTTAAGGACAAAATGTACATTTTTTTTGGGGTGGCCCACAGGTCCTCCTTAACACTTGGCAATAAAACTTCCTTATCGTATTTCTACCACTCTTTATTCAAGACGCACTTCAGGTTGCTTTTTTTTTTTTTTATCATTTCAGTGATGGAATTACAATCAGTATGGCTGCAAACTCATGCCGGTCACTTCAGTTTAAAGAGTAAGAAAAAGTAAGGTTTAGAATCCTTAAAGGGGTACTCCGCCCCTAGACATCTTATCCCCTATCCAAAGGATAGGGGATAAGATGTCAGATCGCCGGGGTCTCGCTGCTGGGGACCCCGGGGATCGCTGCTGCAACACCCCGCTATCATTACTGCGCAGAGAGAGATCGCTCTGCACGTAATGACGGGCGATACAGGGGCAGGAGCAGCGTGACATCATGGCCCCGCCCCTCGTGACATCACGGCCCGCCCCATCAATACAAGTCTATGGGAGGGGGCGTGGCGGTCGTCACGCCCCCTGCCATAGACTTGCATTAAGGGGACGGGCCGTGATGTCATGAGGGGTGGAGCCATGACGTCACGCTGCTCCGGCCCCTGTATCGCCCGTCATTACGCACAGAGCGAACCCGCTCTGTGCAGTCATGATGGCGGGGTGCCACAGCGGCGATCCCTGGGGTCCCCAGCAGCGGGACCACGGCGATCTAACATCTTATCCCTTATCCTTTGGATAGGGGATAAGATGCCAGGGGCGGAGTACCCCTTTAATGTTCATCATAGCTCTAAGGGTTCACACTAAAGAATTTCTGAGCGGAATTTCGCTCAGAGCTTTGTCATTAATTCTGCAGAATACATAGTCCTGTATGAGAATACATAGTCCTTTATAATAGCCTTAAGCAACTAGTCTGTATATTCTTGGGAAAAATGGACAGAATTCGAAGCATCTTTTTTTTTCTCTCCTAGGACTGTATCAACCATTTCCAGCCCACCTGAGCACCTGAAAGCTGAACTAATTTATGCATGCTAAAGTCAGCAACCGCCGAGCCAAGAAGTTCGTGACAAATCGAATCACTGTAATATTGCTCATCAGCTACAGCAGGGAGAGTCCCGGCGGAGGAGATAACACAGAGGCTCAGCAGGGTCATGAGGGGGTAGAGCAGCAACGTAAGATGATTCCTCTTGGCAGGCAGATGGCACTCCAGAAGAAAGAGTTAAGTTCAGACTGACCTGCGGTGGCATGACGTTTAGGCCAGTGGAAGGGTCTGCGGCCGCAGAAGAGACAGAGGGCCCATGCCATCCAACCAGCCCCATCCTGCTCCTCCTCGCTCCATTCATCCAACGGAGCCCGCACCAGAGGCTCTGTGACATGTGCGAAGCGCTGCAGCCACTCCGCAACTCCAGACACCTCTGCGCAAGATGGCGCCGGCTCCCCCTGCATCTCGGCCTTACTATTTTCTGGCGCTCCCTGTGTCTTCCTATTACGTCTCCGCCCGGCATCAAAATGCTCCAGGCACCTTCCCCCACAGGTAAGCGATAAGAAAAAGCTGAATTCTGGCCAGATGTTCAGGATAAATGAAGGATGCTCAGCAGAGCTCCGGACCAAGCGTCTGCTCAGATGCTGCGCTAAGCCACGCCCCCACATGGCCTCTTTTCCACACAAACTCCGACCAACTCCCATCAGCCCTACAAAAGCATCTAAACTGGCAGCGTGATTTCACAGTGTGGCAAATTTATCAAGTGCTGTGCGACATTTGATAAATTTGTCCCACGCACATCAAAATCACTACAATATTTGTTTTCTAAACCTGAAAAGAGAGTAGAATATAGATAATAAATTCCCCCTACCTGTGTAAATCAAGTTCTTCATAAATAGCAAAATAGCTTAGGTGTAAACATGTTTCTAAGTGTTGTCTGGGCTGGTATAAGGTAGAGTTTGTGACAAAAAAATTAAATAAAACTTTCGTTGATCATATGGAGTGCTGACACAATAATAGAGCTTGTCACAATCTTGTCACAATTAGTGACCATAGGAAAAAAAAATACCATCCCACAGTGATGATGCAGAAAATGAATGCAGCATGTTATCAGAAAACTTTCAAGCACAACAATCCTAAGCACAAAGGCCAGCAGGTTCTGGAATGGCTATCAGAGTCTTCTGATTATCATTAAGTCACTCTAGGGAGATCAAACATGCGAACAAATATGAATCCCATAATAAATACAAGAAATGTGTTTTGCCTGCTGACTCATGTTACCTCCAAAAAACCTACATATATTACCAATTTTTCAAGGAATGCAAACTTTTGAGCACAATCGCATACTATTTTTAATGGGGAAACCGTTGTAGAATTGATACTTGAATTTTGTTTGGGAAAACAATGAAAATCTGAGGAATTACCTCTACAACATTCAACTCTTTGACTACTGTAGATGCTGATCCAGAATCACTTGTCTTCTGGCAGTCAAAAGAGAGAGAGATCTTCTTTACCCTCTGCAAAAGAGTCTGCAGTTTGCTTTCCAGCTCCTGATGCTCAGAACACACTTTTTCCTTTGAAATAAGAACATTACATTATTACATATAATACTAAGCAAAAAGGTCTCTAGGTCCCCACTCACCACTGTTTCTTCCTGGTTTAGAGTTGTCCCAGCAGGAACTGCCCACTTAGCCAATTACTGGTAGCCAATTACTGGTGGCAGCAGTGTCAGTGATTGGCTCAGCGAAAAGTTCATGCTGGGATTACTTGTCTGGGACCCAGGAGAAGCCAGAAAAGCAGTTGTGGAAGTTCAAGGTAGGGGAATAGGACTTCATTTTTTGTAACATACTCCACCACTAGCCCCCCCCCTCCCACCCCAGCCATGTGTAATAGGAATTAAGTCCCAAGACAACCCCTTTAATGGTATCTATGTGTACAATATATTCTAGATATATTTTTATAAACCATAAACCATGCAGTGTTAACACAGGGTTCCTGTTGTAGTATTGCTGACCTTTTCAAGCTCAAATACAGAGTTGAGCTGTTTAACACGTGACTCAGAAATCTCTCTGATGGAATTTAGTGACTTCTCTAAGTTCTTAGCATCTTTCTCTAAAGCCCGCAGAAGTTGAGCTGGCACATGAGACGGCTGTTCAGAAACTATCAGCTTCACAAAGTCAAGCTCCTTGACAACAGGAGACTCCAAACTCTTCAGTTCTTGGTCAAGCATCTGGAGAAAGAAAGGGTTATATCATAATTATATGAGCAAAAATATGATTTAAGGTTTTTAATAAGCCATCAGCAGGGATATGAATGACAGAATTTAAAGGGTTAATCATCCAGAAGCTGGTCTCACCAGCCATGACATCATAGCTTCATTAGGGAAGGTAAAAAATAGCCTTTCCTTGGCTAGATAAGAATATTCAAGATCTACTGATGGAGATTCAGACCATAATTTCCTCTGGGAAGACATACATTACTTTTTTTTTTTTTTTTTTTAATCAGAAAGGTTTTATTGAACATTTTGTAGTTTACAAACAAACAGCAAAACAAAACAAAACCACGCCCCCCACACATAAACCCCCCCTCCCCCATCCCCCCATGTCTTGCCCTCCATGAAAATTGAAAAGAAAGACCACACAATATAACAAGGAGAAATGCAATAATATAAAATACAATATCTGTTCAAATATAGCATGGATATAGTACAACCATGACACACGAAACAAAGACAACATTAACGAGGGATGTGAGGGACGACTACCACAAGGGATGGCATAAGAAACAGAAGTAGGGCCACATTTAGAAGGTTGAAAAGAACGCCACCTCCATAAAAAAAGCACACAATAGGATGAAACAAACACAGGATTACAGGATATGCAAGGCAGGGGCAGCACAGGAAAAATAGTAGAGGAGGAAAACAGACAGGCGTACTCTCTCGATCCCCCTAACAACACCTAC
The DNA here is from genome assembly GCF_029499605.1 of Hyla sarda. NCBI lineage: Eukaryota > Metazoa > Chordata > Amphibia > Anura > Hylidae > Hyla > Hyla sarda. The sequence continues at coordinate 232,683,758 of NC_079190.1, read as the reverse complement.
ATAGGAGTCCTCCGCAAACAGATTGACGGCAGACCTGGAGTGTCAATCCAGGGTCCCCAGATAAGTTCAAACTTATGCATGGTCTATATCCACTTGTTTAATATGAAAGAGCTTCAGAACTTCTTGTCTGGGTCCTTCCATTCAGTGTGGTAATGAAAAATCCTAGGTAAATATTTACAGTATCAAAATTAACAATTGGGAAGATATATCAAAACCTGTGCAGATGAAAAGTGGAGCAGTTGTCCAAAGGCTTCTGAAAAATAAAAGAGGGTATCTGATTGGTTGCTTATGTGCCACTGTCCCACTTTTGTCTGCACAGGTTTTGATTAATCCCCACAAATGTCTCTTGCCCGGAGAAATGCTCAGTTTTCTTTGTATGTAGAGCATTCCTTATTACACCCATAAGGCTGTCCACCATAGAAGGCCATTGGGAGGTGTCATTGGCATCCATGTCCAAATTAAACCTAAGATTTCACTTTTGATGGAATGGAGTACTTGAACTGGACCACTAAAGATAAAGGTAGACTGTGGATGTAGGAAGTGAATAAATCAGGTACTTTTATACTTTTATGAGCCCTGCCTTATAATGGTGGAGCGGTCTAATTTGATAACCTTGGAGAGGTCAATAATAGCCAAGTGAGGGAAGAAGCCCATTCAAGGTTGGCACAATCTGTAAAAGGCTGGCTGAGAAGGTTGTCTCGGTCCTGTCTGGATCCCTAGCAAGCAGGGCACAGAGGATCCAATCATAAAACTGAAGACGGTCGACATGGTTTGGCAATTCTCTAAGTATAAGTATAACACAGGACCACCAAGGGATAGATATACCCAAAGAGCACATTGGACATCCAATAGCTAAAAGTATCAGATAAACAGAGGATCAGCTCAGGGGAGGAGTAGTATTCCCAGAAATTGGAGTAAGGCTATATAGAAACACCCAAGGAGAGTAAGGCAGGGGCAAGTCTATAAGCAGCAATAGGTCATGGTGGCTCTCTAAAGGAGAAAGAAAAAAAATGCAGGGGAATGGAAAAGAAGACAAAGAAAGAGCTCTGAACAGACATGAGCTAAGGGGAAGAGAGAGGTCTGCTATGTGCCTGAAAAGGGTCTAAACAGCACAGTGACACTGTTCACCTTGCATGGAGAGAGGATAAAAGGGACATGGTGTTGTCTGCGGTACGGTAATGTCTGCTTCATATAGACACTTCGCTCAAACTAGTTTAGCTCAGTCCCTGCATAAGATGTACATGGCTGCTAGGTGTGTTTAGTGTCAGCAGTCATAACCCGAAGGTGACTTATCACCACGAGCCAAAAATACTAGAACACAAAGAAAAGAGGGATAAGATTGTGCATTACATTTTGACAGAATTGTATGAAGGTGTCCAGAAGACCTCTCATTATTAGGAATACTGCAAGTACAGGTTGTTGGGATTTTTTTTTATAAATTTTTTTTTACAACAGACAGCATGGACACATTTATTGGAAAAAAAGTTTTTTGCTGGACAATCCATTTAAATAGGTTATCAAGGATTATTAAAACAGCAGATTTATTTAAAAAAAAACTGCATCACATATGCTGCAATGGTTGTAGTTTTACAGAAGGGTGAAGAATCACAGGTTACAGAATAAATGCTGATAGGGTTAGATATACAATAGAGACCTAGGTACCCTGGATCAGCAACACAACATCATACATGATTGACTTCTGTGCACATTAGCTAAGCAAAACTGTATCAGATATTAAGGAATTAAGTGCACTGGGTTAGTAGCACAATGTTGCACATGACAGACTTAGGTTCCGTTTAACATATATGCTGGGAAAAGCTCTCAACGTACATGTTTATCAGACTCCATAGGCTATTATGGCATCTGTTTAAGGCTACTTTAACACTGCCGTTGCGCCAAGTCCTTAAAGGAAAACTGTCAGATATTTTCTCCCGCACTATCCACACTGGTACTGGTGGATAGTGCGGGAGACTCTGATTCCAATGAGCTCTACCTTGGTCGGATCCGCCCGGCCGTTCTCCCTCAATTGTAGTCTTATTATATGTTGAAATCTTAGTCTAACTGGCACGGGCAGGGCTTCTGCGCTTAACTGGCACTGACGTCAGCGCGGCTTATGAATATTCATCCCCCATCCCTCCAGTTCTCCCTCTCTTCGCCACTCCTAACTGGGGGGAGGGGGATGAATATTCATAAGCGTCGCTGACGTCAGTGCCAGCTAAGCACAGAAGCCCCACTCGTGCCAGTTACAGGAAGATTTTAACAGATAAAACTACAATTGCGGGAGAAAGGCCAGTACCTGTGGATAGTGCAGGAGAAAATATCTGACAGTTTTCCTTTAAACGGCCATTAGGCTCTTTTTTTATTTTATTTTTTTCAGCCTTTATCGGCCCATTATCAGGAAGGGGCATAATAGGCAATAACGGGTCCCTATAAAACCCTCAGGCAGAATATAGATTATTTGACACAGCCCTGACCTCAGTATCTGAGGAGAGGGATTTAGGAGTAATTATTTCAGAAGACTTAAAGGTAGGAAGACAATGTAATAGAGCAGCAGGAAACGCTAGCAGAATGCTTGGATGTACAAGGAGAGGTATAAGCAGTAGAAAGAGAGAAGTGCTCGTGCCGCTGTACAGAACACTGGTGAGACCTCAATTGGAGTATTGTGCGCAGTACTGGAGGCCGTATCTCCAGAAGGATATAGATACTCTAGAGAGAGTTCAAAGAAGAGCTACTAAACTAGTACATGGATTGCAGGATAAAACTTACCAGGAAAGGTTAAAGGACCTTAACATGTATAGCTTGGAAGAAAGAAGAGACAGAGGGGATATGATAGAGACTTTTAAATACATAAAGGGTATCAACACGGTAAAGGAGGAGAGCATATTTAAAAGAATAAAAACTACCACAAGAGGACATAGTTTTAAATTAGAGGGGCAAAGGTTTATGCAGTAATATCAGGAAGTATTACTTTACTGAGAGAGTAGTGGATGCATGGAATAGCCTTCCTGCAGAAGCGGTCGCTACAAATACAGTGAAGGAGTTTAAACATTCATGGGATAGGCATAGGGCTATCCTTCATATAAGATAGAGATATGCATAAGGCTATCCTTCATATAAGATAGGGCCCGGGACTATTCATAGTATTCAGATTATTGGGCAGACTAGATGGGCCAAATGGTTCTTATCTGCATTCTATGTTTCTATGTTTCTATAGATCCCATTTACTATAATGGGATCCTTAAGGCGCTGTTATTTTGTAGTGGGAGTAGCGGAAGAAAAAGATGGCATATGCACTAATTTTCTACCGCTGTTCCCCCAGGCTCCCTGACGGCCGTCACATTGCCGTGTCTTAACAGCTGTGTGAAAGTCACAAAAAGGTAATGACGCATAAGTTGCATTCAGTGGCAGACATTACTTTAACGTGGCTTCCATGTTTTAAAAAAAAAATAAAAAATTATTTACAGGATTACAGGATTAAATGCATAGGCATAGTAACTACAAGACTGCAATTGGAGACAATGATGCTGCTAAGAACCTCTGAATGTGGTGGCTGAGATACAAAAAATGTATACTATGTGAACAAAGCAATCTGAGGTGCCAATAGGAACTGTAATGAATAGAGATGATTGAACTTACAGTGATTCGATTTGTCACAAAACTTCTCGGCTCTGCAGTTGCTGACTTTAGCCTGCATAAATGAGTTCAGCTTTCAGGTGCTCCGGTGGGCTGGAAAAGGTGGATACAGTCCTAGGAGACTCTCTCCAGCCACCGGAGCACCTGAAAGCTGAACTAATGTATGCAGGCTAAAGTCAGCAACTGCAGAGCCGAGAAGTTTGTGACGAATCGAATCACTGTAAGTTCACTCACTATTTAGAAGGTGGTGCTCTTTTAATAAAATGAATTACAGTAGTCATGCTTCCAAATAGAATTTCTTGTATGCTTTGTAATATTTCTCATCTCTCTACTATAATATAGCTTAGTATGCTTGAATATAAAGAGTTTATTCCAGAAAATATATAGTTAAATGGGGGGGGGGGGGGTTACAATTTTTATTTTAGAATTAAAGTATTTTTTTATTTAGGCAAAAATAATGTTTTTCCTAAAACCCATATGGGAAATGTGTCACTATTACTTACACTAAATAAAGGTAAAGTGCATAATCATATGCACTAATAGCTCTCCAGTTTGCACTGTAAAAGAGAGAGCTGGGAACTACAGTCATCGAACAAGTCAGCACAGAAAACCAAAATTCATATTAGATATAGATATACAGTAACCCCCGACCTACGATGGCCCCGACATATGATAAAATCGACATACGATGGCCTCTCAGAGGCCATCGCATGTCGATGTCAGCATAGACATACGATGCTTTTATATGTCGGGGCCATCGCATTAACTGCTATCCGACAGTGCATAATGCTTAAGCTGCTGTCTGATAGCAGCGTAATGTGCCCCAGCAGGTGCACTTACCTATTCCCGATGCTCCGGGTCCACTTCGAGATCCTCTGGTGTCTTGCGCATCTTCTCCAGGGTCCGGGCCTTGCTTTCCGGCATCGTTATTACATCACTACGCACGCCGCACCGGCGCAGCAGCGTAATAACGTCACCAGAAAGTGAGGCCCGGACCCTGCAGAAGATGCGGAAGAAGCCGGAGGATCGTGAAGAAGACACCGGAGCAGCGGGACAGCATCGGGAGCCCCTGGAACAGCAGCGGGAGCGGTGAGGACCTGGTGCGGAGCGGCGGGGACAGGTAAGTACAGCTTCCTATACTTTACATTGCACGGATCCCTCAACATACGATGGATTCGACAAACGATGGGTCGTTTGGAACGAATTACCATCGTATGTTGAGGGACCACTGTACATATTTATTTTTATATATATATATATATATATATATATATATATATATATATATATATATATATATACACACACACACACACACACACACACACACACACACATTTATATATTATACATATATATTGCTAAAAAAAAAAATTGAAAATTAAAGGGAACACTTAAACACCACAATGTAACTCCAAGTCAATCACACTTCTGTGAAATCACACTGTCCACTCAGGAAGCAACACTGATAATCAATTTCACATGCAGTTGTGCAAATGGAACAGACAACAGGTGGAAATTATAGGTAATGAGCAAGACATCCCAAATAAAGGAGTGGTTATGCAGGTGGTAATAAATAAACAAACCCCAATCACCCAAGGGTGATGGGGTAAAAAAAAAACCTAAACCAAAAGATCCCCCTCTTATGTTCACCTATAGGTGTAATAAAACTTCACTTATTTGTATTGTATTAAAAGGTTCAGAAATGTATTACTTAAAAACACTAGCACAGTCCCTATTATGATAAGGTATGATTCCTTTTGGAAATAGTAGAAAAGTCTAGAAGTCTGCAGAGCGTCTATATAGGGACTAATTGCTGCGATTTAAAATATAAAACTATGTCTCCACTACATGTTCCATGGTGTCCACCACGTCCTCAGGGGTTTAGAGACATACTGACACGTGCAGCCACCAGATGCTCCTTTTATAACATATCAGGGAACCACCCCTAAGTCATTAACCAATCTGGTTCTCACTAGCTTATGTGTCTCCATTATAAGCTAATGGAGACTTACCTTATACAGGGGTCACTGAGTCAGCATGAAGGTTCCGGTGCCGGAATATGTACCAGTTCCGTCGCATCCAATAGATCCTTTTCCCGTTTACCTTAAGTGTCAAGACACGTGGATCCCATTCTCGATTATACTTGAACATTGTAAAGTGTTCTTCTGTACGTGAATCGGGGGAAGTATAGGACTTCTCGCGTGAGAACTTTAACCAGAAGATGTTACCAATGCGCATGTCACGGCACTTAGAAAATATACCTGTTTTTTTTTTTTCCAGTTAGTCTTGTTAATCAGTTAAGAATCCAAGCATTATAAATAAATATGTTATAATTATGCTTGTAGATGGAAGTTATACTTCTTGCCTTCCTTTTCTTTCAGCCAAGGGTAAGTATTTGTTTATTGCATGATGCTATTGTGATCAATCCACGTCATCACATGATTTTAACAGATAAGGATCCATGGAGGTAGAAGAGTTATTTTTGTCATATATTTTGGGGACAAATTAATTGTCACCCCAATCTTAGATGACAATATTGATATTAGGTAGAAGCTAGGATAGCACGTATCTGCCATGAACCTTGTGTAATATATGCTATAAAAAATAAACAATAGACAGATTCATATCCATAGGACATTATTGGACCAATATAATATAGAAGAGAGTCAAAGCATAAAAGGGCAAGTACAGCAAACATTAAATGAAGGCTCCAAAAGAGAAACCCTCATTGAGACCATAGGGACTTCTAGTGCAGAGTCTATATATCCATTTGGACTCCTCTTGTAGTAGGAGTTTATCCAGATTACCTCTGCGTTGACCCAGATTCTTTTGGCATACTGCCCAGAACACCCCAAGTGGGTGATTGGGGTTTGGTTATTTATTATTGATTTACCCCTTCCCCACTCTGGTCTTTTTTTGTTAAGTAATTGATAGGGGTTATGCCCCTTTTTTTGCCCTTATATTCATTTCCAACACCACAGTATGGCGGGTTTTCTATCTCAAAAATTCAGTTTGGATCACTTTAATACTGCAGCGAGTAATGTTTTTTCTACTCAAAATCTTCCATTTAATCAAATTGATATACAACAGGCATTCCGGAATTTGACTAAAACGTATAAAAACTGTGTGAGGTCCTGGTGGGAAGTCACCAGCTTTGAAACCTACTTGCAACAAAAAATTGTTTATAGAGATCTGAGGATTCCAATAACCCCGAATTCGCACAGAGATGATATTACTTTTATTCAAGGCTGGGAACAGCTATTATCAGAAAATTCCTTACGAATGATCAGTTATTTGTGCGAATACGAGAAAAAACACTTGAAAACAATCAATACTCAAGTGGAGAACAAGAAAAAAGAAATCCAGACTTTTATTAATAATTCAGAATTTATTTCTCTGGAGACAAAACTCCAGCGAAATTTGGAGACATTTAAAAAAGAACTGAAAGAAAAAAACACAACAAGTACATTCAGGATTATACTGATTTTGCGCACGGTAAAGCATATACCTATAGAGGGGAGAAGAAAGGCAACTTTACCCAATATAATTCTCAACAACCTAGACAACGTCAGGATACAGATACATCAGGGACTGAGGAATCCTACTCTGATAGTAGTAGCTCAATACGGGAATACGAAAAGGAAATTTAAAGGGGGCAATAGGAGACAATATACTCCACAATATAAGAGGGGTCCACATAACACTAACCCCAGGACCGGTCAAACAGTCAGAATCATCAATGAGAACAGGAGCCTTTGGCCCCAACTCCTCCTCAGCCTTGTCTGGTTTACAACCCTCTCAACCCAACAATGTTATGATGAATACGCAGAACATAAACCCGATGGTTCCAGGTGCAATACAGGGCAATATGACCTACCCTCCTGTGAGACATTCAGGTCCAAATCCAGGTTCACAACCCCTATCACCAACCACGATGACACGTTTTTTAGGCCCTCCTACCCCTCTCCAAGCGCAATGGGAGGGGGTTTCCCTGCAGGCCATCAATTACCGAATCTACCATCGACCACGCAACCCCTGAGTTAGAAATAGACCCTTCCTTCGAAAGCGAAATTGGGAGATGTAGGCAATCCCTGGAGGTTAACTCTCTGCCAACTACAGAGTTACAAATTATAAATCTATCTTCCTGTAATTTGTCTTATGACGAAATGAATTTACTAAAGAAGGGCCTGTTCTTTACACCTGTACCAAAGTTTGATATGTTCACATGGGTCAAGGACATAAATCTTTTTGCCCGGAAGCTCTGTTTGCACAAGAGGCATCAACAACATACTGATGCAAATGCAATAAGCAACAATAATTAGATGCTGGCAATGGAGGCCCTAGAAGATCACCTTTTGGAGAATAAAGAAGGTCAAAGAGGATGTGTAGGTCCTTTAACAAGTTTGAGACCTAAATCGAGAACTATACCATCTCTCTCCCAGTATGGGAATATTGATACTTTTGTTAATCTAGTTACCAGGGAAATAGAGAAAATAAGACCGGAATCCAAGTTAGTACATGCTAATATTACCCCAGGGGAACGCAAGGCCTTGGAGGAACTGAAATGCCGTGACGACATTGTAATAAAAAGCTCAGACAAAAGGAGGCAATGTCGTCATCCTGGATGAGAGTGAATACATACGAATGACTATGTGTTTACTGGAGGATACTAGTAAATACAGAATATCTTCTACCTAATATCAATATTGTCATCTAAGATTGGGGTGACAATTTGTCCCCAAAATATATGACAAAAATAATAACTCTTCTACCTCCATGGATCCTTATCTGTTAAAATCATGTAATGACATGGATTGATCACAATAGCATCATGCAATAAACAAATACTTACCCTTGGCTGAAAGAAAAGGAAGGCAATAAGTATAACTTCCATCTACAAGCATAATTATAACATCTTTATAATGCTTGGATTCTTAACTGATTAACAAGACTAACTGGGGAAAAGAAAAACCCAGGTATATTTTCTAAGTGCCCTGACATGCGCATTGGTAACATCTTCTGGCCTTTTAATACAATACAAATAAAAGTGAAGTTTTATTACACCTATAGGTGAACATAAGAGGGGGATCTTTTGGTTTAGGGTTTTTTTTTACCCCATCACCCTTGGGTGATTGGGGTTTGGTTATTTATTATTGATTTACCCCTTCCCCACTCTGGGCTTTTTTGTTAAAGTTATGCAGGTGGTGACCACAGACCACTTCTCAGTTCCTATGCTTCCTGGCTGATGTTTTGGTCACTTTTGACTGCTGGCGGTGCTTTCACTCTAGTTGTAATATGAGACTGAGTCTACAACCCACACAAGTGGCTCAGGTAGTGCAGCTCATCCAGGATGACACATCAATTCGAGCTGTGGCAAGAAGGCTTGCTGAGTGTGTCAGTGTAGTGTCCAGAGCATGGAGGCACTACCAGGAGACAGGCCAGTACATCAGGAGACATGGAGGAGGCCGTAGGAGGGCAACAACCCAGCAGCAGGACCTCTACCTCCACCTTTGTGCAAGAAGGAGCAGGAGGAGCACTGCACTCTAGTAGGCCACAAATGTGCATGTGTCCACTCAAACGGTCAGAAACAGACTCCATGAGGCTTACAGCCCAACACCATGCAGGACGTTTGGCATTTGCCAGAGAACACCAAGATTGCCAAATTTGCCACTGGCACCCTGTGCTCTTCACAGATGAAAGAAGGTTCACACTGAGCACATGTTTGGCGGTGGGTCACTAATGGTTTGGGGTAGCATTTCTTTGGGGGCCACACAGCCCTTCATGTGCTTGCCAGAGGTAGCTTGACTGCCATTAGGTACCAAGATGAGATCCTCAGACCCCTTGTGAGACCATATGCTGGTGCGGTTGGCCCTGAGTTCCTCCTAATGCAAGACACTGCTAGACCTCATGTGGCTGGAGTGCGTCAACAGTTCCTGCAAGAGGAAGGCATTGATGCTGTGGACTGGCCCGCCCGTTCCCATGACCTGATTGCGATTGAGCACAACTGGGACATCATGTCTCGCTCCATCCACCAATGCCACGTTGCACCACAGACTGTCCAGGAGTTGGCGGATGCTTTAGTCTAGGTCTGGGAGGACATCCCTCAAGAGACCTCATCCGGAGCATGCCCAGACGTTGTAGGGAGATCATAGAGATACTTGGAGGCCACACACACTAATGAGCCTCATTTTGACTTGTTTTAAGGACATTACATCAAAGTTGGATCAGCCTGTAGTGTGGTTTTGCACTTTGATTTTGAGTGTAACTCCATATCCAGACCTCCATAGGTTGTAAAATTGGGGGACGGTATAGGGGGACGGGATAGGGGGGACGGGATAGGAGGTCGGGATATGTCAACAATATATGAGGACGGGATATGAAGTCAAAAGCTTCCTCCTTTGTCTATTTTCCTCCCCAACAAGGATTAGGAAGGAAAAACCGGGCAATGCCGGGTACTCAGCTAATAAATATATATATATATATATATATATATATATATATATATATATATATATATTCTATATATAGTAAGTTACCTCTGCTTGTCTCAATTTCTCCTGGACATCTTGTAGGCCTGGTAAGACAGGCTGCAGAGATCCCAACTTTACTTCAATATCTCGTAGCATTGAAAGGAAACACACAAGATTCTCTTCATGCTGAAGGCAAGCTTGCTTATTTCGGGTGTCTTGTAAATTCTAAGCAGAATATGTAAAAAAAAATAGATAAGTAAATAACAAACTAACATGAATACATAATAACCAAGAAAACAATTTGTAATGGAACCTTTTATAAAATTTTAGACTGAATGTACACTTTTTGACTATGTGTACCTATCAACAAAAAATACATAATTCCACAGCAGTGAAAGTGTCAGTTGTAGGACCAGCAAGACCTTCAAAAGAACAAACACAATTGTGGGCGTTAAGAGCTACTATTTAAAGAGTGATATCACTGACATTTTGTCAGAAGTTTAGATTGACCAGGGAAGGATTGGGGGGGGGGGGGTAGTGGTATGGGTGTCGAAGTGCTGAGAAAAAAATTACATAATGAACCACAACTGCTAGAATTTTAGGCTCAGATTTACAAACGTATAGCAAAACTTAATTTCAGTGGAAATCTTCTTTAAAATAGTATTTAAACTTCCAAGTTAGTAGTTCCTATTGTTAAGTGCCTATCATGTTAAATGTATATCTTGTTTTGCTAGGAACACATAGGAGTCCTGAAAATCTCTATATATTTTAAGAAATATACAGTACATATAACGACATTGTAATAGATTTGTTTACCTTGGGGGGTTCTTTGGTGAAGGTTTTAGATGTATGGTCTGTTTCTCTAACTTGTCCTTCTTCAATAGGGATAGTCCTATCTTGGCCAGGACCAGGTTCCTCTCCATTCAGTCTGGAATTTTTTACTGAATCTAGAGCATACTCTTGAAGGTTAGACTTATCCTTTGATTCTGCGTCTTCCTCCTGACCATCAATGTCCAAAATCTTGTCCTCTGGTTTCATATAAATTTCCTTGTCTATTAGCTCAGATGCCTTCTGTACAGCAAGTGTGTTTAAATATTCAATAGAATCGCTGTGTAACGGCAGTAAAGCACCTTTACCAATAGCAATTTTTCCATCTTCAGAAACAAAACTTGCATCCAAAGGTTCTTTTATGTCCTTAGTATGCTCTACTGGTGAACTTTGAGTACTTTGACTTTTAAGGTTTGTTAAAAATGTATTAAGATGTAGCTTATCCTGCATATTTGCAAAAGCTTGGTGTGTCTCAGTGAGCTGGGTTGGTGCCTTTCCTTCAGAACTGCTTGCATCCTGTTCTTTCACAATTTGAGGAATAGATAGGTGACTTTCGCTGGTTCTAGTAAGAATAGTCTGGTTTCCAGGTAAACCTGATTTTCCTCCATCTATCTGAGATTCAGATGGAAAACCAAACAAACTATTATCTGGACTTGAAGACTTGTCCTTCTTTAAAGATATTGATGCAGCTTTCTGAGTAGATTCATCCAGATGCTCAGTATGTGACAATTTCTTTACAACTGCTGGACCTTTAATAGATGATGTTGTGACAGTAGAAGTCTTTGATACAGCTTTTTTCTTTAAATCACAGTCTACTTTGTCACTGAAATGTGTGGTCTCAATGCCTAGGACTGAAGATCCATTTAACTTTGTAGTCTGTTTTGTCAGGTCAACAATGGTTGAGGAGTTTTTAGAAAGTAATGTTATTGGCACCTTATCACTAACTGGCATCTTCAACTCTCTAGCATTAATATCCACTATGATATGGTCTGCAATGTTTGATTTCCTGAGGTCAAAAGGCTCTTTATTTTTAGAAGACACTTCACTATGGCTCATATCTGTAACATTACCTCTAAAAATGGATGAAGAACTCTCATCCTGGCCCTTATTTGGAGTCACATGACCAGCATGTGCTCTCTGTTTAACGTCACTCTGATTCTCTTTGGGATCTCCAGGAACGTGGTTACCTCCTGAACCATGTGTGTGCTTATACTGAGTGTCTTGACTCACAGAAGATATTGACTGGGAAAATCCTAACTTAGAATCTTCAGAAGCTATTGGGCGCTCATGTAAATGCTTTGTCAGTAAGTCAAGTTCTGCATATTTGTGTCCAGTCAGAACATCGATTTTACATTTCTGTAACATGTCTGTATATGGTATATCCCCATTCTCTTGCTCACAATGTAAATTACATGGCATAACACTACCACTATTGGAAGACAGGATTCTTTCATCCCCTCCTGAGGGCTGAGAAAGCTGTAACTGATAAATACATTCAAACTCTGAGAGTTCCTCAAATATATCTTGATCAATCAACCCGTGTTTAAGGGAATCGAGCACAGAAAATCGCATCCCTGATAAGTGATGTATTATACCACCATCTTGAATTTGCCTAGATAAAAGCATGATAGTATCATGTCTGCTAATAAGACCCTTATTGAGGGCCTCCACTAAAGGCATAGGTTTCTTAGACTTTGGATCGGGGATCCCACTTGACTCTAACTGTAAGCTTAGGAGTTTTTCTTTGGTTATTGTGTCCGTACTTTTCCCTTTAGAAGCTTTTTCTAACCTTATTAGTTCTTCCTTATCCAAAGGATTTACCAAGTTCAAACTAGAGGCTAATGTGACCGATATCCTCTTGCTTCTCTTCACATCATGTATACCCCCAGTGATCACCTGGACTTCTAAAATGCTTTTGGCTATTTTTTCAGTAATGAGTTTTGCTTTCATTGCTTCTTGAACAGAATATATCTGGTTATTTTGCATGTCTACAATCCCAGCAACTGACTTGTCTGAGTTGAAGACTTTTTGCAAGAGATTTTCATCCATCAGCCCTTCATCTATTACATCCTGTATTGTTAATGCCTCACATGACTGGGAATCAAAAAATCCAGAGAATAATCCAAGACGCTCCATGAGTCTTAAAGCTGTGTGGCTGGAGATGACCCCCATGGCAACTGCCTCATTTAAAAGAAGCTTCTGACCAGAATTTGAATCTATGATACCTCCATGTATTATCTGTTCAGACAGCATATTTAAAGTATCCTCCTCTTCGAGGTCAAAGGAAACATTTTCATCATAAAACAGATCTTTATTAACATGTGGTAAAACTTCTATGTCTTCAGGTTTCTTGCTTACAATTGTGGCAATACTTTGCTTGGATGTTACTTTAAGATGTTTTACACCATCACATGAAATTTGTTCTGGGATAATATTTTCATTTTTACTATTAAAAGCCATTTCTGATGATGCCCTTTCTATGGTAAATATAGGCTTTTGAAAATCTGTCTCATTTAGCAACATTTCAGGCTCAGACATAATGCATGATTGGCTTTCAGCCTGAGCTCTATTATTGGAAGTGATCGATCCTCTCCCAGGAAGTTGAGTGATATTTTTGGTTGGTTCTCTGTCAGACGTTATTTGTGTATATACCAAAGGCTGTAAATCTGCAGCAGTGTGTTTGGAAGCATTTTGGTCTTGGATTTCAACTGAACTATTAAGCTGAAAAGAATGTGTGTCCTGTGTTTGAGGGTGATCCACACACAAGGACAAAATGCTCTCTTTTGGCAACATGAATGGTTCTAGCTCACTCACTTTGTCTGTATTTATTTCTGTAAGAGTTTCCATAAGTTCAGAACATCTGGTCTGTTCTAGATCAAGACTTTTCTCACTAGCAAAGTGTTTAATATTAGGACTCTCTTCACTAAAATAGTATGGACTATCCCCTAAGAATAGCTCCTCAGCTTTGTTTTCCATGTTTTTAATAAGCAGCAGTCTCTGACCATTATGAATATTTACGTAGCTCAAGTGTCTTAAAGACACTAGTTTTTCTTTGTACTCAGATTGTGAATTCATTAGAATTTCCAATATATTCCTATCAACGGGATGTGAACTGCTGGTCCAAGAAAGAGAAAATGGTTGGACTCCAGGCTGTTGAAAGAATTCTGATGACAGACTGGGCTCTAAATCCGGAATAAAGGTAGACTGCAATGTTTTGGCATTGCTTTCTTCTAAGACCCCGCACTGAATGGCTTTGTCCAAAGTCATTACTTCTTTATTTTCTAAGACATATAGGCCTTGGATCTGGTGTCGGTTTCCAAGAATTTTTATTGCCAGCTCAGTAGAAACATTGCCTTCTTGAATGGTATCTGAAACAGGAAGGACTTCCCCAGATTCTGGCCAAAGAAAACCTTTAATTGAAGTCAGTGACTCCAATACAAGAAGAGCAAGTTTTGGTGCTACAAGATGGCATTTTACTGCTTCATCCAATGAGATTCTTTGTTCAGTTGCAACATCGATGATACCACCATCAAAAAGCTGTCGTGTAAGCAGAGCACACGCCGTATCTTTGTCCATCAAATGGTACCTCAGCGCTTCATCAACACTAAGTCTATGACCAGTTTTCGGATCTACTATTCCACCTGCAAACAACTGTGCTTCTAAAAGCCTTAAAGCCACTTGTCTGTCAATAAGTCCTTCTTGTACAGCCTTAAAGATATTAACTTTTTTGCCTGATCCGAGGCACACCATTCCACCAGCTACCTGTTTGACTGGAATAAGCCTCAGTCCAGTTGACTCATGTATTATGCAGCTTTCCATAAGTTCTGTTAAACTCACTAGTTTAGTAGTGTTTGGATCAATAAACTTCTTACAGGATATCTTAATCTTTTCCATTAGATTGCTACACGCTAGCATATCTTTGATAGATTCTTCTGAATCAGTGGATAACTTAAGTATGCCAGAAGACAAATAGATATTCAAGATTTTTAGACCAACACTTTCAGTGATTTCCCCTTTTTTCATTGCAGTTAAGAGGACATTCATTCTGTTCTTTTGGTCTGCGCATTTATCTAGCAATGTATTGGCTAAATCTAAATGTTGAAGACGTTGGAACATTCTTAAATCTATAATATTCTTTTCAAGAGCTTCGTCTAAGGTCATTCTCTCATTTGTTTCAGGAAAAACCAAGCCAGACAGGACAATCTGAACTTCCAAAAGCATTAAACCAGTATCTTGGTCTATTAGACCTTTCTGCATTGCTAAGAATATAGGAAATATCTCCATTGATCCCAGATCTATAACTCCGGCAATTGCATGACACTCCTACAAAAAAAAAAAAAAAAAAAAAGAGAATATTAGGGAACATGTACTTTCAAAGTGAAAAAAGGCTAAAAGCAAAAAAAAATAACAAATTACCATGCATTTCTATAGCTACAAACATGAAAATATCAGCAAGTGCCATAGACAGCCACCGGCAAATATGCAGCACAAAATTTTAAGACCAAAATTTGTGGAAAAAAATCAGCACAGTACAGCAGATACAAAAGATATAAAAAAAAAAAAAAAAAAAAAAAAAAAAAAAAGGAAAAGTCAACTTCATATAATCATAAGATGCCCACCACCGATTATTACTTGTTGCTACATACAATAATATTTTTTTCCCAACAGACCATGCAACTTCGTATTCATGTGTAAGAATAATCAGCCAAAAGACCATAATAACATGCATTTATACATCTGCTAGGCCTACATACCTACTTTCCGGTTTACAATCCGCACATAACAAAATAAGGAAAATCTGAGGTCAACAGACATTTAAAAAAAAAAAAGAAGAAGACATACAAAAGTTGTCAACTTACCGGAGTTGCCGCATGTGCCACAGAAACGTAATAGACAAGAGAACCTTAAGCGATGATGTATAACACACAGGAAAAGCTTTGGTGTTAGCTTCCAGCATGCCAGCATGTTTTGCAACACGAAACCCCACGTACAGGGATCTTCCACTCCAATATTTTTTTTTTTTACCAGAGGTTTGTTTGTAGCCTCTGGATTGTTAGTGGAACTCATAAGCAGGGATGCTAGTTAATTTTTGGTAAGACATTAACAGGACACATCGTGCTCAGTACAGAGAATACACTTCCACAACGTTAAGTGTGCTCGACTGTCTCAACAAGGTTGTTAAAAGCAAAAAAAGGAAAAACTGTTACTGGAGAACACACACACACTTTCAGGTGACCATGGTAGTTTCACTCTCTACAGAGACATTCACATGCTCATATTAATATACAAAAAAATACAGCACAGACATAAATGTGGATAAGATGTGTGACTAACTTAATGTTCACAAAGAAGAACAACAGAAAGGTTACATACATACAGTCACAAAAACCTTCGACTAAATGGAAGCTTTTGAGAAGAGAGAGGCGAAAGACAGTTTGTATTAAGATGCAGACCAGTAATGTGGGATTTAAGGGGTACTCCGGCCCCAAGACATCTTATCCCCTATCCAAAGGATAGGGTATAAGATGTCTGATCGCAGGGGTCCCGACGCTGGGGACCCCCGCAATCTCTCATGCAGACAGTCACCTGTGGCAGCTGCACAGAGTGATGTTCGCTCCATGTCTGAGGGGTGACGACTACGGGGCCGGAGTTTTGTGACTGCATGACTCCACCACCTTATGACATCATGCCCCACCCACTCAATGCAAGTCTATGGGAGGGGGCGTGATGACCACAGGTGGGTGTCTGCCTGAGAGATTGCGGGGGTCCCATGAGAGATTGCATGAGGAAAACATGTATATAAGTCACATAATACAGCTCTCTCTCCTCCCAAGGCTTATGACAACATTGAAAGCTTGAAAGATATCAGTTAATGCAGCTATTTACGAACTGCAAACGATGATGAAGATTGTGAAATGTATCTACATACTAATATTAACATTACACACATGATCTACATATGTCCACATAGGTAAAATGGGATGTAGTACTTCCTACCTTTTGTTCAGCCTCCCGAGCAAGCTCAGTATGAAGCACTTGTATCTGGTTATCAGACTCTTCACAGAGCCTGTTATATGTTCCCTTCAGCTCCTGGATCTGAGAAGAGATCTCTGCTTTCTCCTCAGGTGACAACCTGTGTGAACAAGGAGCTTGAAGATTATTAAACTAAATCCGGCCACGGATGCTAAGATTTCCCCCCTCCCCCAGTGTCATCTAGATGGTTGCAAATATTATACCTTTGCATTAGCAGGTGGAAATTCTGAAAAAGTTAAAAGAGAACTTGTAGCCTTGTGAGGCTGCTGCTACATAGATATGGGTGTTAATTTATTTTTTATTTTTCTCTAAGCCCTCTGCTTCCCTAGCCATTAGTTTTGGCACTAGCAAACTGATAATGATGGAAGAGATATCCAATGAGATGGTCATCATTGCTCTCCCTGCAGAGATCAGTCATACCCACCACCTTGGCTATCTAGGCCCGCATTAACACACTGGTTGCAAAAACGAATGGGCACCAATAGTGCTAAGGAATCTGATGTTGTCAGGAAAAAAAAAGGCCTGGATTTGTGGAACACCATCTCCATATGGATCATGACAAAACAAGTTTTTACCTCCCTTTAAAACTTATGACGGTGCCCGCACTCTGCCGCACTTCACTTCCAGGAGCCGAGGCCAATCACACACTCAGCAGTGTCCTACTTTAACCATTGATTGGCAATGTGACTTATTGTCTGTCTGCAGCTCCAGGAAGTGAAGTGAAACATAGACCAGCTCTGCAATAAAGGAAGAAAATCAGAGGGTGTTTTTATTTATTTTATTTTTTAAATCAGCCAGGACACATTTCTTTAAAAAAAAATTATTTAGCTGGACAACCCCTTCAAGGTGCAATGATAGTAAGATGCAATGATAGTAAGATTAATGAGCACTAACAGACAACTGATTGATGAACAGACATATTTTGGCCAGTGCAAAATAATTTTAGTGGCATGGCAACCATCTTTATAGTTCCAGTTTTATGCTTTACTCACACAAGTTACAACTTTGTGTATGAGCTTTATTATAAATTGTGTCTATAGACAGCAGCAAGACTTAAAGGGTAGCTCTTTAAGTCTTGCTTTTTTTCTGTCCCTGCCTATTGCCCATCTATCCCTAACCCCCTCCCTGCTTTTAATTTTTATTTTTACTATATTAAAAATGCCTTTTGTCTGCCTGGCAGTGTGCTCACTACCAGGCAGACTTCCCCAGCAGGCACCACATCACCGATGCCTGCTGGTGGGGGGGGGGGGGGGGGGGGGGGACTTCCGCCCTTAGTTCATCTACACAGGGTGCCTCCAGCTGTTTCACCACTACAACTCCCAGCTTGCCCTGACATCTATTGGCTGTCAGGGCATGCTGGGAGTTGTAGTATTGAAACAGCTGGAGGCACCACTGCAGAGTCCGGCAGTGGGCGTGCAGGGACAGTGGCGGCGACGACGATGTGCGGGACGAGTGGCCTCCCAGCCAGTGGCCGGGGAGCCAATGCGCTTGCTCCCGCCTGTCTGATTGACCCCTAGTGGCCGGTTTTTAAATGTAAATTAAACCTTTTTAATGAAAAAAAATATAATAAAAGTATATTCGAGATATGTTGTATTACATAAGTACTACAAGATATCAAAAAATAAAGTTGGTGACAGTGCCCATTTAACTAAATAGCTTCCATGCTTATATTAATAACACCTAAATTCTACAAAGCCCACATCTTTACACAGGGCTAGTGGTACTTACTTATCATTGTTCTTGGCCAAGAAGATCTGCATAGACTTAATAGCTTCAGAAACATCATCCTTTTTTGAGAGAAGCTCATCACTTAGTGCCTATGGGAAAGAAAAATATTTTTTGAAAAATAGCCTTCATTTATTTTAAGACAATTCAAGTACAGAAGAACTCAACAATCAGTTTTAGTCCCAGAGCAGTAGGAGAGGACCGACAGGTCAGAAAAAAAACATGAAGTGTCCGAGGAAACCACAGAATAAAAATTAACTGAACACACCCTCGGACAGGTAACCGAACCAGGAACACCTGTGTCCCCCAATGGATCCTCCAAGAAAGAGATTTTACAGTAAGCACAAAAATCTCCTTTTGCTTCCTTGTAAATTTCATATGAAACAGGATACACTTTAAAGTAGTTGTCCAACACCAGAAAAAAATATAGTAAGATTAGCTGAGTGGCAAAACTATAGGCACCTGCCCTGAATACCCACTGCTGGAGTTCCAACACTCCTGACCCCTGCAGCTAACGGCTGCTTCCTGGGTCCACTGACGTGTTAACCCTACCCCGCAGGAACTCCCCACTCAACCAGTCATTGGCTGCATCAGTGACCCACTTTAGCCAGTGATTGGCTGACTAACCAGTTCCAGCAGGGTCAACAAGTTACAAGAACCAGCTTTGAACAATGGGGCCAGAGAACTTTGGAACGCCTGCTATGGGAGATATGAGGCAAATGATTAAGACCTTTTTTTTGCGCTTTTATGGCACCCTGAACAAAATTTTAATTTTCTGGGGCTGAACAATCCCTTTAATATTTTCACAACTTACACATATAGCTGCAAGATTTAACTGCTTTCTCAAACATTGCTGGGTACGAAGAAACAGTGAAGGGAATTTTCCATAATAGAACTCTTTGTGTATAATGAAAACTGCAAAACTATTTAAAACAATTTTCACATTAATAGTCATACCTTTTTCTCTGAGATTGACTTTTTCAGGTCAGTACTGTTCCCACCATGCGCTGACACCACCGGAGACAGACTAGAAACCCAGCTAGACAGTTGTTTTAGATCTTCAATATGCCTTTCTTTCTCCTCTTCAAGAACTTTCTATAATGATGCAAAAAAGTAAAACAAACATGTCAGGATATTAAAGAAAATATATCATTATGCCAAACACAGGCGCTTCAAAAACCTACATCTTCCACTAAGGCATTACTCATTGTGGCATTATCAGTTGTACCTTACTAATGATGTGAGAACAATTGTTTACGTATCAGATAAGTCACTATAACTCCATATTTTATTATATACATAGAATAACCACCATCTATTGTTTTTGTATACATACATTTGGCATTTTTTATTAGTTTGACTTATTCTGCTTGGGATGCGTTGTCTTTGCTTTTCATGATAAAATAAAATTCAGACCATGAAAGTAGACATTTTTTTTCTACAAAACAATACCTCCTCTTCTTCAAGTCTCCGCAGGGCGTCACTGATATACTTCACATGCTGTGTAGTTAATGTCACCAGAGCAGTGTAGCGAGTGCGTAGATCCATAAACTGAAGAAAGAAGCAAATACTAAGGACATGTAGAACATTAATGGAATATGTATAAACTCCTATAAAAAAAATGTATCGCCTTACTTCTTGTGTTATAACATCTGAGGTAGACAGCATTCTTCTCCGCTTTAGTGGCGACTTCTGCTGTGAATCTACAAAGGCCTTGTAGGTCATGAGTTGCAGTTCATAATCCTTGCAAAAATAATTTTGTTATACAAATTTTAGTAAGCCAGAATTAAACAGGGTAAAGTGGTATTCCAGAGAATTATTTTTACCTTTAAAAGTGGTGAAGATGGCAGAAATAAATATAAAAACTTGTACTGACCTGAGGATAATGCCATTCTCTACTATCAGTTTCCTGTTTTTCATCCTGACACACATGAAATCCCACTCAACCAATTACTGGCTGAGGCAGGCCACTGCTGTGGCTATTGACTGGCTGAGCAAGCATTACAAACATGTTGGGAACAAAAAGCTCTGAAAGTAGGGCTAGAACTGTCAGAACAGCACCAATAGTAGATAGGCAGCAGGTGAGTACAAGGTTTTTTTTTTTTTTAATTTTTTTTTTTTTTTTTTAACTCCTGCCACCCTAAGCAGTTTAAATGATAAAGACGCTTCTCCAGAATACACCATTAATAGGAGTGTGATTCATTGGCATAGGAAATCAACAGAAAATAACATGGAATGCTCCTCATAATACTTACCTTCACAGACACAGAGTACTGCTGGGAAAGGGCCTGACATTCATCCAAACGAGATTGATTCCGCTCTATTTCAGCCACCAGTGCCTAAAAATTTTAAAAATGTCCATGAGGTCAAAGTATGCACAGGGGAAAACCAGTGATTATGCATTCTTTATAAAGTCATTATGTTCTAAAGTAAAAAAAAAAATTATAAGCTATGCAACACAAAAAAAGTGTACGACCACAGCAGCATTAATATTCTAGATCCATAATACAAAAGCCCGTTTCAACTCTAATGAAAGTATTCTCTAGTAATACACCATCCAAACCCCCACCACAGACATAACCATACGGATGGGTCAACTGTCTCTCTATGAAATCGGATCAAATATCTGACAGAGGCCAACTGGAAATAGCTCCTATAGAGGAATAGTCACCTTTCCTTTTGGTCTATGCTTATATAGGACTACCACTGACTGATCTGGCTTGCAGAATGGGGCTTAGGGTGCATTTACATCACATTTTTTTTTTTACATACAGTTGCTGTATATGGTTTTCAATGTGAAAACTTCCAGGCAGCGGAAGAGAGAGGTGGTATCTGGTAACTATAAAAGCATGTACACTAAGCAATTGTTGTCTGTGTGATTGTGTGTCTGTATACAGGAGTGTGAAGTATACAAGTGAGTGTAAGTATAAAAGTGAAAGGGACATAAAATTAAGGGACTTTAAATTCAGAGAGTTTAATTGAAATAAGGATATTTTTTAATGGTTACCGTAAAATCTGTCTCTAGGAGGTATGACACTATGGCAACAAAAAAGTCGGCTCCCCCCAGCAGGATATACCCGCCTCCAGGCCCTGAGCTAATCAGTTTAAGTACCAGAGCAATAGTAGAGGACAAACAGGTCAAGGAAAAAACAAGAACTGTCCGAGAACCAGAAGAAAAAGTATAATTGAACACACCCTCGGACAGAGAACCAAAGAGAAACCCAAAAGGGTGGGAGCTGTGTCCCCCAATGGATCCTTGGAGAAAGATTTTACGGTAAGCATTAAAAAATCTCATTTTCTCTATCGGCTCTCTTGGGGGACACAGACCATGGGACGTACCAAAGCAGTCCCTTGGATGGGCAAGATAATCAGTCAGGCAGACGGCTGTTCCACTGCCACCTGCAGCACTTTACGGCCCAGACTAGCATCAGCCGATGCGAAGGTATGAACCCAGTAGAACCTCGAGAAAGTGTGCAAAGACGACCAAGTAGCCGCCTAGCAGATCTGCGAGGCCGAGGCTTTGTTCTGGAGAGCCCAGTATGCACCAACATAACGGGTAGAATGAGCCACAACCCTGAATGGAGGAATCTTCCCCCCTACACCGATAGGCTTCCGAAATGGCAGACCGGATCCACCGAGAAATGGTGGCCTTGGAAGCAGGTTGTCCCTTATGACGACCTTCCGTAAGGACGAAAAAGGAATCGCACTGACGAAACGAAGAAGTGATAGAGAGGCAGGACCTAACAGCCCGAACCACATCCAGTTTGTGGAGTAAACGCTCCTTAGGATGAGAAGGAGCGGGACAAAAGGACGGAAGGACAATGTCCTCATTGAGATGAAAGGCCGAAACGACCTTAGCCAAAAAGGAAGGATCTGGCCAGAAGACAACCTTGTCCTGGTGAATCACCAGAAACCGAGAACGGCAGGAGAGAGCTGCCAATTCAGACACTCTCCGAATGGAGGTGATGGCAACAAGAAATGCCACTTTCCAAGAAAGGAGGCGCAGGGACACCTCCCTAAGGGGTTCAAAAGGTTCACCTTGGAGGACACCCAGAACCAGATTCAAGTCCCAAAGGGAGAAGGTGACCGATAAGGAGGGGCAGCGTGCGACACTCCTTGAAGGAAGGTCCGGACATGAGAATTAGAAGCCAGAGGATGCTGGAAAAGAATAGAAAGGGCCGAAACCTGACCCTTAAGGGAACTGAGAGACAACCCCAGTTCCAATCCCGACTGCAAGAAGGAGAGAAGACGGGGAACGGAAAAAGTAACAGGAGACAAGACCTGAGCTTCACACCAACGAAAATAAGACCGCCAGGTACGGTGGCAAATTTTCGCCGAGGAGGGCTTACGAGCCCTGAGCATGGTGCGAATGACTTGGGAAGAGAAACCACAGGCTCTCAAAACCACGGTCTCAACCGCCACGCCGTCAAATGCAGAGACTGTAAATTGGGGTGGCAAAGAGGACCCTGAGACAGCAGGTCCGGACAAAGTGGAAGGCGCAGCGGAGCGTCATCCAGGAGCCTGACCACGTCGGTGTACCACGTCCTTCAGGGCCAATCTGGAGCTACCAGTATGGTGGGAACGTCCTCCGCTTTGAGTTTCCTCAGAACCCTGGGAAGGAGTGTAAGGGGAGGGAACAGATAGGGCAGGGCAAACCCCGGCCAAGGAATCACTAGGGCGTCCACGGCTAGAGCCAGGGGGTCCCGGGACTTTGACACAAATGGAAGAATCTTCCGATTGTGCCGAGACGCAAAGAGGTCCACGTCTGGAATGCCCCAGAGGTCGCAGATCTGCGCGAAGACCTCAGGATGTAGAGACCACTCGCCAGGGTTGGCTGAGGAAGTCCGCTTCCCAGTTGAGCACACTCGGAATGTGAATCACTGAAATGGCCGTAACCTTGTTTTCCGCCCAAAGGACAATCTTTGTCACCTCGGCCATGGCTGCCAAGCTGCGAGTGCCGCCTTTCCGATTGATGTAAGCTACGGCCGTGGCGTTGTCCGACTAGACTCGGACAGGGCGGGTCTGAAGCAGGGACTCCCAATGAAGACAAAGAAGAATCGCCCTCAGTTCCAATAGGTTTAATTGGAAGAAGGGCTTCCCGGGGAGACCAGAGGCCTTGAACCATCCAGTACCTGAACACACCACCCCAGCCCAACAGACTGGCATCTGTTGTAACTACCTGACAGTGGAGGGGAAGAAATGATCGCCCCTGAAGAAGAAGGGGGGAGCGGAGCCACCAGAGCAGAGACTAACGGATCCGACAAGGGAGAGCAATCTTGCGATCTGTCCCATCGAGAGATAATCGCCAGTTGAAGGGGGCGGTAATGAAACTGAGCAAAGGGTACGGCCTCCATGGCCGCTACCATCCGACCCAAGACTTCCATGCAAATGCGGATGGAAACTGGGACCTGGGACCGAAGGGAGCGGACTCCTGACAGGAGAGTCAGACGTTTGTCCGGCGGAAGGCAAATCCGGGCAGAGGCTGTGTTGAATTGAAGTCCCAAGAAGATCAGAGACTGGGTGGGAGAGAGGACAGGCTTGTCCCGGTTGACCATCCACCTGAAGCGATCCAAGGTCTGGAGAGTGAGATCTACATTCTCCAGAGTCTGGACTCTGGTGGGAGCCTTGATGAGAAGGTCATCCAGGTAAGGGATCACTGAGACTCCTCTCCTGAGACTATCACTGGCGCAAGGATGTTGGTAAAGACCCGAGGTGCAGTGGCCAGACCAAAGGGGAGGGCTACGAATTGAAAATGCCCCTCCGGAACCGCAAAGCAGAGGTACCGCTGATGGCCGGGAAATATTGCAACATGGAGGTAGGCATCCTTGATGTCCACCGAAGAAAGAAACTCCCCTTGTTCAATGGATGCCACTACTGAACGGAGAGATTAAATTCGGAAGTGGCGGATGAGAAGATGACGGTTGAGACGCTTGAGGTCCAAGATTGGCCGCAAAAAAACCGCCCTTCTTGGGGACCACAAAAAGATTGGAATAGAAACCCCAAAAACGTTCCCCTGGAGGAACGGGGACAATAACTCCTTGGAGTAGGGACAGGAGGGCCTCACGAAACTACTTCGCCAGAGAAGGTGACCGGCGGGGCCCGGGACTGAAGAAAAGATCCCTCGGAAGGGAGGCAAATTCAATTCGGTATCCGTTGGACACCACGTCCCTGACCCAAGAGTCCTGAATGTGTGTGGTCCAGATGTCTCAAAAAAGTAAGAGACTACCTCCTACCCAAGAAAAATCTGCGGGTGAGGGCTTCACTTCATGCGGAAGTGGGTTTGCGGTTGCCCGATTTGGCCGCAGAACGGCCGGAACGGTTGGTGTCCGACTTCCAAGACGGGCGTGCCCGGAACGAGGAGCCTGCCCAGACCCCTTATTGGGACCAAAAGTCCAAAAGGACAGGAAGGAAGAGGACTTCCTCTGGGAAGTAGAGAGAGCCTTATTTTGAGGCAACAAGGAACTCTTACCCCCCGTCGCCTCAGAGATAATCTCGTCAAGGCACTTGCCAAAAAGACGGGTACCAGTACAGTAAACCCCCCCCCCCCCGGACATGTGATGGCCCCGACATATGATAAAATCGACATAAGATGGCCTCTCAGAGGCCATCGCATGCCGATATCAGCATCGACATACAATGCTTTTATATGTCGAGCCATCGCATTAACTGCTACCCGACAGCGCAAAATGCTTAAGCTGCTGTCGGATAGCAGTTTAAGCATCCCGGGCAGGTTCGCTTATCAATTCCCACTGCTCCGGGTCCACTTCGCGATCCTCCGGCGTCTTCCGCATCTTCTCCAGGGTCCGGGCCTCGCTTTCCGGCGTCGTTATTACGTCACTACGCACGCAGCGCCGTCGCAGCAGCGTAATAACGTCACCAGAAAGCGAGGCCCAGACCCGGCAGAAGATGCGGAAGAAGCCGGAGGATCGAGAAGACGACACCAGAGCAGCGGTACATCATCGGGAGCCCCTGGGACAGCATCGGGAGCGGCGGGGACAGGCGAGTACAGCTTCCTATACTTTACATTGCACGGATCCCTCAACATACGATGGATTCGACAAACGATGGGTCGTTTGGAACGAATTACCATCGTATGTTGAGGGACCACTGTAAAAGGAAGCTCGGTGAGAGACCTTTTGGAGGCGGCATCCGCATCCCACGCCTTAAGCCACATGGAACAGAGAGGCCGCTAGGTGACCCACAGCAAAGGCAGCACAACGGGCTGACTGCATGGAAGCTGTGCACCGAAAGTCCCCAGCTTTAGAGCATTGGAGAACCAAAGCAGACAGATCCTCTGGGGGGGATCCCGCCAGGATACCCTGACGGAGTTTAGAGCACCACACCGATAGGGCCTTGGACACCCAAGCAGAGGCGAAGGTGGGAAGCAGAGAAGAGCCTGCTGCTTCAGAGGCAAACTTCGCTAAGGACTCCACCTTCTTGTCCATCGGATCCTTGAAGGCAGCCGCGTCTGCTAGCGGCAGTGTAGTAGCCTTAGAGAGGCGGGAAATTGGTGGATCCACCGAGGGAGGGGAAACCACCTTAGAGACAAGGTCTTTGGCGAATGGGTAACGCACTTGAACCTTCTTCATTCCCGGGAACCTCTTGTCCGGATGTTTCCATGCAGATTCCAGAAGGGTGTCAAATTCAGTGTGAGAGCTGAACATTTGAGGTGCTGGTTTAGCACGATGAAAGTATACTTCAGGAGTCACGTCTGAAGATCCTGGGTCCTCTAAGTGAAAGATGTCTCTTATGGCCGCAACCAATGAGTTCACCGTTTCAACTGTATCTGAGCGGTCCTCTGAGTCAGATGCCAATTCAGAAGCCTCATCCGCCAGTTCACCAGGAGAATGTGAACGAGTGGAGGCAGCCCTGGAGGGGGGGGGGGGGGGGCGACCCTGATCGGGTACGCGGCTCTGGCGAGGCAGAGCGGTGACTCCGGGAACGTCCTCTGGAGGAGCGAAGTTTGTGACCAGATGACATGGGGGGGCGGGACCCATGAGGGGAGCACCCACATCTACTTATAGACTCAATGGAAGAGTCAGAAGAAGCACCCCTAGTACGCTTGCGAGAGCGTGAAGCATGTGGAGAAGAGGAGTGGGACCCTTTAGAGGGCAGGCGCAGGGCAGACCTCTTCAAGGCAGACACCACGTCATGGGAGGCCTCAGGCACCGAACGGGAGACTTGAGTCAAGTCAGCCACATACTGGGATAGGGAAGAAACCCAGGCTGGAGGGGCGGCCGAATCCACCGGAACTGAAAGAGCATCCGGTGGTGCCAGGGGGAGCAGTGGAGCAGGCAGAGCAAGTAGGTTCAGCAGAACCAGGCATTTTGGAATTACAGCTCTTACAGACATAATAGGAAACTAACACTCCAGTTGTCTGTTTAGAGGTAGGAACAGTTCTGGGTGCGGACATAATGAAAAAAGAACTCTCTCACCCGAGTCTGTGTCCCCAGGGCAGCTGCTGTGAGGAGAACTCCACTCTAATGTAGATAGAGAGGGAGAAAAAAAAAACAGCCAATAGCAAGAGAGGGGTGTGCCTGGAGCAGGGGCTCTGTTTGATTGGCCCCTGCCACCTATAAACGCGCGCAAGGCGCTGATTGGAGGACAATTCACGCCTCCAGTAAGCTCCTGCGGCTCTGTGGGCGGAGCTATGGTGCCCCGGCCGCCAAAATGCCGAAGAAGAAAATAGTAATGGCGCCCGCTCCTTGCCCCGAGCGCACATGTCATCCGCATATGCGCTTGCGGGGAAGTGAGCGGGCGCGACTCATATTCGCCGGCAGCAGTCTGCTGCCGAAAGTGAAAGTAAGTCAGCGCTTCATGCGCCGGTACAGTATAAGCGCCGCGGCTGTCAGCCGCACAAGTAAAACACACACACAAGCATGCGAATAAAGTGAGCCATTCACCCAAATATGCCACTGCTCGCCCCAGAAATAAAGATAAAGCCCCTTGTCCAGGTCAGCCCCTTCAGACACTAAGCTAAAACTGATCAGCTCAGGGCCTGGAGGCGGGTATATCCTGCCGGGAGGAGCAGACTTTTTTTGTTGCCATAGTGTCATACCTCCTAGAGACAGCAGCATACACCCATGGTCTGTGTCCCCCAATGGAGCCGATAAAGAAATTAGATTTTTTTTTTTTTACTGTTAATTTTTGCAATCCCCAAATCTAGTATGGCCTCCATGTTGGAAAAGGCAGTCCAGTGTTCATCTTGCACAATGTATGCAATCCTTGAACAGCAGTTTAAGGGTGCATATTGTCGTGTAAGATGTGTGCGAGTTGTTCATTTGGAAGCCCAGATCCTGGATCTAGAGGAGCAAATGGCAACACTGAGACACAGTGACAACTTGGAGAGGAGTCTTCTGCTCACCGAGCAAGTACTCTCTGGGGTAGAGGTGGGGGGAGGATAGCGGGATGGAGGTGCAGGACAGTCAGGCAGCTAGCTGGGTTACAGTTAGAAAACAGGGTAGAGGGAAAAGTGTCAGGGAGGCTAGTCCTGATCTGGCACACGCCTACAGGTTTCCCCAGTTGGCAGATGAGGGGGATGCCATTTCAGAGCTAGCAGTACTGCAGCAGGACTATGCCTCTGACTGCCAGGGGGTGTCTGCTCCAGTAAGGAGGGAGGGAGGAGTGCAGGCCAGACAGGTACTGGGGGACTCAATTATTAGGGGGATAGACAGGGCGATCTGTCAAGAAGACTGGTATCGCCGAACAATGTTTTGTCTTCCTGGAGCTCGAGTTCGACACATTGCGGATCGGGTTTACAGGTTGATGGTGAGGCTGGAGAGGACCCAGTGGTCATGGTACATATTGGCACCAATGACAAAGTAAGAGGTAGGTGGAGTGTCCTTAAAGATGATTTCAGGGACTTAGGCGACAAGCTTAAGGCAAGGACCTCCAAAGTAATACCTGTACCACAAGCGACACCAGAGAGGCAGCGGGAGATTAGGGAGGTAAACAAGTGGCTCAGAAGCTGGTGTAGGAAGGAGGGGTTTGGGTTCATGGAGAACTGGGCCGACTTTGCTGTCTAATACAGGCTCTACCATAGGGACGGGCTGCCCCTCAATGGGGAGGGTGCAGCTGTGCTTGGGTAGAAGATGGCTAGAAGGGTGAAAGAGTGTTTAAACTAGGGACTTGGGGGGGGGGGAGGGAACTTACAATGTAGAGGGGGAAAGATAGTGTAGATAGAGAGGGTGGGACTTATTAATGTACCTGGGGGTGGAGCGGAGGGAGGGGTTAGAATCGTTAATATGGATAGGCTTTATAGGAAGAAAAAAACATACACCTTTGAATTGCTGGTTGACTAATGCCAGAAGTCAATCCAATAAAACAGAGGAACTGGAGTGGTTGATGTCTGAGGAGAATTATGACAAAGTGAGTATAACAGACTTGGTTGGACGATAGCTGTTACTGGGTGGTCAACATAAAGGGTTATAGTCTATTCATTAAGGATCTGAAAAAAGGAAAGGGGGAGGAGTTTGTCTTTATGTGAACTCAAGTCTGAAGGCCGCACTGCGGGAGGATACATGGGAGGGAAATGATAATGTGGAGTCATTATGGGTAGAAATATATGGAGATAAAAATAAAAAAAATTCTGGTAGGGGTTTGTTATAAGCCACCAAACATAATGGAAGAGGCAGATGATCAATTATTGAGGCAAATAAACAATGCAGCAAATCAGAATGAGGTGATAATAATGGGGGACTTTAACTATCCTGAAATAAACTGGGAGACTGAGACCTGTGAATCTCATAAAGGAAACAGGTTTCTGACTATAGCTAAAGACAATGATCTGTCCCAAATGGTGCAGGGCCCGACCAGAGGGGGCGCACTACTGGACTCAATATTAACCAACAGAACTGACATAGTAACTAATGTGCAAGTAGAAGGACACCTAGGAAATAGTCATCATAATATAATACATTATAGCTTGTTCTTCAATAAGGGAATCTCTCGAGGGGCCACAAAAACAATGACCTTTAGGAAGGCAAAGTTTGATCAACTCAGAGAAGCCCTTAACAATATAAATTGGGATAATGTCCTCAAAAACAAGAATACTGACACTAAATGGGAGACTTTTAAAAATATCTTAAATTCTCACTGTAAGATGTTTATACCTTATGGGAATAAAAGGGTCAGAAATAAAAGAAAACCAATATGGATGAATAAAAATGTTAAGGGGCAATAAATGACAAAAATAAAGCATTTAAACTACTAAAACAGGATGGCAGTGAAGAAGCATTAAAAAGCTATAGAGAAAAATGTAAAATATGTAAAAAAAAAAATAAAAAAAAATGATAAAAGCAAAAATAGAGACAGAAAGACTCATTGCCAAATAGAGTAAAACTAACCCCAAAATGTTTAACCATATAAATAGCAAAAAGGTTAAAAATGAAAGTGTTGGCCCTTTAAAAAAAATGATGATGAGGAAATTATAAAAGGGGTTGAGGAAAAAGCAAATATATTAAACAAATTCTTCTCCACTGGATTCTTAGAGGAAAATGAAATGCCAGGTGAAATACAGCGAGATAAGGTAAACTCCCCAGTACAGGTCACGTGTCTAAGAAGAAGTACAGTGCCGCCTACAAAAAATCAAAGTAGATAAATCACCAGGTCCGGATAGCATTAACCCCCATGTTCTAAAGGAATTAAGTAATGTAATAGACAGACCCTTATTTTTAATATTCAGAGACTCTATAGCAACAAGGTCTGTTCCCCAGTACTGGTGCCTGGCAAATGTGGTGCCAATATTTAAAAAGGGGTGAAAAGGTGACCCCGGGAATTATAGGACTGTTAATTTAACCCCAATTTGTATGTAAATTGTTTGAGGGTTTCCTAAGAGATGCTATTTTGGAGTATCTTGATAAAAATAAATGTATGACCCCATATAAGAATGGATTTATGAGGGATCGGTCCTGTCAAACTAACCTGATCAGCTTTTATGAGGAGGAGAGCTCCAGACTGGACCAGGGGCAATCGCTGGATGTCGTATATCTGGATTTTTCCAAAGCATTTGATACAGTGCCATAAAATGAGAGGGATTGGGCTAAGGGAAAATGTGTGCAAGTGGGTAAGTAACTGGCTCACAGAGGGTGGTTATTAATGGTACTTATTCTGATTGGGTTACAGTTACTAGTGGGGTACCACAGGGGTCAGTCTTGGTTCCTGTTCTATTTAATATATTCATTAATGACCTTGTAGAGGGGTTGAATAATAAAGTAGCAATCTTTGCAGATGACACTAAACTCTGTAAAGTGGTAAACACAATAGAGGACAGTGCACTGTTACAAATGGATCTGGATAGGTTGGAGGTTTGGGCTGGGAAGTAGCAGATGAGGTTCAACACTGATAAACGTAAGGTAATGCACATGGGGAAGAAAAATTTGGGCTGGGATTATGTATTAAATGGGAGAACACTTGGGAAAACTGATGTGGAAAAGGACTTAGTAGGAGTCTTCGTTAATAGTAAATTTAGCTGTAGTGACCAGTGTCAGGCAGCTGCTGCCAAGGCAAATAAAATCATGGGGTGCATCAATAGGGGCATAGATGCCCACGACAAGGAAATAATTTAACCACTGTACAAAATCACTAGTCAGACCACACATAGAATACGGTGTACAGTACTGGGCACCAGTGTATAAGAAAGATATAGTGCTGGAGAGGGTTCAAAGACGGGCAACCAGAGTAATACGGGGAATGGGAAGACACTATACCCAGAAGGATTACCAGAATTAGGGTTATTTAGTTTAGAAAAAAGAAGGCTTAGGGGAGACCTAATACCTATGTATAAATATATCAGGGGACCGTACAGAGATCTTACCCATGATTATTTATACCCAGGACTGTATCTATAACAAGGGGGCATCCTCTACGTCTAGAGGAAAGAAGGTTTCTACACCAGCACAGACGGGGGTTCTTTACTGTAAGAGCAGTGAGACTGGAATTCTCTGCCAGAGGAGGTGGTCATGGTGAACTCAAAAGGGGTCTGGATGCATTTTTTGGAGAACAACAACATTACAGGTTATGGATTCTAGATCTATATGGACAGAAGGTTGATCCAGGGATCTATTCTGATGCCATATTTGGAGTCGGGAAGGAATTTTTACCTCTAGTATGAGGGTTTTTCCCTTCCTCTGGATCAAATCAGTAGGGACTCCTTAGGGTTATAGGTTGAACTTGATGGACTCAAAAAAAAATTGATGAATTGACATCCCATAAAAAAAGTGTACACAACTAGATGTATTCGGTTGTGTATGGTTTTGTTCTTGAATTTTTTTTTCCTTGTGTGCAAAACCATGCTCTATTACAGTTTTGGGTTCTTTCTTAATGTTATAAAAACCGTATACAGTTTTTAAAACATTGCCTTCAATGCAAAACACATTGAGCATTAAATTACATACCACAATAATAAAGAAAGAAAATGGCTGTCAGGCACTGCCAGTGCAACAAATTGTAAAAAATCTGTATAATTCAACTGTGTCAGCTGCCTCTTATAGTAACATACTGCTGAAGTGGACCCAGTGAGTGGTGCGGCTTCAATGGTGTAGTATAATCCAAGCAAACAGGATAACAGGCGAAGAATGAATCACACTCACCACGTTTGATGTCCCAGGTAAAATTATCTTTTATTCCACGAAATATGATGCAGTTGTTACAGGAAGAAAAAATTCATGGAGCGGGGAGTGAGAGCAGCCGCTCTCAGATGCAGGGGCACACCACAGGTGGCAACTAGTTTCGCGTCAGCCGACGTTTCTTCTGGCCAGGTGTGTCACACACCAGGCTGCAAGAAGCGTCGGCTGACCAAAACTAGTTGCCACCTGTGGTGTGCCCCTGCATCTGAGAGCGGCTGCTCTCACTCCCCGCTCCATGAATTTTTTGTTCCTGTAACAACTGCATCATATTTCGTGGAATAAAAGATTATTTTACCTGGGACATCAAACGTGGTGAGTGCGATTCATTCTTCACCTTTCTGTTATCCTATTAAATTACATACGTTTTGTCACTTTTTTTGTTTCCCATTTAGGGAGAAAAAACTGATACGGCAACCATATGCAAAAAACGAGATGTGAATGTAGCCTTAGTGAAACTATTGTATTGGAGTATTAAATAACTATCCAAATAAACCCTACCTGGAAATTACTCAATTTCTCTGAGAGACTGTTTCCCTTTAAAGAAAAAATCAATTTCTAGAGCAAAAGTATATTTTGTCAAAGCTTACCGTTTCTTCATTGAGCTGCTCAGATAAGACTCTCCTGTCTTCTGACTGGCCAGGTTTCATCATTTCCTGCTGAGATTTTGTTGCCTCTATCCACTGGATTAAGCTGCCATGGTGCCCCCTGTAACTTTTTAATACTTCTCGTATTGTGGCCAATTCTGATTGCCTGATTTAGAACATGAATGCATTACTTAACTAGATATGCCAAAAGCTCATTCATGGTTAGCTGAAATTAAAAACAAAAGCATATACCGTGTTTCAAGCTGAGTGTGCACACCAGTCCATCGCTCCCGAAGCTTAAGTGTCTTTTCCTGATATTGATCTACATCAAGGCTGCGTTCTAGAGTCCTCTGATTTAGGCGCTCTCTTACTTCCTTTGTTTTTGCGATATCCCCCTCCAGAGCAGAAATAACACTGTCTTTTTCTATTGCTTCGTTCATCCATTGCTGTAAAACATCAGGCGGATGCTATCAATTCATGTAAAATATTTACAAGCTGTTCAACAAAAAAGGTATAAAAGGCACCCACCTGTAATAAGTCTTGTTGAGACTGAATAGCAACAGGATCTGCAGCAATCGTATCCTCCTGGCTCAGCCGGGTTTCAAATCCTTTAACAAGAGCTTCAGCACCCTGCAGACTCCGTATAACCACATCTACTGTCTTCAGTCTAGAAGATTAGAATTACAGAGTTTAAAGACTATACAATAATATGAAGAAAAGTTGCAGCCATTAATACCAGCATAATAAAAGCATACCTAAACACAAGTAGTACAATGTGAATAATGCCTTTGGCCAGATCTGGTAATAAATTTTACTTCACTTCTATATTATGCCACAAAATATGAGAGTTTTCAAAAAGCTTTTCACAAACAAAGGTTCTCTAAACATGCACAAATCAAACAGGGAGAAGAAGCTTTTCTGAAAAAGTTATATTTCCATCCTAGCTCTTCAAATTATAAAATCTTTTGGAGAAACTTCTTAAAATCTGTGCAGAGGAAAACTGACCAGTTGCTTATAGCAATCAAATCGCTTCTTTCATTTTTTCCATAAGTGCACAGCGTAAAAACCAAACCCCCCAAAAGTTGCAAAATTGCAGTTTTCTTATAAATTTCAGCCCACAAATAATACTTTTTTGTTTTTGTGGTACATTTAAGGGTAAAATGAAAGGTGTCATTACAAAGTACAATTGGTTGTGCAAAAAACAAGCCTTCATATGGCTCTGTAGGTGAAAAAAAAATAAGAGTTATGGATTTTAAAAGAAAAGAAGACATCCTATGCCCTATCCAAAAGATAGGGAATTAGAGATGTCTGATTGCGGGGTCTGGCCTCTGGGACCCGCGCAATCTCCTTGCAGCATCAGGCATTCTAAACATTCTGTACAGAACACTTTGTGTGGGTGGCCGTGATGTCACACCACGCACTCTTGTAAATCACGCCATGCCCCCTCCATTCTTGTCTTAGAGTGGGGGTGTGACAGCCGCTATGCCCCCTCCCATAGACATGAATGGAAGGGGTGTAGTGTGACATGACAGAATGTTCAGAACAGCGGGTGCTGCATGGAGATTGCAGGGGTCTAGAGGTCGGACCTCATGGATGTCTATGAGCAGAGTACCCCTTTAAGGCCAAAATAGTCCTTAAGGGGTTAAACTGGAAACAAAGAAAATATTAAACAGCAAACACTAGATAAGCAGAGAGCACATATGGTTAGATGATGAAAGTACTACTAATTGTGTTACAGCGTTCTGAAGAATCTGTAACACAGTGTTACTCACATACTAACCCTTTATGACAAAGCAAATTTTGATTTCTGGCTCATGTTTTTTCCTCCTCACCTTCTGAGACCCATAACTTTTTTATTTTTCCACTGACAAAGTTGTATTAGTGCTTATTTTGGGGAATAAGGTGTACTTTTTATTGGTAAACCTGACCCATGGGCCCGCATCATGTCCACTCACTCGCCTCATGACTTTCATATATGTCATGGGTCGGGAAGGGGTTAATCAGCCCATACAATATTAACATGCTATTTATGTTCCTTAGCGACAGCCACTTACTTCTCCAAAAATACAGATGACAGACCATAGACTTTATCCATCTTCCCTACTATAAGATCCAGCTGTGAGCGAACATTTGGACTACTGGATCCAGATGGAGACATATGCAAGAAGTGGTCGCAGCGCTCGCATACCAGCGACAGTTCAGATTTTAATCTCTTTAGTTCCTCTTGCATTCTCTAAAATATAAAATGGAAAAAAAATGTATGCACTAATACATAAAAAAAAAAAAAAAAAAAAACACAATCCAATGGATTAAAGTTGTGCAAACCTCTTGCTCAGATATCCTAACAGCATTTTCATGAACAGCATCTCCATCACAGCTTGGGGAACTCTGTAACCTTCTCACCAGCCTTTGTTCACAATCTTCTAAGTGCAGGCGAATGTTGTGAAGTTCAGATAAATATGTTTGAGCTAAAGACTCATCTTTATCTTCTGTAAAGGGGGGGGGGGGGGAAAAGTTACCTCAAATTAAACACTACCAGGTTATTCTTGATACCAACTATTTCTTACCAGCCTCAATTAGGTCTACCAGCTTCCTACATTGCTCTTTACAGGTTTCTACTTCCTGCTCCATGTTGAGCCGATCGGTAGATGAGAATATCTGTGAATCTTTGCTATCTTCCATAAAATCATCCAGATGAGATTGAAGACTGGACAAAGTCTGCAGACGTTCTGCCAAAGGCAGAACCCTAAGCTAAAGAGACACCTCTGATAAGAAGAGTGTTCAGAAGATTTCTTTATTACACCTTGATATATCTTGGACATCTTACCTTGTCCACATTCCATCCTTGTACTAGGTCTAGATCTTTGCGCAGATAATGCCAAGAAATTAAACTCTTTGTATTTACATGTAACTGATGCCAAAGTGCCATCACTTTCTGGTACAATTGCTCCACCCTAAGAAGAGTCATATGTTATCAAATGAAAGTCTCCAATGTTCCAGCAGCAATGGTATTGTATTGTAGACCATATAATCACCTGACAGCCATATCTATTGCTTCCTTATTGGGTGGGGGGATGAGAAAGCACACAGATGGTACCATAGCCTCATTTCCAGTAGTGCTGATCACCTTCCACTTTGTTCTTTGAGAGTTGTCTTCAAGTACACATTCTTCATTTCTACATATTGTAATCTGTTAAGGAGAAAAATTAGAAATGTCATGAAAAGCAAATCTTCACTAAGGAAAATATTGTTTCCTTCCAAAACTCCCACAAATTCCTACCTCAATTTGCCGGTAATCACATATAGCTCTGATAGGCAGAGTACCACTGAGACTATGTTCTGGGTTTCTGGGCTTAAGTTGTATTATGTTCCTGGATCTCCCTACCAAGCTGGCCACTGTACTCTTGGACTGAATAAGTTGTTCCTTCTCTTCCTAAAAAACGATAAAAAAAATATATATATTACAATATGAATAAATTTTAAAGGCAAGCCAGCAACAAAAATCAGAATTGTGCCTAACCATAGAATCCTGCAACATATCTTCCAATCTGTTCATACTAGTATTGCGGTCAGAGGAATATTTTCTCTTAATTGATTCTTGGAGATTTTTCAGATAAACGTCCGATTCCCGAACATCGCTGAAGAACTGCCGAATGACAATGAAAGGTAAGCTTTACGAAGAATAAATAATGTACTTAACGCAGAAAAGGACCATTAACTTACCTGAAAATAGGAAGAATTTTCCTTTAAATGCTGCTCTACACAAAGACATAACTGTTGTACCCATTGCCACTGAGAAATAATTGCAGCACTATATGCCTAAAAGGAAAAGTTCAACACAAAAGTAATTCAATAACAGGCAACTACACATTCCACAGAAAGGTATAATAATGGGCTACATATCCATGTACCCAGTCTTCGGCCAGGTGAAGTTACCCTGACCGTTTACGTACTTCTACAGTTTGTTTTGCTGGATGATTTTCCAATGACAACAGTTCAGCAGTTTCTTGCAAGGCTTGAATGACATCATGCTTCTGCTCCAGCTCCAGTGTAAGTTCCTAAAGAACAGTGAAATACAACTTGCCTGATGACTTTCTGAAGTAGTAACCATGTGCACATCAATGTGCTACAAATTATTTCAAAAACTGGGCCTAATGCTACACTTACAGAAAAGCAATCCTTCTTCATCTCCATGTTGGAATTTGCATCACTCCATTCATAGGCCAGCTCATCCTCTTCCTTCTCATTCAACCAGATGAGCTCTGCTGTAGCTCGAGACACAAAATTATGGAGGCTTTCTAAATGACGTAAACGGGAGCTCGAGGTTTCCTACACAAAAGGTAGTAAAAGGATGTTACCTGTGAAGCTGTGAGAACAAACGTATAGATCGACACTAAATTTCTCCTTACCCTTAGCTTGCAGTATTGTATTTCAAGCTTGCTTAAAGTTTCTCTATAGCTGCTGCGGAAATTTGGAGACATTTTAACCTAAAACAACAAAAAAACTTTTTTTTAAACGTAATTAACATTTCCATTTCTTTAATTAATATTGGCAAAAATCTTTGTTTTCACAATAAAACAACGTCAAACTTAATTCATGGGAAAACCATATACATACAAAAGCATTAGTAATGACCCTACATATAAAAGTGTGGGCTAGAAATACACTTCTACACATTCACCTCATAACTCCTTGCTTCTCGCAAACTTGAGGACAACTCCTCCACGCTGGTGTGTACTTGATGCTGATTTTCCAGTTGAGTCTCTACACTTGGAAGATCTGTACCCCATTCTGCACGTTCCAGTTTTAACTTAAAAAAAAAAAAAAAAAGTGAACAAAACTTTAAAAAAAAAAAATACTTAAAAAGGAAACCGATACAATATTACATGCCATGGATTTTTTTTTCTTCTTTTTAAAAGTCTAAACATGTTGCTATGATATGTCAGAAGTTTTTTAAAGCGATAGTTCCCCTTAAACGTTCTAAAGTCAAAATTTCTAAATTTACATGAAAGGAAAGTAAAGGGGACATTCTATGTTTTTGTCTGTATGCTGCTGGGATACATCCTTATATTGTAAAACATTTAATTTCAAAGGGGTATTCCTGTAAAAAAAATTATAATAATTTTCTTCATATCAACTGGCTCCAGAAAGTTAAACAGATTTTTGAATTACTTCAATAAAAAATCTTAATCCTTCCAGTACTTCTCAGCTGCTGAAGTTGAGTTGTTG
Organism: Hyla sarda; assembly: GCF_029499605.1. Lineage (NCBI taxonomy): Eukaryota > Metazoa > Chordata > Amphibia > Anura > Hylidae > Hyla > Hyla sarda. The sequence goes on along the minus strand of NC_079190.1, from coordinate 232,645,628 downwards.
TTCTCTGTCTGACAACAGTGCCTTCTGCTGACACTTCTGTCTGTCTCAGGAACTGTCCAGAGGAGGAGAGGTTAGTTATGGGAATTTGCTCCTAATCTGGACAGTTCCTGAAACAGACAGAGGTGTCAGCAGAGAGCACTGTTGTCAGACAGAAAACAACAACTCAACTTCAGCAGCTGATAAGTACTGGTAGGATTAAGATTTTTTAAATAGAAGTAATTTTAAAATCTGTTTAACTTTCTGGAGCCAGTTGATATGAAAAAAAAAAAGTTTTTACTGGAGTACCTCTTTTATATCTACTACAGCATTGCCATAGGCTTTAATAGACCAGTCTACATGTTACTATATTTGAAGGACACAAACATAGCTATGTGCACATCATGAGCACATTGTCGTATATTTTTTTTGCTATTTCGACATATATCCTAAACATAATGTGAAAGACTCCCAGATACTTATCACAAGTAGAGTTGAGCGAAGCTACAGAAATTCGATTTGTCACGAACCTCGCGGTTCAGCGTTTTCTGACTTTAGCCTGCATACATTAGTTCAGCTTTCAGGTGCTCCGGTGGCTGGAAAAGGTGGATACAGTCCTAGGAGAGAGTCTACAGCCACTTAAGCACCTGAAGGCTGAACTAATTTATGCAGGCTAAAGCCAGCAACTGCCGATCACTGTAACTTCGCTCATCTCTAATCACAATTAACCTAATTCCAGAAGATACTGAACCCTATAGGAAGTAATTTCAAGCAGTGTACATACCATCAGCCACCCCAAGTGAGATCCAGAAAAAGATCGGCCCATATGTCTTTAGTTCTAATACCAAAAAAAGCTTTATTACTGTAAGCTTCCCACCTTAGATTTAGGAACTCTAGTCTTTTAACCCCTTCATGACCCGGGGTTTTTCCGTTTTTGCATTTTCATTTTTTCCTCCTTACCTTTAAAAAACCATAACTCTTTAAATTTTGCACCTAAAAATCCATATGATGGCTTATTTTTTGCGCTACCAATTCTACTTTGTAATGATGTCAGACATTGTACCCAAAAATCTACAGCGAAACGGGAAAAAAAATCACTGTGCGACAAAATTTAAGAAAAAACACCATTTTGTAACTTTTGGGGGCTTCCGTTTCTACGCAGTACATTTTTCGGTAAAATGACACCATATATTTATTCTGTGGGTCCATACGATTAAAATGATATCCTACTTATATCGGTTTGATTTTGTTGTACTTCTGGAAAAAATCCTAACTACATGCAGGAAAATGTATATGTCTTCTGATCCCTATAACTTTTTTATTTTACCGCGTATGGGGCGGTATGAGGGCTCATTTGTTGTGACGCGATCTGAAGTTTTTAGCGGTACCATTTTTGTAATGATCGGACTGCTTGATCGCTTTTTATTCATTTTTTCATTTATTTTGGACTTTGGAATTTTTTGCGCGTACGCCATTGACCGTGCGGTTTAATTAACTATGTATTTTTATCATTCGGATATTTCCACATGCAGTGATACCACATATGTTTATTTTTATTTACACTGCTTTTTTTTGTTTTAAATGGCAAAAGGGGGGTGGATTCAAACTTTTATTAGGGAAGGGGTTAAGTTATCTTTATTCACTTTTTTGCAGTGTTATAGCTCTCATAGGGGGCTATAACACTGCACACACTGATCTTTTACATTGTTCAATGGTTTCTCATAGGAAACCACAGATCAATGATTCTGCCGCTTGACTGCTCATGCCTGGATCTCAGGCACTGAGCAGTCATTCGGCGATTGGACAGTATGGAGGCAGGTAGGGAGCCTCTGGCTGTCCTGTAAGCTGTTCGGGATGCCGCAATTTCATCGCAACGATCCCAAACAGCTCCCTGAGCTAACCGGCATTAGTTTACTTTCACTTTAGACGCAGCATTCAACTTTGAACGCCACGTCTAAAGGGTTAATAGCGCACGATCAGTGCTGCGCGCTATTAGCCACGGGCCCCGGCCATTGCTAGGTTCAGGGCCCGACCCGCTATGACGCGGGGCCACACCGTGGCCCCGCATTATAGAATGGGAGCCGACCCATGATGTACATGTATGTCATGGGTCGGGAAAGGGTTAATAATGCTATTGAAAACAGAGTTACACACCATTGGGGTTCTCCTTATTCTGTATATTCATTAAGAATACTAGAGCACTGCTGCATGCTAAGCTGCTACTTACTAATATACATTGGGCCTGATTTATGAAAAGAATAACCAGCCTTATTGCCCCTAGCAGCCAATAAAAGAGCAGCTTTAATAAGACTTGGGCTATTTATAAGATAAACCTTGAGCGCTGACATCAAGACCAAGACAAATTTTCACGCTTTTGCACAAATAAAACCTGAATTATAAAAACAGAAAATTCTTACTACATCCCCAGAAGCCAAAAAGTAGATACCAAGAATATATTGTAAAAATGGTACCAAGCACTATGCAATTAGGTGTCCTTCATGTCATTTTTTCATAAAAGTGTAATGTTCTATAAAACAAAATGTTTTACGTGTGTACATCAGAATGCATGTATTTTCAAAATATTATCCCAACAACAGACCAAAATGTCTACAATCCAGATGCCAAAAGTGATCAAATGTGTAATCTCTCATGTTCTCACCCCCTTAGTAGAATAAAAATGGTTTAACTGTAAATGTAAGAAGAGTTCTTATAGAACAACGCTGAAGTTACTGGAAAGCTTCATGGGGAGAGAAGACAGCAACACTTGCTCCACCACCCCTCCCTCGCACATAAACAAAACCGGGAGGTAAAAAGCTTTGATCCAGGCATACCTTAAACGCAAACAACCTTTGAACTGCTACTGTGAGCTAACCTTGATTTTCACAATGCAGCAAGCATGTAAAGTCATGATGTATCACATTTAGCATTGACAGTAAAAGGATTAGAAAATTACTGAACATAATAAAATGTGGTTCACTAATAGTCATTGAAGAGACCAGAGTTACAGAGAGACTATGGCAAAGATTACAAACTACAGTTGTGCCAAGGATCCATCTCAAATTGTTGCAAAATCTTAGGAAATTCTTATACATGTTCCAACAGTTTGGTTCAGAAAAATGCATTGTAAAATTAACCAAATGTATTAAAGTCAAAAAGTCATGTAAGGAGAAAAAAAAACAATAAGTCTGATCGCAAGAGGTCCAAGTGCTGGGACCTCACCAAGGTCTCTTAAGCAGGACCTGAGAAGCGCAAGCTGCAGATGGCACACACACTATTCATTCTCTATGAGTATGTTCACACTACGGAATTCCCCGCAGAATTCCACGGGCGTATGTGAACTAAACATCAGTGTGAATGGGTCTCCGCCGTCAATGGCGACGGCGCAGTGCCACGCGGTCCTACCGCCGCCGCCGGCTGCCAAAATGACTCTCCGCTCACTGAATTCAGCAAGCGGAGATTCCGTTCACACACTGTAGTGTTAACATACCCTATGGGAGTGCAGAAGAGACCCAAGTGCTCTACTTGGGAATCACTGGCACTCTCATAGAAATCAATGGAGCACATGCCATCTGCAGCTGCTCTGAGAGCCAGGGCCCCTTTCTGGAGATAGTGGAGGGTCCCGGCAGTCAGAACCCCGTGACTAGATACTTAGCCATTATGCTGTAGTAAAGAAACAAATCTACAATGACTTTACTGAGGAATCAAACCATTTGTGAAATATTTTTTTTTAAACTAAACAAGTTCAATGGTTGATTCATTAGATTTGATGAATCTCACTGAACATTCACTCATTTCTAGTATACAGTAATTACCTAAGAGTATCACATGTGTAAGTGATACTATCATTTTACCTATAGACCAGTTGACTCACCTGCATTTCTTCCACCCAGGCAAGCAGCTCATAAACAAATCTGAGGCTACCTTCATCTTCGGATGAGGATAAGGCAAGCAGCTCTGCTCGACTCATAGGTTTCCGAAACCAAGATGTGGAAGAAGTAGCTGATGTGGAAAAACCTTGTTGGTGAGATGTATTAAGAGACACAGAGGTTTGCAGGTTTGAAGTGATGAAGTTCCCTTTCCTGTACAAATTGGAATACTCTAGCCTCAGTGTCAGAAGTTCATCCTGAATTCGCAGAACTCTAAAAGGTTAAACAAACAAAATTAACAAAACTGAGGTGAATGCTTTTGTTCTCCTCAGCCTATGAGCACACACTTATCATAACTTTTTCTGTCTTATGTGTTTTTGTACAAATACACATTTAGCACAAAGCTAGAAGAGACATTAAAGAACACTCAAACAAGTATGTTTATTCTGTAAAACAAGAGAAGAGCAGCTCAAAGGAATAAAAAAATAAAAAAAAATGGTGAAGAAAGTTTGTATACAGTATCTCACATATTTGAGTACACCCCTCACATTTTTGTAAATATTTTAAAATATCTTTTCATCTGACAAAACTAAAGCAATGACACTGCTACAATGTAAAGTAGTAAGAGCAAAACCTGTATTGTATAACAGTGTTAACTTAGCTGCCCTCTCAAAATAATTCAACACACATCCATTAATGTCTAAACCTTGGCAACAAAAGTAAGCACACCCCCTAAGTGGAACTATCCAAATTGGGCCCAATAAGCCACTTTTGCTCCCCAATGTCATGTCATGTTACAAGGTGTCAGGTGTGAATGGGGAGCAGGTGTCAAAGGGGTACTCCACTGCTCAGCTTGTGACATCATAGCCCCTCCCCCTCAAAGCAAGTCTATGGGAGGGGGCGTGGTGGCTATCATGCCCCCTCCCTTAGACTTGCATTGAGGGGGCGGGGTGTGACATATGAGGGGGCAGTGCTATGACGTCATAAGCTCCCGACACCGGTTTCAGCGTTCAGAACAGTTTGTTCCAAACGCTGAGCAGCGGAGTACCCCTTTAACTTTGGTGTAATCGCTCTCACACTCTCTAATACTGGTCACTGGAAGTTCAACATAGCACCTCATGGCAAAGAACTCTTAGGATCTGAAAAAAAGAATAGTTACTCTACATAAAGATGGCCTAGGCTAAAAGAAGATTGCCAAGACCCTGAAACTGGGCTGCAGCACGATGGGCAAGACCACAGTTTGAAAGGACAGGTTCCACTCAGAACAAGCCCCACCACAGTCGACCAAAGAAGGTTAGCACACATGCTCAGCTTCATAGCCAAAGGTTGTCTTTGGGAAATAGATGTATTGGTGCCGCCAGCATTGCTGCAGAGGCTGAAGGGGTGGGGGGTCAGCTTGTCATTGCTCAGAGACCATACGCCGCACACTGCATCAAATTGGTCTGCAAGGCTGTGGTCCCAGAACGAAGCCTCTTCTAAAAATGATGCACAAAAAAGCCTGTAAACAGTTTGCTGAAGACAAGCAGACTGGACATGGATTACTGGAACCATGTCCTGTGGTCTGATGAGATCAAAATAAACATATTTGGTTAAGATGGTGTCAAGCATGTATCCCGGCAACAGGTGAAGAGTACAAAGACAAGTGTGTCTTGCCTACAGTCAAGCATGGTGGTGGGAGAGTCGGTCAGGGGCTGCATGAGTGCTGCTGGCACTGGGGAGCTACAGTTTCTTTGAGAGAACCATGAATGCCAAAATGTACTGTCATACTAAAGCAGAGTGTTATTCCCTTTTTTTCAGAGATTGGGTGACAGGGCAGTATTTCAACATATTAATGACCCCAAACACACATCCAAGAAGACCACTGTCTTGCCAAAGAAGCTGAGGGTAAAGGTGATGGACTGGCTAAGCATGTCTCCAGGCCAAAACCCTATTGAATATCTGTGGGGCATCTTCAAAAGGAAGGTGGGGGAGCATAAGGTCTCTAACATCCGCCAGCTCCATGATGTCATTATGGAGGAGTGAAAGAGGACTCAAGTGGAAACCTGTGAAGCTCTGGTGAATTCCATGCCCAATAGGTTTTAAGCATTAATGTCTTTAGTAACTTTTTTATTTATTTATTTATTTATTTAAAATATTTAATGCTTTCTTAAAACTAACCATTTTCCTAATATACATTATAGCAACTAGATATTTTGGACCTATTTGCTGAAAGGGGGTGTGGTTATCTCCCTCCAAGTGCAGTGTATTATCCAGTTTTCACCAGTATGAGCTGAACCCTTGTATGATCCAGATAAAATCCAGGCAGCTTCCAACCTTTTAAGAAGCAGAGCATTTACATGCACACTGATAAGCAATACAGGGTGCTAAATTATTATTTATAATAATGCAAATTGATTTCTCTCTAGTCATTTTATGAACTTTTTTATTGTGTATTTGCATAATATAGGTACCACATGGCTGCATTAGAGATATATAAAGTATGCACTCTAGGCATAAAGCTTTGCAAATCTTTATATACAAAGATAAACAAAAAATATGCAAAAATGTGAGAGGAGTACTCACTTATGTAAGATACTGTATGTAAAAGTGGGAAAGGTTGGAAGGTTAAATCAATGTCCCTTTCTGAACTTTTACCTGAAGGCAAGTTCATCCACCTGGAAATACTTTTCATCTCTCAGAATCTGAACATCTGCCTGAAGTTGACGGAGAAGACTCTCACTTTCCTGTAAGAACTGTAGCACTTCAATCTCTTGCTGAGTGCTTTGTCCACATTCAATGTTAGCAGCATCCTAATAGGTACACAGACAAGAGGAGGAGAAATAGATTAAATGACGATCATAAACTGTTGATGAAAAGACACCCTTTCCAATGGCTTTTATATTTGGAGATGATATATGTCCTACTTATAACTGTAACTTTTATTTGCATGCTTTGTTGTCAAAAAAGAACATACCTAAAACATTATTTGTAAAGTAGTTATGCCAATACAACCTTATTAAAGAAAGGCCCTGTGAGTAATCCTAACCCCTATTTATGTACATTTTTACAAGAGCCTATTCAGAAAGTACCATCCGTACAAACATAGAAGCTGTACTGAACTGTACACTGTGGCACTGTTTCTATTCTCACTTACAGACTGCAGTGTATTCCTTGCTAGTGTTAGCTTCTCTTCACAGCTCAGACAGCCATTCTGGATCCTGTTTGCAATTTGTAAGAGCAGTTCAAGCCTGTTGAATAAGAATTCATTGTAATGCAATGATCAGAAAAGAAAGTAATCTAGAAAGACCATAGACACACATACCTCTCCACAGCAGGCCGGAGAACTTTCTCCCTCTCTATCATGGAAAGTATAAGCTTCCCCCATTGCTCCTCCACATCATTAGGATGAAAGGATGGAGGAAGTTTGAGACGACCAAACTCAATCCAGGCCTTTTACCGGAAAGACAAAATACAGTAATTTCTTCAAATATTGCAAAATGCATTAAGTTTCATATTTTTTATTGGTTCTATGAGTTGCCCAGATACAAATGAGGCCAAGGAACAAAGATTTGTAGTGGAAAGATATCAGTTCCTTCCAATTAAACAATCCACATCCTCCAGATATCACCAATATGATGGAAAATACTGTATCAGTATGGTTACCTCATCCTCCCAGCACAGCAAAGGGCTGAGGACAGACAGAGGTGTCATTAATATGTATTGTTGATATAATATGTATAGCCATATTAAGGGACTGTGCCAGTTAGATAATTAATTTTAAAATTAGAAAGAAAAAAAAAAAAGACTAAAAACCAAGTTAACATTAAGATCAGCAGAAAATAAAAGAAGAAATGCAAGAATAAAAAAAAAAAATTGGTAACAAATAAAAGTGAACCAAACTGTACCTGTAACATCTGATATAATTTTTGGATCTGTGCCTTTTCTTGTTCTTTTGCTGGAATTTCAGTTTCTTTCACATGTACATACTGATTATAAAGTGCCTAAAAGTGAAAATACACATGAGTAAAAAGGTGTTCAATACAGCTTTACTATGTTTAGCAGACTGTATTACTGTACCTTTAACTCCACAGGATTCTGTGGAAATGATTTGTCAGACATCAGAAGTATATGCTGACGGATCCATTGTGTCAGTGACATTACTCTCTCTTGGTACTCCAACCAACGGGAGTCTACTTCCTGTAAGAGGAACCCAGGCGAGAGATATAAACAGAAGGATCTAAATGGGAATAGCATGTCTTGGATCAACCTGAATAAAACTTACAGTGGCACTGACTCCTTCTCCTCCTTCTGGAACTTTGGGGAAGGCATCATATATAGAAGACACATATGTGATCACAGACTTTTCATCAGGAGAATCCACATCCACATCTAAAGTTATAAAAATAATGAAGTAAACCAGAGAGCTGAAAACAACACAATGATATATAAGTACAGGCACTATTAGCTGGTTGTACAGACCTTCAGAATCCAGTAATCGGGTTACCCCTAGACTCTCTGCTATCTCAAATGCCTGCTCTAGGTTTTCCCGGTTACTTTGAATTTCCACTTTCTGCATGTCTACCAAGTCAGGTCTGTAAACAGAAAAACAATGGCTACAATTCTCTGTTCTTATACAGCACTGATAAATATTGGTCAGTCCACACATTCACTAACCTGTAGCGGTGAATAATGGCATTAAACATCTTGCCATCACTCCAGCAAGAAGTAAAGTTGGTACACTTCACCCCAACATATCCTGCTGTCACCTTCTGCGTCCATAGGAGCAGCTTTTCCTTGGCAGACATATCTCCGGATTCTCCACTGACATAAATTTCAGAGATCTGAAAAAAAAATAGATCATTTCTATCACTGCTTCTCTTGTCTTGCACTGCATTCATCAGAGCAATGTGTGACATTTCACACTCGCTGTATGCCAACTATCGGCTCGATTTACTTCACCAACAAGCACATTTCTCAGGAAGCTCACTCTGCCACTTAATCCCATTTTTTAATCAGTAATTTAGCTGGTCATTTAATAACAAAATATCAAACATTTTACAATTTTCTCAAAGACACTCAGAATAAAAACGGACAAGATACACTACACAAAACGTTAAGAAGCAACAATAGAAAGATGTCCAGTCTATAAAACCCCACCTGCTCTGGCTGAGATAAGGGCTCACTGCCATACCCTGAGGATGAGAGTTCGGGTCCCCAGGACACTGTGAGAGGTACACCTCGCTCTGCTTTATCTATTGCTTGAGAGGACAATCCAAGGTTAGTATCGTCACAAGAGCTAGTCCTAAAAGACTGGTCCAGGTCACCACCCTTGATAGGCAGCAAAATAGCTCGGCTACTACCAGCAACCATAATGCTGGACGATCGTTGTTTCTTTTCTGCCGGGTTGTCCACTATACGAGCAATAACTGTGGTCCCTAGTGGTGGGGAATCTGGAGTAGTAATAGGATTCAGCAGCTGAGCTCTATGCACCATGCCATGAAATGTCTCTCTGACCTGGAGCACTCTCCCTTCTTCTTTAGGAAGGCTACCGGTGCTTTCAGGCTCTTCAACATATGCACATATATTGTTTGCTACAGCCTTTGCTTCTTCCCTTTCTTCATCCTTTTGATTTATTTGTTCCTGCTCTGGTCTTACTCCTTCATCTTTTTTCTTTCTCCTAAAATGTCTCTTTTTCTTTCCAGACTGGGGTTCCTTCTCTTTCCCAGGTCTCTTCTCCTTGGGCTTTCGCACACAGCTGACAGAATTCCCCATGTCTCCAGTGCATTTATACAGCACATACAATACATGCATTCAGATACGAAAAGGATCCAGTCCTCTGAGCACCACCTTCTGCTTGCAATGTAGACATGTCACTAGGGAAGAAGCACACATCCTCCCTCTAATCCCGCAATTGATGCTTGCTTCAGACAGACATCTTACAGACTGAGACATCTCCCTGCATCTCTCTGCAGTGTTCAGATCACAGGCACCTTACACCAAGCCTCCAGCTGATTGGATGTGCAGATCTCTGTATTAGTGAGGTGGCTTAACCCCACCCCATAAGAGGAGAGGAGGGGGGTGAGAGCTCAGAAGGGAGGGGGAGCAAGGAAACATGCAATAAAAAGGCCGAGATGCGAAGTGAAGCTTATACAAAGGATGCACAATGCACAGTCTATAAATTAACTTCAGAAGGACCCATAGTATTTTAATAATAGGGAATTTCTGCTGGGCGTTACATCCTTTTAATGGCACCGTCACTAGAAATAATGCCTCAACATACATAGATGGATGACTCTGCTTTCTGCTAAAATATTTTCTGGTCATAAAACCAGCTTCATTCTCAGGATCGGATGCAGTCCCAAGGATATGACATCACATTCTGTACTGGAAAAACAATATCAGCTATACTAGTCCTTTACTCCAGTTATATTCCTCTTAATAATATAAGAATAAAGAAACCTGAAAAAGAATCTAAGCATTTAAAATGTGCCAGAACATGCCCCAAAAATGGTAAATTATATGATGCAGGGCAATGTGTGTGTATAAGGCTGGGTTCACACCTGCATCATTATGTCTATTATTCTGCCTAGTCAGAACAACAAAAACAATGCAGTGGCCAGATCCCTTCTATACTGGACACAAACCACACCTGATGGGCATTCCATATCCATTGAGAGGAAAGCAGTATGTTCTTGGTAGCAGGAACCAAAACAGTCTGAACAACATTTTGAGTATGAGAAAGGGGTCCTATAAACCCCAAAACGTGGCTCAATAAAACCAGCTAATCCTGTTTGTGGAGAATTGGCTAAGCTCATCGTGCCGTGGAAAGTATTTCTCTGCAGCCGCAGTCACAGCGGTTTGGAATAAACAAAGTACCTCTAGATTTTTCTCTGAAAGTAAGGTGGGCACCGAACTGTGGAAACCATCAAGAATACTGACTGACATTAAGCCATTCCTATACACCTATAAGGGGAGAGTTAGAGGAAGAGTGGTGCAGTTTTCTATAGCAACCAGATTCTTTCATGTTTAACAAGGCTTCTGAAATATGAAAAACGCAATCTGGTTACTATGGGCAACTGCACCACTCGTCCAATTTATCAAAACTTGTGTAGAGGAAATGGCATTGAGCTGTGAGAATAGTATCAGGGGAATCCCACTAACTGTAATGACCTTTGAAATCTATTTCTGGTAATCTGGCAAAAAAAAGTGCCTCCTAAGTGCCCATGCACAGTATGAGATTTCAAAGTGGTATATTCCGATACTGTCAACTGGATTCTGCTGTGGTGCACACTACAACATTTCAGCAGTGGAATTTTCCACCAATGAAATTCCTCTGCCAAAAGAATGGACAGGTTAATTATCTTGGTGGAATACCTCATTGGATACATTGCCGTCTGCATGAACTGGCAATGTCCAAACGATCCTAGCATTGACTGATGCAGCTTTTGCATGAAGAATGATCTTGTTGTTACATGATCTGGTCGCTGCATAAAAACATCACCAGATACTCAAGCTGCACAATCCCCAACGCATTTCCAGCATGAAACAACACTCTTATTCATGATAAAGAACACTGTTACACATAGAATACAAGTTAGGGATTATGCAGCTTGTGTAGCTGCTAATGTTTAAATGAAACAACCACAAAATAAAAAACAAGGATCATTCTTCATGCAGAAGATTGATTTGTTTACTTCTGTGCCTCAACTAAAGTCAAAATCACAATATTGGAAGAACTAGTTCAAGCATCCATAAAGACTTGAAGGGAACCAGTGAGAAGTTTCAAGGCCAGCAGGGCTAAGACCATCTCCCCCTACCGTGACTACTTCTACACACAATTCAGAGCAAGGGTACGTTCACACTATGGAAATAGCGCACTGAATTTCTACAAGGAAATTCAGAGCAGATTCAACTTGCAGCAGCCTCCCATTGCTTACAATAGGAGAGGCTGCTGCTCAATTCACACTGCAGAATCTCTGTTATGGAATTTCTGATGCAGATCCAAGCTTTATGATCAGTCTGGAACATTCTTGTCCCCCAAGAGAACGGAGCAGCAGAGCTCGACAATTGCTCCATTCACTCACTATGGGACTTCCATATTGAGCAGAGCACTGATTTACAAGGCAAGAAATGACAGCCATCACTTATGAGTAGGGGGGAGGGGGGAGGAGCATTGACTACAAAGAGGACTGGGCACAATTAGGCAATGCCTAGGAGACACTTTGGACTGCAGCATTAAAAATGAATCCACATTTTTTTTCCCACCTCTGCAACTTCTAGACTATTAATTTGGGTACATTTTAACTGGCTTGCATATCACCAACCTAGCATAGTCAGCAGTTTGGAGGAGTAAAAGCTGCCACCAACACCAATAAATTCACCAGATATTTTGATACATGAGATACAAAAGATGATCTCTAACTCCACACGTCTGT